>NC_072734.1:5250378-5578901 GCF_026930045.1 Uloborus diversus
GTGTATTTTTCACTTGAGTAACCACGCAATTAATTCCACAGAAGATTCGTGAACCCGGATTAGGATTTTCTCACTTCCGTGTTTTCTTATACACTTGTAGTTTTTGTCTAATAAATAGAAAGAACTGAATTTCCAATTTTCTCGAGTGAAAAATTAAACCATTCGGGAAAAAACTTTATTGACCCCAATTTTTCGGTCTTTTAACACATTGACTGCGTCGTCGACGGCCTATATATGGGCTCCCTGCGCTAATCTAATTATTTGAATTAATTTGAAGGAAAAGTTTTATTGGACTTTTCATGAATAATACAGCATATAGTGAAAGTCTACAAGAGCAGGCTCAGGGTTGGTGAAATTAGTCTCTTCGTTGTCGATCTCCCTGTCGCTCAAGTTGCAACTGTCCCTGTCATCATCGTCAACTAGTTCATCATCCGATAAAGTAAAATATTTCACTGCATCTTCGAGCGATATATACTTATGTTTGCTCATTTTACGTTTTTATTTACTCACAGATTGCAGCACAAAAAACTCGCGCGCTATCTCGTTTGATCGCGCTCTCGCCTGCTTGCATCAGAAAATGTTTTCACAGTAAACGCAGTAGTGGCACCGTCTTGTGTTCTCTTTTTGAACCTTGTCTAAATGTTCTTCTATGCGCGACAGAACAGCCAGGAAAGCTAATGGAACCCGCTGAAAAAAATATAGCAACGTGTTGACTGGAGGACGAGTTATCTCGTCCCGAGCGCATACAGCAGAATTCTGGAGGACGAGTTATCTCGTCCCTAGCAGGCAATGTGTTAAACCATTCGCATTTCTACAGACAAACGCAAAATGCTAAGAAAACCTCTAGTATTTCATTTGGAGCTAAATTCCAGCATGGACAAATAAATAAGGCTGCTAATTTTCAGACCTGATACGAAGCCCAATAATTTAATTTCCCAAGAAAGGAATAGACTTTTCCATCTAGAAAGAAGAAATCTGTGCCAATGAAAAGAACGCGAATATCCAATCCATCCGCGTCCTCCTTCGCAGGAGTCCATTCATCTACAGATCCGCCAAAAGATACTCAGAGACTTTAATTCCAATCACGATTGACAAGAGCTCTCCTCCCCTTCGCCACAATTCATCGTCTTCTCCGTTTGTTTTGGGGATGGATGGTGTTGTGACAGGATGAAATTGACTACATTCCCTCTTCCTTCTGTGACCTATTTCCTTACGCGACTGTATTCTCCAGTATATTTCCTCCATAAACTAACTGTGCATTTGCTGTTAAATTCTTGAACAGTCTGTGTGCAAGGCTGTGTGCTAAAATTTTACTCTTGATTTTAACTTTAGTGTTATAAGAGCCTTCCGTTCACTATAACAGATTTTGACTTGAATGAGCAAAATTACAATAGCCATTTTCGCCATTCTTTTCTAATTTATGTTGCAGGGTTGGCAAAACCCGGGTTTAAAAAAAAAAAAAACCCATGGACCCAGGGTTTTTTGGGTTTTTTTAAATCAAACCCCCCCCCCAAAAAAAAACAACTAAAGCTGAGTTTTTTAAAAGAAATGTGGGTTTTTTGTCTTTTTTTTAGGGAAAATGTGGGGTACTTGTAGCATATTGTAGCGTAAGTATATGGACAAAGCACAAAAATTGTCTTGGGGTAAAAAAAGCTGGAAAATTCGGCGTTTTCTGAAGAAAAGAATAAAAGACGACGAAACCCAAGGATGGTGAGCTTTCAGATTTTTTAGTTTCCATGATTTCCAACAGTTAAGGCAAAGTTAATTCTTCAGTGATAAAATCTATTGTTCGTATGCTCGTTTTTAATCACTGGATTTTTTTTTAAATGAATTTTACTTTATTGTGTTTCATTTTGTTATGCAAAACTACTGTAGAATCTCAGGTAGTTTAAATCCCTTTTTACTGAATTCCAGCTTAATCGAGTCATTTCTTTGAATTTTATGTTGCCTGTTTTTTTATTTCTGTGTACAGAGTAAAAAAAAAAAACTTTTTTGTAAGATAATGAAAATACTCTACAACCTATTTTGTTTTCTGTCCGACCGTTTGTGAAACCTGTTAATTTCTAAAAAATATGCCTTGTTTATTCGAGATTTGTGACATGTTGGTTTGCAGAAAATAATTCACATGAAAGCCTTTTAGCTAGAGTAGTTTCCTCTGTACAATCTACAAATATTGAGAAAATCAGATGTGACAGGACTTAGTCAAGATAATTTGAGTTATTTATTGACCAGTGAAAGAAAAAAGTTAAATATATTTATTTAAAATCTTTGAAGTACTTTTTTAATGCCGTTAAGAGTTAAGAAATTCTATTAAAGTTCAAAATGCATTTTTTATGCCCATTGTCTGTGGTGAAGAACAAATGAAAAAGAAGTTTAAATTGTGAAAGTATTTGAATTAATTAATTTTTTAAAATACTTCTCAGAAAATTTTAAAAAACCCAAAAGTGGGTTAAATAATGGGTTTTCAAATGGGTTTTTTCAAAAAAAAAAAAAAACATTGGGTCCTACCCAATTGGGTCCAATCCGGCCAACCCTGTTATGTTGATAGTTATTGAATAAGATGAACTTGTAGTTGGGAGATGCTAAGAACGAAGTTTTGATCAAATTTCTATTTGATCAGAATTTGAATCAAATCAATTCACGGAAGATGTTAAAATTACAACGCAATAGGGGGGATTTACCAAAAGCAAGTTAGTGATGTGATTAAATTCTTTAACTGTTTTATTAACCCCCGACACACAAAAGAAGGGGATTATAAGTTTGACGTATCTGTGTGTCTGTCTGGTTAGTCACTTTAGCGCCTAAACGGATGAACCGATTTTGGAAAAAAAAAATGTTCGAAAGGAGAGTTGTTCGAGAGTGTTCTTAGCTAGGTTGCATCTTTGGATGACATTAATTAGCGAAGCTATTTATTAAAAACCTCTAAAAGGTTTTTCGCGATTAATTGCAATGAAAACATAGTTAATTTTTTTAATTTAATACCAAAATGAGCAGATTTTTTTTTTCCGCGTCTGATAGAATGTGTTTGGAACATCCATGTTTCATAGAATTCGAATTATAACGTTTTTTTAAAGCAGATTTTAATGACGGCGAAGACTTTAATTACTCGATTAATAACCGAATTCATTGTTGGCCGACAAGGAAATAAAACACAATGATTTAAAATTTTATCTGTTGCCAGTTTCTATATAATAGCAAAAAAGAAAAAAAAAACACTTGACATTGATTTTGAATAATATAAGGCTTTTAAATTTATTTTCAATTTTCCCTCTTGGTTCTACAGTTGCGACTCAGTCGGGGGTTTTTAAAATTTTTAATTTTATCGTTGCTTGTGGGAAGATGAAATAAACAAGTCTGGACTCACACAGATCTGTATTTTGTACTGTTACCACTCCCCTTTAACAATCCAAAATACAATGGAAAACAGAAAGATTGCCTCCAAATAAAGTAACATATTGGTTGTTTTCCACGAGAGGGCACTTGATTCCGCTTTCGTCACGTGTCATTCAATGATTCTATTTCGCTGTTTTCGGCAGGAGACATATTCGAATCATAGCATTTTGTCGTAACAGCAGCAGTTTTTAAATTATAAGAATAACGAAAGTAGCAACAGATAAGTGAAGCAAGTGGGGATATTTCGATAATTGGGAATCTGGCGCGGTCGTCTCATTTTTGGCGTAGATAATTTTACTGTGGGAACCCTGCTTATTTTGAGGAACCCTATGTGAATAGATGTTTCGCTTCTCTTTGTTTAGATTTGCAACGAAAAATACCACTCGTGCAGGCACTGGAGCCAAAAACTGACGCCAATGATGAAAGATCGCCAGATTTCAAATTATCGAAATCTTCCCAAGCAAGTGATGTAAAGAACACTACGAGTTTTCTTTCACATTAAATTGCACGCCAAAGTTAAGGTTGTCTAGTTGTCTCATTTACAAACACGAGGATATGTTTAACTCCCCCCCCCCCCGCATAAAATTGAATTCTACGTTCAAGAAGGCGGAGCAAAGTGCCTTCTCGGTGGAAAACGGACTGTACGTTGTAACTTGAGATACCAAATGTCGTCCAATTTGGCGATATTTCATAAATATCAGCTACAATACCTCGTTCATTTGTTATTGAATACTTTGTATTTCAATGATTACTGTTCTGTTACCTATTCTGCATTTAATATTGCATTGCTTACGATATTTTTACTATCAATGTACTTCTCTGTTTTCACAAACAGCTAAAGGATTTCATGAAATTACTTTCTTTATTGAAATCTCCCCCCCCCCTCGCCCTTTCCACACACATAGTTTTAATTTCAACATCTTCCGTGAATTGTACATCAGCTTAGATATTTGATCAAATCTCTGTTTTCATTATTTTTCTGTGAAAAATGTCGGTGCCCAAATGTATTTCCCTCCTAGCCCCCTTAATTTCAAAATTATATGGTGTATACTGTGTATGGTTATACTGACTTATAGGGGGAAATCGAAATAAACTGTTTTTTGCCCCCGACACACAAAGGAGGGGGGGGGTATAAGTTTGACGTGTCTGTGTGTCTGTCTGTGGCACTCTAGCGCCTAAACGGATGGACTGATTTTGAAAAAAAAAATTTTTTGTTGGAAAGAAGAGTTGATCGAGAGTGTTCTTAGCTCGGTTTCATCTTTGGATGACATTAATTAACGAATATATTAATTAAAAAATTTTTAAATTTTTTATTTTATCATTATTACCTCCATGAAACTATGCCTCTTCAGTTTTTTTTTTTTTTTTCTGCCGCTCAGGGCTTGGTTTCCTGCGCCCGTTACTATAACGGGTTTGTGTAAAGATACAATAGCAAAAATGTCTGTAAACTTAGTGTTAAAAATGTAATCTAAGTGTTGAACCGAAGTTCCTCTTTATAGGACTTTTATTACCGTATGGAAAAATCGAGTTTTTCTGTATATAATGGATTTTTTTCCTTTGTATTTTCCAAGTTTTTTTGGAAAAGAATCATAACCTTTTTAAAAGTTTTTAATGAAATTCGGTGTCTCTCCAGTTTTGCCGACACGAAATCCCTCCCTCCCCTGTTTTTCAGTTTCAATCTTACCTTTTGATGTATTTAAGGGGGGAGGAAATTTAAAATGTCGGCGAAACTAGGGTTAAACCTAAAACTGATAAGTGTATTACGTGATTTAATTGTTGACGTGGCAGGCAATTGGAAATCTATTTTATCTGTTATCACGTTCTATTTGTTCACTTCTATTGAATTCTATTTGTTCACTTGCAATTGATTTTAGCATAGCTGCAAGTGACTTAACGATACCTTTCTTTTAGTACTATCCTTCCTCGTTTGCCTACAAAATCTTAACTTCATGTGCAGAAAACTCAACTTCGATTTGGATAGCAAAAAAACTTATCTTCTGTGTTTAGAGTCATGGAAAATTTTACTCTATATTCAAGAAATATTTTACAAAATCGGAGATTTCAGTTCGTGTATTTTGCATGCTTATGGAAACTAGCATCGCTTGTGGGTGAAATTCGACCGATTTACTATAGTTTGGTCTTTCAATCCCAATCCGCTGGCGTTCTTCTTTGAGACAAAGCACAAATATATTTCTGTTCATTTTCAATACAAATGTAGGTTTTTACTTTAAATATAGTGACACATTTTATTGCTGATTGGAAATATTCTATCGATAAAACGTATGCAACCGTTTCAGTTTTAAATAGCTGGAATTATTTCTAAACAAATTTTCCCGCGGCAAAGAAACTAAATCACTTGTATTGGTTTGAGAAAAAGCGGTAAAATGGCGGAAAGTAAAAAACATGGAATAAAATTGGGACCAGTGATCACAAAATACCATCAGAAGAGTGAGGACAACGGTATTACAGGGTGGCGACAGATCAGGGAGATCAGGGAAAAATCAGGGAACTTTATTTATCAGGGAAAAGTCAGGGAAATATCAGGGAATTTTGAAAAAATAACGAAAAATCAGGGAAAATTGATTTTATGAAAAAAAAGAAATTTTTTTTTTTGCTTTACAAAATTAAGTACTCTAATTCCCTACGCATTTTTCGCCAAATATCTGTTCAAAATAAAAAAAAAAGTAAAATTCATGAGATGCGATTATACACTGCCGCATATTTGTCCACCTTTTCTCCTCAACGTCAAAGTATTGAATCTTAACTTATTAACCACAGGATGAACTACCTATGATTGCTTCTGTGTCTGTTAGGTTGTTTATTTTACCTAGCTTGAAATTTCCTTTTACACTTACAATGCTACGTAAAATAAAAAAAACAATACAAGCAAAGAGGAAGCCTTAATTAATGCCTTAGCTGCCTTTATTCCATTGTCTCGAAGTAATTAACGTACTGTAATCATGATTTCAAGAAGAAATCTTTGGTTTTTGAAATAATACTATAAAAGCTTAAAAGTTATTACTACTTCGCGTTTTTAATTTAATTGCTAAAATTGAACTTTCAATTAAAAAAACTTTGTTTTTTTGCAGTTATACTATTTGTTGTCACCGCAGATTATAAAGGTTTTCTTTTCTTCAGACTTAAGTGATTCTTTAATTTTATGTTGTATTCCTCTTTTATATATTGTAACGGATTCGGTGCGACTTCCACTTTCTTGAAATGAAGACACAGTTCTTGATAAAAACACAGGAAATTTATTTACACTATGTACAGGAAAGATCTTCAACAACTGCCAAATTATTCATCAGCAATTAAGCAATTATCACACAACACCGTAAACTCAACGTTTACACACGTATTTACTTCCAAATACGAAAACAACACAGCGAAATGCCTCGCTATAAACAGAGCAAAAATCTTCTCAGTTCGAAATATCAATCGAAACTAACTGTTTATCCATCGCTAACGGCTTAAATACACCGAAAAGAAATTTCTCAAATATTCCACACGCTTCTGTAAAGTAGTAGACCGTTATCAATGAAAAGAAAGAAAATAGGTGTCGTATAATTTAGCCGAATGAAAAAGGGGTTGTATATTCAGTACGGGAAACTATTTACAGGTTACGTTCCTACAATAATTACTATTTACAGAATTTGTAACATTGCCCCCTTCCTAAGGACTGCACGTCCCGAGCAGTACAATCCCCAGAAAGGGTGCCAAACTTCTATCACAAGTTTACAAATATACACATTAATTAATAACTAACAGATACAGAAAACACAATAATAACAAGAAATATTACTAAACATTAAAAGCAAAAATTATCTACAACTTTTATGTTATCAACCATGGTTGTTTACGTAATATTCATGAACTATGGCCATAGTATGGGGCTAACCGATCATAATGTACAACCCTAGGTTTTGCATTAGGTGATTTTCGGATCCTCACTACGACGTCATTTAGTCGGTTAACGACTTTGTAGGGTCCATCCCAATGCGACTGCAATTTGGGTGAAAGACCTTTCCGTCGGATGGGATTCCATAACCAAACCTTGTCGCCTTCGTTGAATTCATGTCCAGTAGACCTTGTGTCGTATCGGGTCTTCATCTTCTCCGCCGCGATGTTGATTCGCTCTCGTGCGAAGTTATGAACGTCTTCCAACCGGGCCTGGAGATCCTGGATGTACTCCTCAGGCGATGAAGGCGCATCCGGAGGACGACCGAAGACGAGATCACAAGGTAGCCGAAGCTCTCGTCCGAAGAGCATCTGAGATGGGGCATATCCGGTAGTCTCGTGGACAGCACTGCGGTAGGCCAGCAGGAACAAAGGCAGCTTCTTGTCCCAATCCTGTTGATTTCTGGAGACCATAAGTGAGAGATTATTCAGGATTGTGCGGTTAAATCTCTCCACCATGCCGTCCGATTGTGGGTGTAGTGGTGTTGTCCTAGTTTTCTCAATTCCGAGAATTTGACATAGGCCCTTAAAAACAGCAGAGATGAAATTCCTCCCTTGGTCGGAATGAATCTGCAAAGGTGTTCCATATCTCGAGATCCAATGTTGGACTAGAGTCTCTGCTACGGTGGTAGCTTCTTGATCTGGAATGGGATACGCTTCGGGCCATTTCGTGAAATAGTCGATGGAAACAAGAACGTATTTGTTCCCATCAGCAGTTCTTGGTAGAGGACCCAGGATGTCGATCCCAATTCGTTCGAAAGGAGCTCCAACGTTGTACAGATGTAGCTTCCCTCTGCTTCTCTTCTTCGGTCCTTTACGAGCAACACAGGCGTCACAAGAATGGCACCACTTCTCCACATCATCCTTCGCCTTGCTCCAGAAGAAGCGCTCCCGAACTTTATTAAGGGTTTTCAAGACACCAAAATGTCCTCCAGTCGCACTACTATGTATTTCTTTCAGAACATCTGAAATCCTTGATCGGGAAAGTAGTAACTGCCACCCAGACGTTTTGCCGTCATCAGATTCCCATTTTCGGTACAGTACGCCGTTTCGTAAATGGAGTGAATTCCATAAAGCCCAGTATCTTTTTGTTGCAGGACTAAAGATGGAAACGTCCTGCCAGCTAGGTCGCCGAGTGTCACTTTCCATGAACTCCAAAATTGATTTTATGTCGGGGTCTTCAAGTTGATCTTTTCGAACTTGGTCGTCACTCCATGGATCAGGTTCTGATGATATTGGAGTCACTGTCACCTGATAGGCGGTAGGGCTAGTCGTTCCATACTGTTTCTCGATTCGGGAACAATAGTGGCAGTTCTCAGGACAGGGTCTCCTTGATAAAGCGTCAGCATTACCGTGAGATAACCCTTTTCGATGCTTGATCTCCATGTCATATTCCTGGAGCCGCTGTATCCATCTGGCTATCTGGCCTTCCGGATTTTTGAAGTTCAAAAGCCAAGTTAACGAGGCATGATCTGTCCGTAGCAGAAATTTTCGGCCGTAGAGGTAATGATGGAAGTGTTCTACAGCTTTCACTATGGCCAGTAACTCCTTTCTGGTGACGCAGTAATTTCGCTCCGACTTTGATAAGCATTTGCTCCAGTAAGCGATGACATGTTCATTTCCGTCAATTTCTTGGGATAAAACAGCTCCGATGCCCTCGTTGCTCGCATCAGTGTCCAGGATGAAGGATTTTTCAGGCTGAGGATAGGCGAGGATAGGCGTTGATGTTAAAGCCTCCTTCAGTCGTAGAAATGCATCTTCGCATTCTTTGGACCATTCAAACTTTTGCTTGCTCTCCGTCAGCTTATGCAAAGGTCGTGCGATGTTGGAAAAACCCTTTACAAACTTCCTGTAGTACGTGCAGGGCCCCAGGAAACTTCGCAGCTGATGGATGTTTTCGGGACGACTCCAACTCTTGACCGCGGATACCTTTTCTGGATCGGTTTGTACACCCTCAGAAGAGATGATGTGACCAAGATAGTTCACTTCCCGGCGGAACAAATTACATTTGGACGGGCTTAACTTCAGATTGGCTTCCTTAAGCTTTTGCAGCACCTTCCTAAGATTTGTCAGATGTTCTTCGAAACTGCGTCCCACGATGATGATATCGTCTAAATAGACCAGACAGGATTCGTAGGAAAGTCCTCTTAACACTGTCTCCATAAGACGCTCGAACGTAGCTGGTGCATTGCAGAGGCCGAAGGGCATCACTTTAAACTGCCATAAGCCTTGTCCAGTTGTAAACGCTGTCTTCTCTCGGTCCTCAGGGTGTATCTCAACCTGCCAGTAGCCGCTCTTCAAGTCCAGGGTCGAAAACCACTTGTGTCCGGAAAGAGTGTCCAAGGTGTCGTCTATCCGTGGAAGAGGGTAACTGTCTTTCTTGGTGATTTTATTCAGCCGTCGGTAATCGACACAAAATCTGGTGGAGCCATCTTTCTTTCGGACTAAGACGATGGAAGAAGCCCAAGGACTGGATGACGGTTCGATTACATCATTCTCCTTCATCTCTTTCAGGAGGGTCTCAACCTCTTCCTTCTTGGCGAACGGTAGTCGTCTTGGATGCTGTTTAATAGGGGGGTGTTCTCCAGTGTTGATCCTATGCTGCGTTAAATTCGTCCGACCCACATCCTCCGATGTAGATGAAAACAGATGCTTGAAGTCGTCCACCAATTGTTCCGCAGCAGTTCTTTGATCTTTCGTTAATGGTGCACTCCCAATTAACTTCGATGTCAAGGACTCAGAAGACACAGTCTCGGGGGAATTGATTCTTCTAATGATGCAGTTTACTGGAGTACAAGTTGCTAACACTTCACCTTTCCGGATATTCCTTGGCCTTTCACTCACGTTGGCGACTCTCACGGGAATTACATCCTTAGAAAGGTCCACAAGCGTAGATGCTACCAGCACTCCTTTTAGGCTATTGCTTAGGTTAGGGTATTCAATGAGTCCAAATCGAAAACTATTGCTTTCTTCAAGGGAGCCAGGTATTAATGATTCTGACCTTGAGGGAATCGATAAATCTGTTTGAGCTATTATTTGATGAGCGGATTTTACATCACTCTCTGCAGGGAAAACGGCTATGTCTTCTCTCATCGAGTGCAGCTCATTAGTCTTGAAGTCGAGAGTGAAGTCATATTTCTTCAAAAAGTCCAATCCGAGAATGAAGGGGTCCGTGATATTAGCGACGAATGCCGTATGATGGTAGGTGGCATTCCCAAACACTATTTCCAAGTCCACTTTACCGTCAATCTCAATTTTGTCACCTGTCACAGTCTGGAGACTTACGCGTGGCGATGTCCACAGCAGTTTCAATCCAAATTCACGAGCCACATCTGTCCTAACGATTGTCACATTGGCTCCAGTGTCGACAATCAGTTTGCAAGGATTCCCATTTACATGGGCGTAAATGAAAAGTCCATCACTGCCACTACTTGAAGAGGAAATCTGCAGAGCTCTAGTGGTGGTGATTTCCTTCCCTCGCGTAGCTTGGCGAGCCGGACAACTCCTTCGCAGGTGTCCTTCACTACCGCATTTCCAGCACTTCTGCTCTTGTTTCTTTTGGGCTGTTATGCTGCTCAGATGTCTTGTCAAATCACCGAGTTGTCTCTCAAGTTCAGCGAGATGGGACGACCTGGAATCAGACTCATCAGCTTCCTGATTCCGGATTAGATGGCGATCCACACGGGTTGCTTCTTGGGCGGCCTCGTATCTTATCGCATACACAACAGCAGAATTCAGGTCTTTGACATCCGCCATCCGTAGAGCTTTCTGGATTTCCGGATCTCGAACCCCGTCGATGTAGTAGTTGAGTGCCAGGTTGTCTCGAACATCCGCAGGGCAGTCGTAAAAAGCAAGATGAGACAGTCTCTCGATGTCCGCCGCTAGCTCTTGCAGGGTTTCCCCGGTTTTCTGGAAACGGGACTTCAACTGGAGTCGGCTGAAATCTTTCTGGCACTTCTCACCGAAGCGAAGCTCCAACGCAGATGTGAGGGCGGCGAAATCCAGGCGCTGGCTGTCCGGAAGGGTCTGGAGAATGTCCGCTGCGTCACCTCTCAGGGATACTGCACGATGGCAGGCCTTGGTAGCAGAGTCCCATCCGTTCGCTTCCGCCACTATCATGAATTGGGTCTTGTACACCTGCCACGAATTTTTCCCATCAAATGTGGCCAGTTTAATGGACTGTCGAGCAACAGATGTGGGAGCGCCAAACTGTACAGAGCTGCTTTCCGCGGTCGCCAATCTCTTTTCCACGTCCTTAATTATTTCTTCCTTAAATGAAGTCAATTTCTTGTCCTTTTCTTCCAACTTATTTTCCATATTGGCGATGCGCTCTTCCACAGTATCAAATTTTTCTTCCAGAGCATCGACTTTATCTCCCATGGCGGTTAGTTGATTCTCCATCATGGTTTTCGTCGACGTTAGGTCACTTTTCATTTCATCGTGACTTGTAGTAATTTTAGCAGTTAAATCACTATTTAACAGTTCTTGGTTAGTCGTTAATTCATTTTTTAATTGTTCTTGATTTGCAGTAAAACTTGCAGTCAAATCACTTTTCACAGAGGTGATTGCGTCAAGAAGTTGTTTTAATTGTTCATCCATTGCGCGAGTAATCACCATAAAAACAAAGTCTATAAATTCAAAGTCTTTATGAAAAAATGTCCAAAGTCACACTTACTCCAAGAAAGTCCAGAAGAAGCCCCACGTTAGGCGCCAAATTGTAACGGATTCGGTGCGACTTCCACTTTCTTGAAATGAAGACACAGTTCTTGATAAAAACACAGGAAATTTATTTACACTATGTACAGGAAAGATCTTCAACAACTGCCAAATTATTCATCAGCAATTAAGCAATTATCACACAACACCGTAAACTCAACGTTTACACACGTATTTACTTCCAAATACGAAAACAACACAGCAAAATGCCTCGCTATAAACAGAGCAAAAATCTTCTCAGTTCGAAATATCAATCGAAACTGTTTATCCATCGCTAACGGCTTAAATACACCGAAAAGAAATTTCTCAAATATTCCACACGCTTCTGTAAAGTAGTAGACCGTTATCAATGAAAAGAAAGAAAATAGAGGTCGTATAATTTAGCCGAATGAAAAAGGGGTTGTATATTCATTACGGGAAACTATTTACAGGTTACGTTCCTACAATAATTACTATTTACAGAATTTGTAACAATATTTTGAAATTAACTAATTGCTTTCTTTTTTCCTTGCATTTCAAAGCTGTTTGCTACAAAAGCAATCTAAGAATTTTTTTTGTTACATACTGAAATCATTTGAAATAGAGTTAACTTGTGTACTAAAGTAAATATCTTTAATTTTTTATTGTTAAAATGCTGTATTCATTCATTAAAACCTATTTTCTTGATTAGAGAAAAGCTCCCTATGAATGGATGTCAAATGGTTTCATCTATTTTGCATAAATATGTCAATTAGTTATATAAGAATAACTACATTACTTCTATTCTTTCACTATTACTTGTTATTCTTGCAACAATTATTATACTGTTTGAAAACTTAGTTCAAAATTATTTCAATTACCTTTTAGTTCTATCATAAATACACATGTTTTTAAGAGTAATTTTTAAAGTTTCTTAAAATTCTTATGCTAAGTTGTTTATGGAAGTAAAGTATTTTCTTTTTTTTAATTTTCTATAATCTTTCCATGTAGAAAAATTTAATATACTGTTTCGTAGGGGAGGGGTTTTCCCCCCAAAAAATGACTTGATATTTTTTTAAAAACCATTTTATTAAAAAAGTAGCATTTTTTAAAATTATATCTTTAGTTCAACAACTTTACTCAACTTAAAAAGTTTAAAATACTGCATTTTATACAAACATACAATGGATTTCAAGTAGAGCAAAGAAAGAAAACCATTATCATTAATAACGTAAATCAGGGAAATTTGGTGCATTTAATCAGGGAAAGTTAGGGAACTTTTTTTCACAGTTACTGTCGCCATCCTGTATTAAAAAAAAACAAAAGCAAAAAATCGAACAACAACAACAAAAAACATTATTTCTCTGTCAAAAAAAAAAAAAAAAAAAAAGCGAAAAATAACCAAAGTTTCCGCCTACTAATCTAAAAAATACCGGGCGCCTCGGTTGTTTTATTTCTTAAAAGTTAATTTCGTTCATTGTAATTGACTTAAAAAGTTCAAGCTCATCTTAGCTATAAACAAAATCAGGAATTTCAGTTGGCATAAAAATCAAAAGCGTGTGACGTATTTTTGCCGTCAAACTCTGTGTAAACTACGCTTAAAATTCGAATAAAACAAGAATATAGTCTAATTTTTCAAAATTCCTATTTGATGCATGTCTACGACACACGATTCACATAAGTTTCGACACCCTCCCCCCCTCTTCTTAAATTTAGCACCGAAAAGAGGGAGGGTCAGCTTTAGATGCCAACTTATTAATCTTTACTAATAATAAAGCAGAAAGTCTCTTTGTCGGGATCTCTGTCTGTCAGGATCTCTCTCTGTCCGGATCTCTGTGACGCACATAGCGCCTAGACCGTTCGGCCGATTTTCATGAAATTTGTCACAAAGTTAGTTTGTAGCATGGGGGTGTGCACCTCGAAGCTTTTTTTTTTTGAAATTCGATGTGGTTCTTTTTCTATTCCAATTTTAAGAACAAAATTATCATAAGACGGACGAGTAAATTACGAAATTATCATAACGTGGAACCGTAACATGAGTACAAGCCAATTGGCGAGAAGGTTCACCACACATTATTTGTACAAATACAGGCGAATCAAAAGACCTTTTAATTTTTCTATTACGGGCAAAGCCGTGCGGGTACCACTAGTTTAAATATAAGACATTTGTTCAAAACGTCTTTTATCCCGCTATTGTCGAAATAATATAGCCAACTATTATTCCCATACAATCATTTCATAATAACCTTTAACTCGTTCCTTCTCTAATTGATCCAACTGAAAGCTACTTGGTAAATATATTTGAAGTTAATTTTAATTGCGTTTCGCGTCGTAAGTCCTTTAAAAATATCAAGCATTGCATTTTTCAGTCACAAATTAACTGTGCAATTTAAGATATGTAAGCCAAGAATGTTTCTGTGAATGATTATTTTGGCTATGTTAATTGCTTGAATGCTTAAGGATTTCCTTTTTTTTTAGTGCTTTCTTCTTGGGCTTGTAAGGTTGTTTATATAGTTTGTTTTTATTGAACATCGTGAGCTTTGAAATTGCTTTTTAGTGAAAATAAAGCATTTTGGCGATTTAGCTGAGTGAGCCGAAATTTTACGTAAGAATAGATAAATACATTTAATAAGAAGTTAGCTGAAATTTCGTTTATTAGTTGTAACTAGCTAACCCGTGCGAAGCTTTTGTACGTGATAGCTGTAATTTATAAATCCGCTTTTTAACTGTTTTATGACAAAATAGTTTTATTTCTCACCGATGGCAGTGCAAAAAAAAAAATAAAATGATGCCTCACTTTTGAAGTTTTATGAAGTATTTTAGGAATATAAGAAAAAACTTCTTTTAAGAAGTATTATTCATGATACTGCGAATTAACATGCTAAAATAAACGGAGAGGGTTTTTTTTTTTAGATTTTAGTGCAACAATACAACGGGATGATTTAGAATCCTGCAGTAACTTCAGATTATATGTTCTTGGAAATTTGGATAAAAATTATTCCAAGGAAGAAGAGTCATTCAAAAACGACAAAAGCCATGGTGCGATCGAACCCCACGATCTTCGCATTTTTAGCACAACGCTCCACCCAATAGAGCTAAAGGCTTTATTCATGAGGCGTTATACATGAAAGCCATGCGTATAAAAAAACAAAATAAACGGATTTTTTTTTTTTTTTTTTTGAAAATCGCTACAATGTGAGTTTTCTGTTATTTTTTGTCCAAAGCGGTGAAAAACACCTTTTAAATGAGACCTTATGAAGGTTTCTACCTAAATCTAATGTCAGCATTGTACCAGGGTTGCCAGGCTTAGAAAAGTTATCGGAAAAGATTGTCTAAATTAATTTTTTTGATGGGCTAAAATTTATAGGTCGCCAAGAGAGGGACATACAGCATCTGAGCCGAGGAAATACATCTTGATCAACAAGGCGGGGTTACCTCATTTTGATTAAATAATTGATGTTAATTTTCTTTTTTTTTTCATTTCTTTAATCTTTTTTGCTCTCCCCCCCCCTCTCTCTCTCTCTTTCTCTCCCTCAGTGTATGGTTTTTTTTTTCCGATTAAAACATACTGAGTTTAAAATTATTTTAAAATACCTATTAATATTTTCGCATCAAAAATTAATATCTTCCGGTCCAGTTTTTATCAAAATACCAAAGTCCGAAAAAACGACAAAAAATACCTTTTAAATTTCTTGCCTCGTTGTACAAATTTTCTTAAAGCATTTTTTGTCCTTTCAATTATGATCGTCTGAACATATTCACCAACCTACCCACGTATTTTCTATCTACGCGTGAGTGATTTCACCGCAATAACCTATGCTTCAATAAATGCCGTCGAGATACATTAGAAAAAGAAGCCCGTGCTAAAACTGTGATGCTTACCTTATGCTAAACAATCCGTCTATTCATAACCGTGTGGGAGAGAATTTTTCCGCTCTCCCTCCTCTTGCCGCATTCCTCCCACCGCCTCAGGATACTTCGGAATGCGCTCTTCTCCGACAAAAGAATGCGTGTTGTGATTACCCTCGCTTGTCTCAGTTCGGATTTGATCCGAACTGAGTTTTTAGATCCGCTAAGTTGGGAATTTTTTTTTTTCTTTTTTAGGAGGTTGGGGTTTGTGGTTAAAAAGGTAAATTTAATATTAGGGAACTTTTTACCTGTTGTCATGTATACTTTAAAAATAATTCGTATTGAAAATGCTTGATTAGTTATGGAACGTGTTCTGCTAGTTGTAAATGAATGGGAACATGTGAAGTAGGGTGGTTCAAAAATACATGTACTGCACAGCTTATTCTCATAAATTTTGATTAGTTTTCTGTGATACTTTCTCAACTGATTTGTCATATCTCCTTAATGGATTTTTTTTTTTTTTTTTTTTTGAATCTGTGAACTTTTTATAATTGGTTTTCTTATATATTTATTTTACTGAATACATTGCTGCATTTGGGCATATATCAGTTTAGTTCTACGTTTTTAATTATTTTTTTTTCTGTTACATGTACATAATGTAATGTATATTACTGTGGTTCAAAAATACATGTAAAAAAAATTTTCACCTAAATACCAGGACACTCCTCAATATTTTTAGACTTGTAGATAGCAATATACTGAAAGAATTTTAGCTTCCTATTTCAACTGAAAGAGGGTGCTAAGTCCCTCCCCCCCCCCCCCCCCAACTTCATCAGTATGGGGAGGGGGTTAAAAATACATTGAATTGAAAAAACAAAGCTACATACAGTGAAACCTGTGTAAGTTGACCACTTTCGGTGCACTACTTTAGATGTCAACTTAAAAAGGTGGTCAACTTATAGAGGTTGAGTTCTATGATATAGATCTAACTCTGTTCTTGAAAATAGCGGTCATCTTAGACAGTTGGTCAACTTACAAGGGTGGTCAACTTTCCAGGTTTTACTGTATTATGATATACACTAGCAATATGCATATACATTAAAATAATTATTTACAAAAATATAGCCGGGGAAATAAAATGTTTCTAAATTCATGACATTTTCTATGCTACGGCTAATGTTAAACTAAGGGGTCATTGAGCACCCTCTTTAAATTTGAGTGAGAAGCTAAAACTTTTACAGCATAATACTATTAGTAAGTCTTAAAAAAATAGGGGTGTTCTGGATTCTAGCTGAAAAAAAGTTTTTTTGAACCTCCAGGCAATCTTAAGGAATAGTAGTCAGGGGGAAAGCAAGGGCGAATTCAGAAAGTTTTCAAGGAAGGGTTGGTAGATTTTTCGCAGACCTCTTACTACGTATCATACTATACATATGCGTGGAGGGGGCTTGGGTCTGCCACAACATTTTTTCCAAAACTACTAAAATGTGGAGATCTAGCCGAGGAGGTCCCCCAAAATTATTTCTTCCTTTTTCCGTGGAAAGAGGTATTTTAAAATTCCACTTTAGAGGTTCAATTTCCCAATAATTCCAAGCGAATATTTCGAAACCCCCTCCCCTTAACATCATAAAACTGCTCTAATATTGCACTTTTTGAAACTTCAGTTTCGAAAAATTACTAGAGGATAGTCACTGAATCTATTATTTCCCCTAACACTACTCTAAATGTCTACAATCGCGTTTTTGATACTTAAATTTTGCAAAATACCCAAGAGAGGGCTTTGAAACTTCGTTTAACATCACCGAAGTTCGTCTCTTAACGTCATTTGCATTTCATGGCTTCAGTTCGGAAAAAATGCCGGTGCGGATTCCCTCCAAGAAGGAGCAATCGCCCCTCCCTTGTAACCGGGGGGAAAGTAAAAAATAATTTCAAACTTTTTACGTGTTTCATTCATTAAATTATTTCAGTTTTACTGTATTGTGTTATATTGGTTCGCATTTGTGATATTAACAGTTTTTACCGCGCGAATTAGTTAAATTTAAATCGTTTTCTTCCACCGCCTCGGAATGCGCTCTTTCGCGACAAATGAATGTGTTTTGTAAACTTTTGTTTGAGTTTACATTTGACTTTTTAAATGCGCTAAGCAAGTATTTTTTTTCTGAGGGTGGGAGGTATGGCTAAAAATGTGAATTTAATGTCAGGCAAATTTTTTACCTAATTTTACGTCGAAAGAAACTGTAGAAGACCCATTTCTGTACTTTGCTACGAAGGTTATAATGTTAGTCCTCTAATTAAAAAAAAAAAAAAAATGGGGTCGTTTCCGAAATTTTAAACGTATTTTTTTTCTGAAAGAGCATGCTTAAAAACATAGAATCTGACATTGCATCATTTGTGACGTCATAAAGACCACGCATTGTTTTCAACATCGACATTTAAAAAAATTAATTAAAAAATAACTGTTGGGAAAATGAATGTATTCTCTGGGTTCATGTTATTTTTTTTTACTCATTCTATCAATTTCAGTGACTAAAAGTAGTACTTTTGTCTGAAGGAAACAACCCCCTTTCACTTTCTATCCAATGTAAAATTAAATTGCTGAATATATTCTATGTATTTTTATTGCTAAATTTCATACAGGTATCATGTTAATAAAAAATGGTTTTTTCTAAAACTGCAAAATTCTGGTGATATTTTCAGCAGTATAGAGCGGTGTAAGAATTCATAAAAAAAAAATTTCGATACTAGTTATACTTTTCACGCTGTTGTTGGAACGAGTTGATTTCGTTGGCTGCTTTCTGTCACCTTCCTTGGCATTTGCTGACAGCTGCCCATTTTCGTTTTATTATTTAGACGGATTTAGCTGATGAGCAAGACAGACATGACAGCTAACGTTCCTCTTATTTCTCGTAGCTAGAAAATAGAAAAATTCCATTTTCCCTCAACGCCATTTTTGAAATGAAAGCATTCACCTTGGCGACGATTTAGAAGGATTTATGGTTCAATGAATAGTTTGAAGTTGGTGCACGGATACGGCTATTAACGACTACGTCATATGCTTCGTGGATCGTAGATTTTGATGGATGCTAAATTTTAATTTTTTCAAGTGTTGAAAATTGGCTTTAGTCTTCGTTTTTGAAAATGGGAAAAGACATTTTATCGATGGATAGTAAAAGTGTCTGGAATATTTTAATGTGTATAAAAGTTAACTCGAGAGTGAATGTATGAGGTTTGTTGATGAAAAGATAGTCAAAAATTAATTAAAATCCTAAGTTCAGGAAGCATATTCTTTTTTGCAGAGAGAGGTATTGAAAAGGCATTTCTCTTCGCATTTTAAACAATAAAACTACTGTGGCTGCAAAATTTGTGCATAATGTTTTTTTCCCTTTTAAAGTGCTTTAAAGTACTCGTATCAAAATACAAAAGAAGTTAATAGGTTAATATTTACGTCTGAGTGTGAGTATTGAATTATTTGAAAGGATTCGCTCTTTAGTGCGTTTACATTTCTTACATTACTTCAGGTAATTATTTATGCTTCGGTTTTTGCTATCTTTCATTAAAAAAGTGCTAATTTTGTTCTTGAAATGAAAATAAACAAATAAACAAAGCTTCGTATGCTTTCTTAGCAATAGAAGATATTGACTTAAACATCTTCCTGATTTACCTATTTCGAAATTCAAAGCAGATCATAATTTTTAATAGTTGAGGAATGTGGGGGCGAAGTGAAATAGTTAAATACATTTAGGTTTTTTTTCAAAAGGAATAAATTTGAAATTTGTTTTGTAAATTACAGTGCATTAAGAAAGAACAATGTATATTTTACAATAAAACTTGCATTGAAATTTTTTTCATTTTTGGCAGCAAATTTGTACCTAAAAAAGGGATGGGGGGGGGGGGATTTTTGAGCAATCAGGATTGCTAATTGTTTTCATTTGACCGTCCTTGGTGTTCCTTTTTTCAACTCCACCGTCCTCTGCAGGCATCCACCCGGTAGCTGCTGCTCCTGGTCGGTGGCGTCCATGTCCTACACACACGCACGCTCATACACACTCACGCACATCCACACACGCGCCCTTACACACATACACACACGCCAACGCGCATACACACAGGTCTACGCACACACACAAGCCTACACATACACAACTGTGCACACGTAACTGCCCAAGAGGAGGGACAGGAGCCAAATCTAGAAACAAGCGAGTGGGGTAGTAACCAATGTGTAGGGACCTGTCGCAACTCGTAATTGCGAAAAACATAATTTGAATTCAAAATTTCAGAATTCAAATTAATTTTGAGAATTTGAAAGGTTTTATTTACTTATTTTAATTTGTTATACTTATTTATTTAATGGGGTGTGAAAAAAAATATTTTTCTAATAAAATGTTTCCTATTTAGTTGTAAAAAATATTTTCTTCAAATAAATGAATAATAATGGTATAAAATGAACGAATAAATTAACTAGTTAATATGTGAGAGAAATTAATGAGTAAATAAAATAGTTAATGAATAAGAAAGTAAGTAAATGAATAGATAAGTCTGTGAGAGGAAATGCAGAGGAGTTCATGAATGAATGCCTAAGTGAATGAATGAGTAAACGATTTTTTTTTCTTTGCCCCTTTCACTCTGCCTCGCTTACACGTGAAAAAGTGTATGAAGCGTGTAAAATCAAAAACTTAATATTAACTAAATAAGTCCTGTTTGTATATCAGGAGATCTCTATTGCTACTTAAAATGTTTGCAAAAACTTTATAACGAATTATTACAAATAATTTCCTAATAACGAAAATTATTTTTGATAAACCACAAAATATTACATGTGTATAAGTTTTGAAAATGACTTATACAGTGGACGCCGGTTAATTGAATAAGGGGTTAATTGATTCAACTGCTTTAATGAATCAAATCGTCAAAAACAGAACAAGTTCCAGATTTGTTGAATTATCCGCGTTAATGAATCCGCCGCTTTGTGGAATCAAAACTGTGTAGAATAAACGTGATTCATAGAAGCGGCGCTTACTGTATTATTCTTTTTATTGATCTTTAGAGCTATTTATTTTTTGACTTGAATTAACTGTATGTTTAAGAACGTAGTCAAAATTTTGCTAGATACGTGGCGCTGCAAACTGACGATATTTTACCATCCCACTTTGCCCATACTTTTAAGATAAAAAATCTGCTTTTGTTTGAAAACTCCGCAATTTTCAAGGTTTTTTTGAGCAATCAAGATTGCTTATTGTTCTCATTTGACTGTTTTTGGCGTTCCTATGATTTTATTTTCCCACCAGCACCCTCTGCAGCATAACCGTCGACCGGCTCCTCACGATGCTGCACCTCTATCGAAAACCGTCTCCAGGTTGCGTTAATATCCTACACTTACACGCATACACACACGCACCTACAACACACACACACGCATACATACACACACCTACACATCATACACACACACACACCTACACATAGACACAATTACCCAAAAACTCATGCTTGCACACAGACACAAACACATATGCCTACACACACCTACACATAGACACAATTACCCAAACACTCATGCTTGCACACAGACACAAACACATATGCCTGCACACATACCCCCCACATACAGACACACATACACAAACACATGCACATACCCTCCCCCACATACAGACACACATACACACAACTACACACACACACAAACACCTGCGAAATACACATACCCTTCCACACACAAACATACCCCCTCCCCCCACACACAAACACACATGCCTCCTACATACACATTCACACTCGTGATTGAGAAAAACATAATTTGAATTCAAGATGTCAAAGTTCATATTTTTTTTCCCTCGGGAATGGGGGGAAAAGTGGAACTCTTTTCTCTTTCAATACAAATATATACTCTAAATTTGCTTTTCAACAAGTCAGCTAGTGATCATTCCATGCTTGTATAGAATTATTATTATATGTTCAAAAACATATGTTTGCTGATGACAAGATATTTTTCAAAACTGTACGATCTGAAGGGCCATGTAATCCTTGAACTTTCATCCGGGATGGATGCAATTCAATTATGTCGTCTGACAAGGCAGATTGCTCGGCACCCCCTTCTGTCAGCCACGAGGGCCGTGATGGATGACACCCACAGTTAAGATAAATGACGGTTATAACTACAAAAGGACCGATCTGGGAAAAAAATGTGGGCGTTGTGTGAATTGTCTTGGAATTACGGAAAAGACAAGGTATTTGTGATACAAATTTCGTGCAAAAACTTCGTTTTTTTTTTTAAATTTACTTTTTTTAATTTACTTTTTGTGTGTGTTTAACATTTATCCGCAAAAATAGCTTATGTGTGTCGACTTCTTGCTTGAGTGTTTATACACCGTTAATCTATTATGGTAGATAGCTGGTTTTTGGCAGCTGTAATGGAGTTGTTTCATTCAGTCAAAAGTACTACTTTTAGTCACTGAAATTGATAGAATGAGTAAAAAAAATAACGTGGACCCAGAAAATACTTTCATTTTCCCAACAGTTATTTTTTAATTATTTTTTTTAAATGTCCGATTTTGAAAACAACGCGTGGTCTTTAATGACGTCTCAAATGATGCAATTTGGCGCATCTTTCTACCACGTTTCCACGTTATGATAATCAAGAAGCGAATTAAATATTGTGCTCTACGCTTGCTATCAACCATATCGTTGCCAATACACGTGAGTAAAGATGCGAATTAAATATTTTGTTCTGTGAATGGCAACACTGAATGGCATTTCATCATTTGTGATGTCATACGACAGAAGCGTAAACAATGAAAGCACACCGATTTAAATAATTTTTTTAATATTAAACTTTTATAAATTATTTAAAAAATGGTCAGATCCTATGTTTTTAAGCATGAGCTTTCAAAAAAAAAAAAAAAATACTTATAAAATTTTGAAAACGACCCCATTGTGTTTAGCTTGAAAATATTATTTACTTCCTTCTCAAGAATTATAAGTGCTATAAATGTTTATGTGTTAGCAATATGGGTTTTGTGTGACTACTTTTTCGCGTTTAATTAACATCTCTTTTACTTAGGAAATACTATCATTTAGCGTTCGCTGTTTAACGTTGATACTGTGATTAGAACATCTGTATTACTTTGCGTAGGACAGAATTAACTTTGTCGAACTCTTAACGTAAAAATATCCTTTCTGAAACAGTTTTACTTACTGATAGAATGCATACAATGCTTACGTTCGAGGAGCACGACTGTTAGCGACCGGTTGGTTAATCACGTGACAGCAATGACGTCAGCGGTTAGTAACCGGTTGTTCACGAAACAATGCTCCATCGAACGCTTTCGGTTGATCACCGGTTACTTGCGCAGACTTGATGCAGACGAATAACACGCAGGTGAAAAATACATATAATTGGTCAAAAATGTCACGTGGTTCCATCAACCAATCAACCAGCTAGAGTTGCGGTCGACCGGTAAATCAACCACTGAGACTCATAAAACGACATCGGAAGCAACCAGTTAACCGGTAGCTCTCAAGAACGCTGTGGTTAGCAACCGGTTACTCACCGGTCGACCGGTGAGGTTCGTCGAACGTAAGCTATGAATAAGAAAATCATTCACAATATTAAAAAACGAAAAGTAGATTTTATCACATAATTTAAAGGAAGAATAAGCTTATTAATAGAGGAATATGCTATTATTTTCTTTAAATCTAAAATTAAAGATGTATTTTTCACTAAAAACTTGAAAAATATTGTTCTAGGGGATCTGAAAATTAAGGTAGATTTTTGTAGAAAAAAGTATTTGAAAACATTTTAGAAGGCACGAAATTATTTCTTAAGAATTTAGTCTTAGCGAAAAGATTTTTATGATGGAGTGGCATCTTTACTTAAATATATCCATTATTTAAATAGCACTTTTAGCACGAACATACACCAATTTTTTCCTGGAAATGTGTTTTTAAAAAGCATTTTCTTTTCTTTTTTTTTTTTTTTTTTGAGCAATCACGATTGCTTATTGCTTTCATTTGACTGTTTTGATGTCCTATGATTTTATTTTCCCACCGCCACCCTCCGCACCATCACCGTCGACCGGCTCCTCACGATGCTGCTCCTATAGCGAAAGCCGTCTTCAGGTTGCATTCATGTCCTACACACACGCGCATACATACACAACTACACACGCACGCACACAAAGACATACATACACCTACACACATACACAAACATACGCATACATACAAACACCTACACATACACACACATACACACACATACACACAACCACCCACACATTCATGCCTGCACACAAACACATATGGCTACACACGCATACACATACCTCCCCCCCCACACACACATTCATACACACAACTACCCACACACTTATACCAGCACTCAGACACTAACACACATGCCTACATACACATACCCCCTACACACAAACACACATACCGCACACACAAACATACACGCCTACGTAGACACACTCGTGATTGCAAAAAACATAATTTGAATTCAATATGTCAAAATTCAAATTATTATTTTTTTTCTGTTCTTTGAAAGGTCTCTTATCTTAATCTTGTTAGCGAAAAATTTGATTTGAATTTGTACGAAACGAACTTAAGATTTTCTTTTTTTCTTCTTCCTTTGATATTAATTAATTTAGATTTACTTTGATACTATTAATTTGACAGTACTAATAGTTACAAATTTTGTGTTGTAAAAATTAATGTAGTTATTGTCTGACTACGGATTGTATGGAAAGACAAACATCTGTTTTACAGCCGGAAATGGACGCATCTATTATTTTTTACCGATGTCAGTTTTTGCAGAAGCAGAGTCTCATTCAAATGAGTGGAATACGCGCATCAAATTTTTACTTCTTCCCCTTATTCGCATAGATTCGTCTTATCAGGACATTTAAAAATTCCATGCAATCCGTGGTTGGACAGTACGATGATTTTTCTGTCTGTCCGATTTCAACATGATTGATGGCTTGACAAATAAATTGTATTTTGTTAAATTGTATTGTCCTGTTTCTAAATTAATTTTTATTTTCCCAAATAAATTCCCATTTAACATTAAACAAGACTTTGATCTCTTAAAAATAGCAGTATCTTCTAAATTTGCTCAACATTTGCCAGTAATTTCGTTCCTATTTACGAAAAAGTAGCATGTCTGTGATTTTGCCGAACAACATTTTCTTCTTAGAACCCTCTGGGAATACTACCCGGTAATGACTCCTAGACAGAATTTAATCGAATCTGTACTTCCGCTTTAATTAATTATTTATTTTTTTCCATTTAATTCCGCGAGCATCGTCCTTAATGTTCCTCCGCCCCGGTTGTGTCTTAATTTTTAATTCCTAACTTCTCTTTGAAAATTCCATTTAAAAGATCACACTCTTTTCCTTTGATACATCTTAATGTGCTTTCGTTTTCTGAGTTATTTTTCATTTCGGTCTTTGAAGATCATGTGTTTATTTATTTTCGTGTCTTCTTCTCTATCAACTGCAGTTATCTTATTTGGTTTAAATGTATATAATCATTTTTTTTCGTGTGTTGTTATTCGACATTCTGTCGTTCCGCGTTTAGTTTTTGCATTGCTTTTAATCAAAATTTTTGCTTAACATCTTGAACTGTGAAATGTGTTAGAATGATATATTTTTCGAATTGGATTCCGAATTAAAATTGGTTTAGAAGTACAGTCGGACCTTGATATAAGGTTACCCCTCGGGACTTCACGAAACTGACCTTATAAGCGGGTTGACCTTATAACCGATTCATATATATTCATTGATAAATAAACATTTAATTCATCAAATCACTTCAAAATTTAATAATTTCAAAACTATCAGTTAATTAGGTTATTATAGTTAAATTGATTTGAACCAATTTAAATTTTTGGAATCAATAAGAAATTTTGAAATTATTTTTTAAAGCTTTCATTTAGAGTAAAGCTGCATTCAAATATCCCTAAGCAAACAACTGATGTGTAACTTACCTTAATTAAAATTGTCATTAATACAGGACTAATGTGTTTTTTTTTAATTTAAACAAAATAGTTTCTAATTATTTTCTGAAAATTTCTTCAGCTTCTCATGACTGGTAAAAGAGTGCAATATGTACACGCTGAGTGCCCGCATTACTGCTTCATATTTAAGTATCACTGTCGTAATGCTCACTTGCTACTGCATTCTGTGCACTACATGCTACGTTAATAGGAAAAACGACTTTTCACTTTTTAAGGCTCGTAAATCGCGGTGAATTCTTGGAAGTGAATCTGTTAGGCACTGAAATCATTCAAAGAAATCTGACAAAAGTGACCTTATAAGCGATTAATGTATGACCTGACCATATATCCGATAATAAATGACATAGAATTCCTATTCAGTGAGCCGGGACTTTAGAAAAGTGACCTTACATGCGGGGTGCCTTTTAAACGGGTGACCCTATATCGAGGTTAGACTGTATATTTCTAATGCAGTCATAAATGTTACTTCATTGTACAAGAAAAAATTTTGCTTAAATATCAGCCTAAAATTCCATTTAAATTTTGATTAGAAATTTTCCAGGGCTACGGAATCGGAGTGGTTTTCGGGTAAAAAAGAAAGTAATTTTTAAGAATAAAATTTAAAAAAATACGGTACAGCCTCGTTTATCCGGAAAAACCGGGACAAAAGTAATTTGGATAAACGGAAACCCGGACAATCCGGATAATGTGGGTAATTAGAGTACTTGAAAAAATTAATTTTATTTTCTAGTGCTTGAAAATTCAGAAAAGTGTGGCTACAAACCACAAATAGGAGGGGGTAGGGAGAAGGAATGCCAATATATGTCAAATTTAGTGCCTTGATACATCCTGCTCCAAAAATGTAAAAACCACGGTTCTCACGTTTCTGAAACACATTACAAATTTTTGTGATTCACATGTTTCATATCTTGCTATTTATATAATTCCGAATGCAGTATTTTTGGAAATTCTTTTGTTATTGCTTGCTTTTAGCTCACTTCTTCTGCACATTGGCATTTCTGTTTAGCTTGGGGAAAAAATTCACTACCTTTATTCCTTTTCTTTTTCTGCCCCACTTGAAACTGAAGTAAATATGTTGTCTCATGAGAAATCTATAATTTCTTTATTTCTTTTAAATTTAAAATAGCCTTTCTTACAAAGTTAGACCTAGACTAAAAATTTACAATCAAATACTAAAATACTATCCCCTCCCCTAGGGTTCAAACAAACTTATACCAAATTTGACAGCTTTAGATCCTCCTCAACGTAGTGAAACGGTCGTTTTGTACGCTTGGAAAGTCGCTTTCAATTTTGTGGTCTCTAGTAATATTTTACTCTTTAGCTCCAGGCGTGAATTTAGTTGAGCCTAGAAATTCCGCAAATTTAGAAACATTTTAACTTGTTGTTCTAAGTAATTCGCAACTCCAATAAACTATAGTGGGCGCTGCAGCCACTGTCTAATGGTGGATGGAAAAAGGTAAAACAAACAAATGCCGTAACTTATAGCTTGCTTTGACACTTAGTGAATGACAGTAACTTTTCATCGTGTTTGTGGGAAGCATTCTTTTCTATTCTTCTGAAATTACATTACATCATTAACTGTCTGAAGCCTGTAATTTACCCCAAAGAAAGCACGTGGAATGGAATGTTTTACCTTTTTGGGTAGTATTGTTAATTAGCTCAAGGAAGCGTATTCGAGCTCTAGAGTTGCGAATTGAGAAACTTGAAACAAGCTCAATCCGATGCACAAAAAAAAGCTCCTTCGAATGACATTGGATGTTAAGGAATGCAGGGGAATTTTTAATCCCTTCAATTGGCAATTTAAGTGAAATTTAGCATAAATATTAATTACAAAAAAAAAAAAAAAGAATTCGAAATTTTAAAAAAAAAAACCCTCTAGATGCAAACCCCCGAGGCTCAAAGCAAGTTTGTGCAAAATTTGAAGGCTAGGGAGTTTTCTAGACGCAGTCCCGCCACATAAATTCTTTCACAATTTTTTTTGACGTTACTTGTTTTTAATGAACTGAGATACATTTTTTTTTAAACAAAATTATTTCGACTTATATATCTGAAGCCTACGGCACACACTCATTATTCATTCTGTTGCAGAATAGCGAAGTGTAATCTATATTTCTATTTGAAGCTTTCCTCGTGGAACTTTTATGGATGCCATCCAGAGATAACTCCGAGAGAAAATTAGATTGAATCTCTGCTTTCAGTTCTCGGCTAATTAATTATTAATTTTTTTGGTTTAATTTTATGGAGCAGCGTCATTACTGCTCCGTACTCGAGTCGAAATTTAATTTTTAATCCCCGCACCAGTTTTGAAAGCTTCTGAAAAAGAACGGATTCTTGATGCATTTCGGTGCAGCTTTCATTTTCTATTTGCTTTTAATGTTCCAATTCTGAGAGCTTCACTTTCGAAAGAAGTTCTGATTTATTTAGACAGTATCGATGTAAAATGTCGGTAATTACTAATGACACTCTCATTTCTCAATTTTAATGCATTTGAATACGGTTTCTTTTGTTTTCAATCCTTAAGAAGTAAAGAATCGTGCGATGAATGTATCTGAGATCGTAAATTCTTCTTATTTTGATTCTTGTTTACATTACCTGAAGGTGATATGTATTTTTAAATAACTGCTCTAAAATTAGAATGTAATTATAATTTCTTGAAAGATTTCTTAAGTGTCTGGCATCTTGTATTTTTGTTTTATGTTACTACTATTGGTACTCGCACGGCTTTGCCCGTAATAGAAAAATTAAAAAGTCTTTTGGTTCGCCTGTATATTTACAAATAATGTATGGTGAATTTTCTCGCCAATTGGCTTGTACCCATGTTACGGTTCCACGTTATGATAATTTCGTATCTTGCCAATTGGCTTCTGCCCATGTTACGGTTCCACGTTTTGATAATTTCGTAATTTACTCGTCCATCTTATATTTTTTGTTCTTGAAATTGGAATAGAAAAAGAGCCACATCGAATTTTTAAAAAATCGCTTCGAGGTGCTTACCTTCCATGCTACAAACTTTGTGCCAAATTTCATGAAAATCGGCCGAACGGTCTAGGCGCTATGCGCGTCACAGAGATCCAGACATCCTCCGGACATCCAGACATCCTCCGGACATCCAGACATCCTCCGGACATACAGACATCCTCCGGACATCCAGACAGAGAGACTTTCAGCTTCATTATTAGTAAAGATTTATTAGGCTGGCTTCCATGATAGGGAAAAATCGTTTTAATTTGAAATTCCTACATTCACAACATTGAATTCTATGCTGTATTTTTCACGCAAAAATTTATGAAGAAAAAAAATAGGCAATGAACATGCGAACTGCGGTTATTTTGATGTTTATATATTTCTTTTTCTTCCTGAATACTTGTGAGAAAAATTTTAAACTTAAATATGAATCTCAAGGTTGAAAAAATTTAAAATTCAGACTTTTTCTCTTTTTTCCTGACTTGGAAGAAATAGCAAAAAATAAATAAATAAATAAATAAATAAATAAATAAAATAAATACCTTTGTGATACAAAGTGATAATAAGATAAACGACGTTATAAATGCCCGAATTTGCAATAAATTGCAGTCACGTGTTTCGAGTTTGCTAGAAACTCTTTTTTTGGTGCTGAAAAATTGGAGCTTGTAAATGTGAAGTTAGCCGACAAAACGTGTATTTATCTGGCTTTTTCAATCTCCAATAAAGAACTTTTTATTGAAGTATAAAATCATCACAGATGTTGCTAGATTTTTTTCAAGGCGTTAAAATACTCCTTGCCATTTTTAGAGGAGTAAAATTCTTTTTGGATTAGTGTAATAAATAAAATAAAAATAGTTTAAGACCATTAGTGACCATTAAGACCATTTAGTTAGTGATTCATTCCATTGAAAAAAAACAAAAAAACACACACATACACAAAAAAAAATTTTCAAAGTGTCAAAAAGCTTCTTGCCATTTTTAGAGGAGTAAAATGCTTTTTAGAGGAGTGAATGTAAGAAAATAGTTTAAGACCATAATAGTGATTTATTCCATAAAAATGGAAGAAAAAAAAAGCATTAAAAGTATGAGGTTGAGGTTTTGAGGAAAAGGAAAAATACGTACTATTTTAATTTTTTTACCTTCACAATGTTTGACATTTTGAACAGAAAGTTAGGGAAAAAAACATTCAAATGTGGTATTTTAATATTTAACCCCATTTCCATAGTGCTAAATTATTATTTAAGAAAAAACATCAAAATACGATTGATTAAATTTTTGAAGCCCATTTAAAATAAGCTGTAAGAGTGGTTTGAAAAAATCTTTGTCAAATTTCTTTTGACTATTACTTAGGTATTAATATTTGTATTAATGTTATTACATAAGATAAAAGAGCTGATGTGTGTATGTCATTTTCCCATTATTGGCAATTTTAATGTGATTCAATAGTTTACTCTCTAAATATCACCACCATTGGCCAAATTGAAACCAGATTTAGAAAAAGAAATCGCCAAATTTATCGCCAAGCTGGCGACAAAACTTGGTGACCAAAAGACTGGCGATATATAGCGCGACAAAACGTGGCGAAAAAAACACTATCGATATATCGCCAAGTGTCCGCTAAATTATAACACCGCATGATTTTACATCGAAATTAACAATGATTTCCCGTCAAAAAGGGGCAAAAGACCCCTTTAGAAACACCCGAATACAACCAAAAGGGGAGGTGCACAACTAGACCCCACTAGAAGTCTACATACCAAATTTCAACTTTCAAAGACATACCGTTCTTGAGTTATGCGATATACATACGCATATACGTACATACGACGTCACGAGAAAAGTCGTAATTAACTCGGGGAATGTCAAAATGCATATTTCGAGTGTTTATACGTTCTTAGGCACTTATTCGCGTGTGATCGAGTTGAAAAAAAAACTCAACATTCATTCGGGGGTGAGCAAAATGGAAATTAAGGCCGAATTTTGAGTGAATTTTTTTTTCGGGAATACAATATTTATTTTTTTGTAAAAGGAAGTAATAAATAGATAGGAGTGCTAAGAAATATTAATGTTGCGCTCAAGCTTGTTTCTCCACCATATTATGCTTCTGCAAAGATGATTTAGTTAAAGTCCCCGCTATATATTTTTTGATCTAGCAGATTTGTTATTTCGCTTCTGCTTTTTATCTATCTATTTATTTTTTAAAATTTTACTTACTTATTTGAGAAAATCTATTTATAAACTTACTAAAATTATGCCCTCATATAGCTTAGATTTTTTGAACTCATCTAAAAGAGCATTTTTTTTTCTCTGCCTTCTTCATGCACTTTAAACTAATTAATAACGCTCATCGAAATTTATTTCTAAAATATATTTTCTAATGCAAAAAAAAAAAGGAGGAGGAGGGTGGAGATTTTTTAGAGATGTCATTTCGTTTTTTACTCTACAACTGTTGTTTAAAACTAAAATCAATTTTTAAGAAACATTACTTCCGCTTAGATAAAAACCAAATTACTCCTATATTTTCCTTTTAATTTAATGTTTTCAATAATTGCCTTCAGAAATTCATTCATTTGATATTACTGAAAGAAAAATATATTTCGTATTTTGCACTTTAATAGCATTTAGTTAATCCAAAAATTTTTTACATATCTCATTCATAACAAATGAACTTTAATGGTATTTTATCATTCGTCGAAAAATAATTGCATAAACGCATTTATAAAACTGCGTCTCTTTTGCCATTTAAAATTGGCAACATCTTTTCGCCTCATTCTATCTGAGATTTCAGTGCATCTCTTGTGACATTCGAATATTTAAATAAGGTTTAGTAATGATTACCGGAGAGAATTAAATCTTATTTTCCCAATACTCCTTTAATTAATTCATTTTCTGATTTTATCCCAACAGGATCGTTAACGTTCTAATTTTTAGAACCCCCGCTTACTTTTAAAAATTTCCCTTTGAAGATTCCACTCTCTTTTGAAACTCTAATGATACTTTCGCGTTTTTGAAATTGTTTTTCAATTTTCAGTTTACATTTCCCAGTGTTAATTCCACGGAAAAAAGAGGATTTCTTTTCCGGAATACATTAAAGCGTTGTTTCCGTAATTACTAATGATGGTTCTCTTTTTAAAGTTTTACGCATTTAAAATTCAATTTGGCATAACATTGAAACTGAAAGCATTTAAAATGCGACTGATATGAAGTAAATTTTGAATTTTGCTCTCATACTTTTAGCGATTTTTTAAGTGTTTTCATTTTTGATCTGTAATGATTAGTCATTAATTTCATTAATAGTCAAGATTGAATTGTGCTGTTTTTTGTTACTTAATTTTTGACTGGTTTTGTATTTGCTTTGATGTGATTTTTTTAAAGATTGTATTTTAATTGAATGATTACTTATAATGCATTTCCAAATTTAAATGAGTAAAATAATCAGATGGGGAAAATGCGTTGCTTGGGACTTTTTTTTTTTTTTTTAGCAATCACGATTGCTTATTGTTCTCATTTGACTGTTTTTGGCGTCCTATCATTTTATTTTCCCACCGCCTCCTCCTGCTAGCACCACCGTCGACCGTCCTCACAATGCTACTCCTCTAACGAAAACCTTCTCCAGATTGCGTCCATATCCTACACACACACGCATACATATACACCTACACACGCACACACACACCTACACACACATACACACACATACACACACATAAACACACACATATACACATACACACACATATACACATACACACACACTCATGCCTGGACACAGACACAAACACACACACCTACCTACACACAGATACACACACATGCACACACAAACACACACGCCTACAAACACACACGCCGACAGACACACTCGTGATTGCGAAAAATATAATTTGAATTCAAAATGTCAAAATTCATTTTTTTTTTAAATCCTGAGGTTTTATTTATTGCAAACATTGCCAGGGTTGCCACAACATAGGGAAACCTGGAGAAAAAACAGGAAATTTAAAAATCAACAACAACAAGAAAAAAACAAGGAAAATTTCTCAAAAACCTGGAAAGTGTAAGAAATTTTTTTTAAAATTGAAGTTGTAAAAATCAATCCCCAAATATGTAAACTACATTAATAATAATAATAATTAATTAAATAGGAAATGGTAATTTACTTTAAGGTTTTTGTAGGAGTAAACATCATATCTGTCATTAAAGCAGAAAACTTAATGTTTCATTTGACATGCATTTTGAGTTATATGCTATTTTAATATGCAGGTCATAAGATTAGTCATCAATATTTATTGTTCTGCCTAACCTCTATGTTCCAAGCAATGAATGGTTGACAAGTATTTTTTTCTTTCTTTTTTTTTTGAGCAATCACAATTGCTTATTGCTTTCATTTGACTGTTTTTGGTGTCCTGTCATTTTTCCCACCACCACCCTCCACAGCATCACCGTCGACCGGGTCCTCACGATGCTGCAACTCTAGCGAAAACAGTCTCCATGTTTCGTCAATATCCTACACTTACACGCATACATACACGCACCTACACACATATACATATATACACAAACACATACACACGCAAACACACACACAGACTCACATACACACAACTACCCACACACTCATGCCTGCACACAGACACAAACACACATGCCTACACACACACACACATACCCTCCACACACAAACACACACGCTTACATATACACACGCATTCGTGATTGCGAAAAACATAATTTGAATTCAAGATGACAAAATTCAATTTTTTTTTTTTTTTTTTTTTTTATATAGCCATATAAAAAGCTAAATATATATTCAGTCATTGTGTTATTATTATAGTTTTGACGAGTTCCTCTTTTGTCCCCTTACTTTTTTTATTTATTTTTTTCTGTAATAAAACTATCAGGATATTAAAGTTCACTTTTTTTTTTTATCATAAAAACCAACTATAATAAAAGTATCAGTTTTTAGTTATAAGTTTTGTTTAGTTTTGAATTTAATAATTAAAAATTACAACTTTTGAAAATGGATAAACTTTTGGTAGCAATCAAAATGCAAATGTCAGAGCAATATTGTATACCAAAGAAAATTCTAACTGAATTACTTTTGCACCTATCAGTGAGTAGTAATTTTCTTAGATATACGCAATTAATTGTTGTGGTGCATTTAATTAGTTTTCAACTAATACTGAAATGGTGTGGAGAAGTAATACTTATCTTAATTAAATCCGTAATTATGTATGCTTTCTTAATTTTGAAAACGTAATTAAAACTTGAACTGTCTGTGCTGCTTCTGTTTTAAAATACTTATGCGCGTACTTACTGCTGAGTGCAATTTATTGGAAGGTTTTTTTTTTCCTCTTTAATCTTTGAATTGTTAGTTTTTTCAGGTACCTATAATAAATGAAATATAATGTGAAAATATTTCCACATGTGTCATTCTCCTAAAACAAACTTTTTCACGATAGTTTGATTTTGAAACTATCAATTTTTTTATAAGCAGAAAGTAGTTTGTTTTATATTTGTTGGTAGTGAAACTTCATTTTAATTTTCTTCAGTAACACTTCTACGAAAGTATTTCACGCATTGGCAATCGGTTTTTAGTTTGCCTAAAAACTTTAGTCTCCACTTTGTACTTTGGATTAAAGTGTTGCATCGTGGAAAATGGAAGAAAACAATCAGATTTGTTAATTATACATTTAGCTGCGTCTATACTTTTTAAAATGCAAAATTCAAACATTCTAAATATAAGCATTCGACATCTCGTCTGCCATCTTTCATTTCATCCTTTTAAAGTTATTTATTTTAAGGAATGGATTACTATTACGGTCTCCATTTTTTTCGTATATTTAAAATGAATTTTACTCCTCTAAAAATGTCAAAGATTCTCACGCCTCGGAAAAGGCCCAGGCAATGTCGCTAATTGTCCAAAATGTTTCTGCAGACAACATTTCAGCTGAAGCACTCGGAGTGATTTAGAATCAGGGGTGATTGTGTTCCGGTATTTTACCGAATTTCCGGTATTTTCTGACGTATTTCCGGTATTTTTATGTCTGAAAATACCGGATTTTTTTTTTTTTTTTTTTTTAATGCTTTTATCTCCCTACCTCCGCAATTTTGTTAAAATTATATAATACTCGTCAAATATACCTGCAAGAGCCTTAAGATGGACAAATGTCAAGATAATTTTTATAACACCAGCTCAGAAGTAAGTTTGTAACCCATTAAAAATTTAATCAAATGTACACACAATATTTTGACTCAGAACTATTTAATACTATGGCAAAGGTGCACTTAAGTAATAGGGACCAAAGATTACCCCCCCTCCCCCCGTTCTCGCTTTGAAACTTTTAGGTATTTTTTGATGAACTCACAATCACCCCTGATCAGAAGTAAAGAGTGTTAAAATCTGAAATAACGAACAAAATATCACCATATGAGGCAGTGTAAAGCAAAGGGATGTAAGTGGACTATTTAAAATTACGTGTAAATCGCGTTTAAAGTTCAGATCCTAGGTAGGCTTTCGTTGAAAAATTTCCCTATATCATGCTGTACAGCAGCACCTACTAGGGATACTAGTACTATTTCATACCCCAAAGCAGATGAGAGGTTGTCCTATCATACATACTGATTTTCTCCAAATTTTTAATTTTGTCATTGTCATCCCTTTGCTTCTCACTGCCTCATACGTTCTGAAATTTTTATTGGCCTTAAATTATCTTCTGAATTTTGTGTTATTTTTTCTGCAATGATAGTATCGTCATAGTGAAACTGGGATTAGGGAGGTTTAGAATTGTGTGTCGTTTCTCCTGCAATGATAGTATCGTTGTAGTGAAACTGGAATTAGGGAGTTTTAAAACTGTGTGTTGTTTCTCCTGCAATGATAGTATCGTTGTAGTGAAACTGGAATTACGGAGTTTTAAAACTGTGTGTCGTTTCTCCTGCAATGGTAGTATCGTTGTGGAATTAGCGAGTTTTTAAAAGCTTTCAATTTGCTGTCAAAAATGATAATTCAATGTGAAATATTTTTCTTGTAATAGTTTAGTTTCGTTGTGACTAAACGAATATACATCAAAAATTATTTTTTAAATAATTTATACGATGGTAGTATAAATGTAGTGAAAAATGACCCTTATATTTTATAAAAATATATTACACGTATTTTGACATATTGAATAAGCAAAAATACCAGCTCCTGAAAACGAACAAACTTTTGCAACAATCAAAATGGAAATATAGAACAATATTGCATACCTAAAAAAATTTAGTAGAAAATTTCTTTGCATTTTTCTATAATTTATTGTATTTTATAAAATGTTAGAATTTAAGACAATAAATTTCGACAACTTCAAATCAGCATTGGAGATGCTGCATTTTGCATTTAATGTAATTACAAACCATGCGAATTGACTTTGCCTCACTTCATATTTTTCAGTATAATAGGGAAGTTGCAACCTATTAAATGTTCATATTTTAACTATTGGCTATTGTTTATTGACCCTCAAAATCAAGAAATTCACCATCTCCGGATTTTAAAACACCGTGATTAATTTTCAATGAATTTTTAAAAATCCACTTGCAAAAGTACGCTTTTCTGAAACGTCACGAGCTTACGTCACAGGGCACTAATGGGCAGCCTTCCGCCGAAGATCTCGTTTTCGCTACGGACATTTTGAGCGCGCTGATATTTTTATTTTTTAAAAATTCAATACTCCTTTTGAACACACTTTGGAGGCCGGATTCGTTAAAGCACAATCTAATAATCTTCCTCAAGTAACATCAATGATGCTATTTGAATATTTCCGAGAGAATGAGAGGTTTAATGTTCCAGAAAAGTGAGGAGCTAATGCGAGGAGGTAAGCCTTACATTTCGTCTTCGAAGTCATCTGCACGTCCTTCGGCTTTTCCCGCGACGAAAGAGCGCGTGACGTCACTTCCTGTGCCATTTGACGTCACAAACGCTTCAACTTTAAAAATTAATTTAAAAAAAAACTACTTATCGTATCGCAGAAATTTTTTCACCTATGATGTTCATACATGTTACTCTATCATATAAAATTAAAATTGAAAAATCGAAAACTTCCCTATTGGCTTCGTGACAAGAGTGCTAGTTACTTAGTAGTGTAAGTTACTTTAAAACAAGTTACAAGTAACTTTTTATGAAAGTTGGTGTAAATAATAATAATAATTTAACGGATTTTGTTCATATACACATCTTTCTCTTGAAATTAAAATTTACACAGTCCTAGTTTTTTTAACGATGTCTTGACAAAACCTTCAGTTACTCAAAACTTACGCCACTTTAACCACGACATATAAAAGGAAAAAAAATGTATAAATTAAAAAATTGTTTCAAGTGCTTTCTATGAAAACTGGTTAGTTCACGTTCTACTTTATTAACATGTACAGATAAATTAATCTTATTATCAGACGTAAGGAGCAAAAAAAAAAAAACGAAACCCATCGATTGTGAAGAATAAAACCGTGCTGAAGAAAAGAAACCTTCGGTAAAGACATGGTAAAGTTATTAACCTCTTTTGCGCAAACAAAAAGTGATACATGGCATCGATTTATGCCCAGAACCTCAGATACAGCCCCCGATGCATTATCTAATCACCTTTTGCCTAAAAATACCCTTCCAGAAGGAGATAGTATGTATCCAGAAACCGGCGGATTAGACGGAGATCAATATTGATAAAAGCGGGAGATAATTTATCAAAATAATAGGAATGATCAATTTGAAAGAAAGGAAGTTAAACAAAACTGCCGCGCTTCCCTGCGCAGACGATTAATCTGGAGTCTCCCAAGACTAAGGAACAAATCAGTTTATAGTTGGTTTGCTTCAGAGAGTTAAGTTTTTTTTTTTAAATTTTTATATTGGGGATTAGACTTCTCCGATTGTCAGCAATAAGCAGTCACCCTCAAAAGTGTTTTTGAAGCGACAGTGAATCTGTCTCGTTAGCGTGGTTGAAACAGCGCAAATAATGGCAGAATAGTTGAGGTTAAATATGAAAAAAGGTAGCAATTGTGTTGTTTAGTTAAGTTTTATTATCACTGTATTTAATGAACGGAATTTTGAATACTAAGAGTTAACTTTCCGCCATTTTTTCAGTATATTTAACTTTAGAAGAAACGATATCAGGCAGACCTGGAGTAATCGATGATTGTGTAATCGATGTAACTGTTATCGTAATCCAAAAACAGGAAATATCTGCAATCGTAGTCGTAATTAGAATCGTTAAATCTTGATGGAATCAAAGTCGTTACCAGTCTATTTATAATCGTGATTTCATCCTATGATCAGTATATATATATTTTTTTTAATTGGGGATAAGACTACTCCGATTGTCAGCAATAAGCAGTCAACCTCAAAAATGTTTTTGAAGCGACAGTGAATCTGTCTCGTTAGCGTTGCTGAAACCACGCAAAGAATGGCAGAATAGTTACACTTTTATTAATGAAATTAAGGAAATTGAGGTTAAATATGTGAAAAAAAGGTAGCAATTGTGTTGTTTATTTAAGTTTTATTATCACTGTATTTTATGAACGGATTTTTGAATCCTAAGAGTTAACTTTCCGCCATTTTTTCAGTATATTTGACTTTAAAAGAAACGATATCAAGCAGACCTGGAGTAATCGATGATTACGTATTCGACTACATTTTTGTGTAACTGTTATCGTAATTCAAAAACAGGAAATATCTGTAAATCGTAGTCGTAATCAGAATCGTTAAATCTTGATGGAATCATAATCGTTATCAGTATATTTATAATCGTGATTTCATCCTGTAATCAGGGTTAGAAATCAAAAAAAAAAAGTTTATGTAGTCAAAATCGAAAATGAAAGCCAGAAGATGTTTGGACATTCGTTTAAAGCTCAGTCAGTACACGTAAAAGGAAATTTTTAATAAATTTTGTAACAGGCATATCATAATCGTAACCCAGATTTCTTTCTCGTAGTTGATTCCAAGCCTGATATCAGATTCATTGCTACATTCTGCTGGCGAGGTTCTAATATCAGTCTTCTACTCTATTTTACAACCGTAGCTCATTGTATAACAAAGTGGTTCCCAAAGTGGGTTTCGCGGCTCCCTGGAGTACCGCAGAGAAAGGCGAGGGGTGCCGCAAAATGTTAATGATATCCGTATTTCATTTACATTAAAAATTGACTAAGGTGCCATGAGGAAATTCTAATTCTCCAAAGGGTGTGGCGAATCGGAAAGATTTGGGAACCCCTAAGGTGAGTGTTTACAAGCTTCTCCTGAATATTGTTTTGAAGTAGTTGAAAAGTCGCCTCACTTATAGTAATATTTTATGCAATATTGAAAATAATATTATAGAAATCTTGTACTGCTATGGGATGAAAATGGAAAGTTTTTAAACATTTAGAAATTTTATTTTTCTGGTTCAAAGCTGAACTACACTGACCTCAAAAAGTTAAGGTACAACCGGTTTTTTGCGTCTGATTTGCAAATGTATGAATGTAGAAACAAAACATTTGGAGGATATGTGCAGTAAATAGTTTTTTATTGAATGCGTCGTGGAAAGTTTGCAAAACAATTTATAACAAAATAAAACAATCTTTCTGAAAAAGTCCATTCTTGAAGGAAACAAAAAAAATCACAGTATTATGTTGTAAAATGTCATAGAAACAATACAAAAATGGGTTCTAATAAGGAATGTGTCCCCCCTAACTTCAATGCATTGCGGCATCGATTTTCCATGCTGTTGATTAAGTTGTTGGACACCGGAATAGGAAGCAAAGACCAGACACAGAGTAAGTTTTGATCCAGCTCATGTAACAAATTCGAAGGAGGATTTAAAACAGCAACCGGTCTTCCAAGACAGTCCCAAAGATGTTCTATCGGATTCATGTCTGGAGATCGAGCTGGCCATTTCCCATTCGTTCCAAACCGTGGCGCTCAAGACACTCCTCAACAATCGGATCTCGGTGAGGTCGTGTATTACCATCCATCAGAATGAAGTCATTACCAATAGCACCAGCATATGGGCGGACATAATTGATCAAGGATCTCGTTACGATATCTCAGACCAGTCGAGAGTTTCTCCATGGAACACATGCATGTTAGTGTGACCACCGAGCTAGATCCCTGCCCAAACCATGATTCCACCTTCTCTATAACTGTGCCTTTCAAAAGTGTTGGATTAATGGTATCTAGTGCGCTGTTCCTTCAAGATCAGTAGACGCCCTGAATCACACCCCAATGTAAATTTGGACTCTTCTGTGAACAGCACAGAACCCCATTGCTGCTGGGTCCAAGAAACATGCTCTCTTGCCCAGCAAAAGCGGATCCTTCGCTGTGGTCCATTGAGCTGAACACACACAACTGGTCGTCTTGCATAGAGAACTGCATTGTGGAGACCATTTCGCACCGTAGTAGCAGAGATTCTTCTTCCTGATGCTACAAAGTTGTTTGCAAAGAGCTTCGACACAATAGTGGTTCTTCTCCTTCAGGACGAAAGAACTAGAAAACGGTCTTCTACAGGTATTGTAACTCCTGGTCAGCCTAGAACAGGTCTTCTTGACACAGAATCTTATGATCGGTATTGATCCCGAAGTCGCGGAACAATTCTACGAGACACATTGAGATGTTTAGCATCATCAGCCCCCATTTCCATCCATCCAACTGCACGCCACCTTAACGAATCGGGCAAACGACGTCTCTGAGACATTTTCTAAACTCTACTGACTATTGTCACCGAAACTGCCAACAATAGTTGGAAACACAAAAGTACAAAATCTTGATATTTGCATTTTTTTTTCTCGCTCATAAAGATACGTTCTTTTCTATAAAATAAAAATCGCTGCTATCGTTTTTTCATAAATGGTTGGAAAGCTCGTTATTATCATTCATGCAAACTATGCATTTTATTGTTACTGCCATTTTTTTTAATGGTGAGCTTCGAAAAACATGTTGCACCTTAACCTTCTGAGGCCAGTGTACTTTATTAAAATGCTTTCTTTTACATCACATTGATCACATGCTTCGAAGTGACCCTTTAATTAGGATAATAACTTTAAACCAAAATAAAAACCCTTTTTAAATTATTTTCATTAGGATAACTAGCCAATACTTCGTGCGTTTTGCTTCAGTTTTATGTCAATAGATTCAATTACACTATTAAAATAGAAGCGTGGAAATTAAGATTAGAGAAATTGTGGACTGAAATCAGTCTGAATGACTGTAATCAATTGCGAAATAATTCTATTGTAAAGTTGATTGTAGATCTTCTGTAAAGTATCCCAGTACTAAACCATAACGGTAGGGGGCTCCGACCTACGGCCGCGGACCAATTCCGGACCTCAAACAGGTTTTATCCGACCCGCGAAAAGTTTACAAATTGAAAAAAAAAATTAATACTGTATTTCCTTTTAAGCATTTTTAAACAGAACTGAGCTCAAAAAATCTCAAAAACTACCACTGAGTGCCTAACCAAAAAAAAAAAAAAAGGATGTGTGTACGGGGGAGGTGGGGAGCGCTTTTTTCGACCATCTGAACTGAAATATTATTGGGTGATTGTCCCACCTCGCTTCCAAAAATTTACAATGGAGTCTTTGAGTAAGAAAGGTTAGAGACCCTTGCATTACGGTATAAATTTGCAAAGAAAATTTTAAGACATATTTTGAGTTTTTAACACAATAACCCAAAATTTGTGACTACAGAATTTTTCTTCGAAGTGCAAAAACATGTAAAATCTTTTTTTTACCAAATGTTACTTCTGTTTCTTCTCATCGTGAGGAAGAATTTTTGTAGCCTTCCGAAGCAAGTATCTGCACATTTTCAAGCATTAGTTTTATTGCACTAGTCTTTGCGAAATCTTCACACTTGATTCTATGTACAATGAAACCTTAGTAATCGAAAGCTGATAGCTCAACAAAAGCTGAAGTCTATTTTCTTCAGCCAACAAAAGTTCCATCTTTAAAGAAATTCGATACTCGTCCTGTTGTAAAGAGATAATCAACTCGACAGCTTTCTCCTCATTCTTTTTTCAATTCTGCTTTGGTTAAAAGTTAAATTGTGACAGTGAGAAAGAGAAATCTGTATAATCTTATCCTAAGATCACATAGCCTAAAAATTTAAAGAATACTATTAACTAAATTTTTTGGTATTACAGTTTTCGTAGTTAAGTCAAAAGAGATGAATTTAAAAATCGAGAAATTTAGTTTATAACAGCAGAGGTTTATAAACTTGAAATTTTTCGTGTATCAACAAAATGTCACTCTTTAAAAAAAAAAAAAAAAAAACTATTTTAAAAATAAAATGTTCTGTTTTCTACTCCCGCCAACTGTCAATTCTTTTCTTGGAAACTGTTTTCCGTAACACCAAGACAGAGTTCTGTCCGGTAAAAACATGTATCCTTCAATCACAGTGGTACAGAATGGGTTTTCTTAACAAGTGGTACATCCACTTGTTTCGAAACTGCTGAATGAAATGTTGATTCTCCGCAAAAAATACTTGGATGTATAAATGCAATGTACATTTAAAGTGATGCAATTAAAGGAAACACTTTTTTTTTCTTTTTTCATTCTTGATAATAATTGTGGCAGCGCGAAATATACAAAAAGGGATGAAAAGGACAGAATCGAATGACAAAAAAGAAAAGGACCCTTTTTTTCATTGAAAAAGGCGTTCCTTGTAAACCCGAAACACGTATGTGCAGTTCTCTGCAATTTTGTGCCAATTAACACTTTGCAATATTTCCTTTTTCATATCAGATATTTTTATTAAAAATTTACCTGAACAAATGTTTTCTATGTAGGCTTTAAACTGAACATAATAAATGATTGTTACATACATTATCATTGAATATGAATGATTCCTCTTTAAGTTTTCCAGTTAAATAATTTACATAGAAGAAAAAACCTAAGGAATTTCATCTCGGCTAATAATTACTTTAGTCGTAAAATATGTAATTTTTTGAACATATTCTGATGAGCGACTTTGGGTATAAAACAGCATGAATTATTAAGCATTCGTCATCAAATAAAAATTACAGTACTAATCCGCCTCAAACTAACAAGCGTTTTCTCTGAAATCGAGTTATGAAAAGGATTTTATGAGATAAACAAATGCAATAATTAATTTCAAACAGCTATCGACATTACAACACAACAAAGGCCACAAAATGCCATTTGAGCTCGACAGTGTAGTCCATAGTGACCTCCCCCCCCCCTATTAAAGCAATAAAAGTTGCTACCAGGGTTGCCGCTAGAATTTTAGAAAAATAGCCAAACCGCTTCTTGAAAGTAGCCAAAAAAAGCCAACCTGCTGGAATATCGCTCTTTTTTCTAAATACAGTACAACCTCGATTATTCGGGCTAACTGCAGGGATGTGATTTTTCCGGCTTTTTCTGTTGACTTTTAGAACCTTTCCTCCTTTTTTGTCTCTTTCAGGCCTTATCTTTCTCAAAAATCGGAAAAAAATACGATTTTTTCAAATTTTTGGTCCCCGATTTCTTATTTTTTCTTTTTTTCTCCCTCGAATATTCCTCCTCCGCGATATCTGCCAAAAACGTATGTTTTGGAATCATGCCAACGATGTCAAACACGTGCTGCGCCGAAATTTGCATGCCTTGTTTGAGATTTCAATCTTTTTGCATCCTGCAAGTATTTCAATTATTTTTAATGGTGGGTGGTTTTTCACTATATGATACCTTATATCTGCTTATTTTATTCATTATTCCAATTATATATTTATTTCTTTCATTTATTTTGGAAAAAATGCAAAAGTCAATCAAAAAATGTGGCATAGCACCCACAGTCTCGAATTTTATTGGAACTTGGCATGGTTACTTTTTTTGTGTATTTAAGAAAGTGTAAAAAATATTTATGGTGACTCTCAAACAGTTTAGGCTTTACAGCCTGTTAAAAGTTTCGAGATTTCATGATTAAATGAGGCGGCTGCAAGTTGTTCTTTTGAATCCGAAATCGTATTAGGAAGTTTTTAAAGACAAATTTTGGGTTCCAATGCTAGGAAAAAGATAACCAATCGTTTATATACATATGTATTTATTTATTTTCAATTCTTACTACGAAAAGTATGTTCTACCACATAAAGAAATTTTAGATTTTTCTCTCCGTTGTAAATTTTTGCTTTACAAACAGACCACATTTTAAAATTTATGTTTTCACTCGTTTAGCACTATGAACTCAAATGTTTTTAATGAAAAGAAATGCATTTCTTTCTAAAAAATATGAAAAGTTGATGATATTGTGTGTTGCAGCCAAGATTGACCTCAGACCCTCCCAACCCTTTGTTTAATCAGGGGTTAGAAATTGTTGCCTTTTTTTCAAAATTTAGATTTATTTATTAATAAATACTCTTGCAAGAAATGGTACAATGCAGCAAACTGTACAAAATTATTACTTATACTTAAATACCTATTACCTTTAAAACTGGTAAATTAGTCTTTTTTTATTGAATTTTTGAATATCATGGCTTCTATGTTCTATTTTGATGCGGTTTTGGATATCATCCCTTTTACGAAGTTTTTTTGGATTTCCTCCTTTTTGCTCTCTGACCACTCTCATCCCTATAACTGGGACCAAGTCAATCCAGACAGTATGGGTAATAAGCAAAGCAACACCTTAAATTAGCACACTTATATTTCTTACGACAAAAAGAAAAAAAAAAGATATATATATATATATATATATATATATATATATATATTCACACAAACAGTCAAAATACAAATGAAAAAAGCAAATTAAAAAGCGAGAACATCAAAATGGAAAATGAAAAAGGTGAACCCAGGACCAACACTTTTTTTTGTATTTTGACTGTTTGTGTGAATATGTTTGTACTGTTTTTGTTTCTAGCAGCTTTGCGCTGGCATTACGGTACACTTTTGTATTTATTCTTTCAGTTTTTTTAATGTCGTTGATTTTTCAATTTCTTCGAATTTCTATTTTAAATTTGTCTTAAGTTGTATCTCTTGTTATATATATATATATATATATATATATATATAAATTTGAATTCTGACACTTTGAATTCGAATTATGTTTTTCGCAATCACGAGTTGCGACAGGACCCTACTCATTGGAGGCTGTTGTTTCTAGAAATGGCTCATGTCCTCCCAAGCCTGCCCCTCTTCCTGGGCGGTTACGCGCGCGCGTGTGTGTGTAAGGACTTGTTTGTGTGTAGACGTGTGTGTATGTAGGAGTGTGTGTATGCAGAACATGGACGCCACCGCCTAGGAGGAGGGGATTCCGGTGGATAGTGCTGCTAGTGGAGGCTAGGACCATAGGAGCAGCTCCGTCCTCCAGTAGACGGCGGTGCTGCAGAGGCCCCTGCGTCAAGGACGGTCAAATAAAAGCAATAAACAATCGTGATTGCTCAAAAAAGCAAAAAAATTAAATAAATCGTTTAATGTAAAAAATATCAAAGTAATTTTTCACATTTCTTTAAAAAGAATGGTTCCACTATTCATCTGGTCCAAACACATGCTTCATTTGACTAAAGCACGATCAATCTAACACTTTATCATTGTAGTTCAGTTGCAGTGGTGTTTGTTAAATTATGAGAATTTACTGTGCAATCTATGCAGGAGCTGTGCATAAAATAAAAAAAAGCGCATATTCGGCTTCTTATAATAACGTTCCTAGCTATCATAATATAAAATTGTTTAGATGTAAGCATACTTTTAAGTGCTACATATTTCTTCCGAATAATCCGGAGATTCGGATAAACGAGATTCTACTGTATATTGGAAAATTACAACCATACTAAATTGCATAAGACTTTTTCGGTGTTTTTAATGGGCAAGATTTATTGACTCTGTATTTAAAGCCTTTTATATTTTTCTGCATCTCTTGCTTAAATAAGCTACTATATATTAAAATCTGTTCGCGTCTATCTGTCTGTCTGTCTGAAGATCGATCTTCTCGAGAACCGCTGCGAATCGAGAGTCAAACGAGATACCGATCAATTCGAAATTTTCCAAAGAAAACAATAGCTAATTAAAGTCACACAATTTCATAATTGTGTGACTTTAATTAGCGAATATATTAATTAAGGATTTATTCAGGAATTTTTATTTCTTTCCTGTTGCCATTTTGCATATGGGTGAGCAAGTAAAATTCTAATAATTCTTTTAAAAGAGATTTTTTTGGCTGCTGTCCAAATCTTAAAACAACGTTTCCATCTAGAATTTCATTTTAAATTAGTTTGAAATTGGTTGCCCTATTCGGACATAGCTTTTATTTTATCGTCTGTCTTTTTTTTTTTTTTTTTTTAAATTCAACGTTCTTAACTCTTTTCAGCATATGAAAGTTGTTTCTTTAGCTATGTTTATTGATTGTAGTGTAAGTTTATCATTCACAGGCCTCATATTTTGGTACATTTAGGATGTGTGACTAATCATTTTATTTTGTTGGACTTTTTCCCGTCACATGGGTGAGTTTTCGAATTGTAATAACTCTTTTTCCTTCCTGTTGAAACAGTTTGTATCGTTAAAAGAACATGTTAAATTAAGATTGTTTGGATTTCTTTAAATGAAACAGAGTTGAACGAAACTTATTGTTTTTAAGGATTTTAACTAAAGCTAAATTGGAATCTGATGACTTGGTATTAAATTAATGCTTATTGGTAGTTATTTAGTCTTGGTGCTTTAGTTTCACGTAATCAACCAAAAAGTGTGTGTCATTTTATGTAAAAAGCTGATTGTAATTGTACATAAATTAGTCTATCAGATGTAATTCATTTTAACGTGAGTACAGATTATAGTTGATAATGCATATATTTTCTTCTTTTGTGCTAATTGAAAATACTCTTAACTTGTATCATTGATAACTATGATAAACGTTAAAGAGATTTATGCCAAAAATATGCTCTACTGGTGTTTTGCAAACCTTGCATTACGCGTATTTATTCACTCCTTAGCGCTTTAGAAACTGATGTCAGAGTAATACAAAAACATCAATTGGACATCTCTTTCATTTTTTAAGTACCCCGTGCAACGCCGGGCACACAGCTAGTGCCTTAATATTCTTTTTAAATCTTCTGATTAATATGTTTTGTATTTCTTAGCAATGTAAAACTTAATGTAATTTCTCATTAATGGTTTATTAAGCGAAAGGTAGATCAGTTTGGCTGATGCTTTTGAAATTTTTTCTAGCTAAGTGTGATCAAAATTAGCCAAAAATGGCTAATATTAGTCAAACTTGGCAACCTTGGCTGCCACCACGAACCACGTCACGGCGACTTTAATCATTCTAATTTCATTAGCAGTTGATGTCACGTGACGAAACTGGCATTTTAGGAAATGAGTCTGTGGGTCATTATACAAAATCAGACAACGCTTTTAAACTCGCCCGTCTATTTAAATATTCAGAAGCAGGTTCTTCGTTATTCGCGGAGTGCCTCACGTATCGGCTATTAGATTTTAATTGAGTCGTTCTTTTTCGGCTACGAAGTGATTCGCTGGAACCGAGAATCATTCGTCAAGAACGTGTTTGAAAGATTAATGGATTCGAAGGCGGTATTAAAACATATTCGTTTCTTGTTTAATGGAATGTTTCATACGTGTTAAGATACTTTTTAGCGAAAAAATTGCTATTACAGTCACCCACGGTAGATTGTAAATTTCTCTAATTTTTAACAGCCTCAGTCTTATTTTAATAGGATTACTGTGTCTATTGGCATAAAATTGACGAGAAATTCCAAAAGTATTTCATGGTTACCACCTTTGGAAACATGCATATGGTCAACATTTGCACGACATAAAATTATTAATCTGTTAAGGGGTCATAGTACCTCAAAAATGATCAAACGATGAGAAAAAAAAAATTTTATTGCTTATTTCAAAACCAAAAACCAGTCCAAACACAGGGGAAAAGTTTCATGACTTTAGTTCAAATATTTAAAAAGTAATGAGTAGTTTTAGGTCATGATCGCTATGTATTCTTATGCAAAAGAAAAACTTTAAATTGATTTTTCTTGATGATCCTTTTTTTGTGTTTTCATGTCATAAGAATCCCTAAAGCTTTTTTTCTATTAACGATATAGCTTTAAAGTAATACTTTTTGCAATTAGGATAATATATTTAACAAAACTGTGCATGGGATAAGCATTTTATAAATTACTCAAATCTTTAGAGCTTGTTAAACCTTTAAAATCCATATTTTTTTTTAAAAATTACATTTTTTTACATAATTAATCACAGAAAATTTTCTAATAAACACAAAAGCAAATTAATGCACAAATTTTTAGAGATGATTGTGATCGTTTAGCAAAAAGTATTTTTAATATTAATTTAAAAACAAAAAAGCCTTAACGATTTTAAAAAACTGAAATTTTCCTAAATTTTTTGAATTTAAAAAAAAAGTAGGCAGTATTTTAAAATTTTGAAAGTAAATTTAGATTACGAAACAAGTATGCATGTTATGGTTTCAAAGAAAAATAAAATTTACTAAAATTTTAAAAAAAAAAGTTTGAAAGGTACTGTGACCGCTTAGATTTATTAAAGAGTGTTAAAGTGAATGTGATCAAAGAGAAAGAAATAATCTTTCACCAAACTCATTTCAAACTCAAAGTTCTAAAATTTTGAACACATGCAAATTAAAATGTATTTTTACCTAGAAATTATAGCACTTCCTCCTCACAATTGGATCTCTGCCTACAATGGAATGTGATCAAATTAATCTCTTCACTCTGTCATTTGTTTTGCAGATACATGTTTCACAGTGCAGTACTGCCTTTTTATGATAATACTAGTGGTACCCGCACGGCTTTGCCCTTTAAAAGAAAAATTAAAATTTCTTTTGGTTCGCCTGTATATTTACGAATAATGTATGGTGAATTTTCTCGCCAATTGGCTTGTGCCCATGTTACGGTTCCATGTTCTGATAATTTCGTATCTCGCCAATTGGCTTGTACCAATGTTACGGTTCCACGTTATGATAATTTCGTACCTCGCCAATTGGCTTGTGCCCATGTTACGGTTCCACGTTATGATAATTTCTTATCTCGCCAATTGGCTTGTACCCATGTTACGGTTCCACGTTATGATAATTTCGTATCTCGCCAATTGGCTTGTACCCATGTTACGGTTCCACGTTATGATAATTTCGTATCTCGCCAATTGGCTTGTGCCCATGTTACGGTTCCACGTTATGATAATTTCGTAATTTACTCGTCCATCTTATGATGATTTTGTTCTTAAAATTGGAATAGAAAAAGAACCACATCGAATTTTCGAAAAATCGCTTCGAGGTGCACACCCCCATGCTACAACCTAACTTTGCCAAATTTAATGAAAACTGACCGAACGGTCTAGGCTCTATGCGCGTCACAGATATCCAGACATCCTCCGGACAGAGAGACTTTCTGCTTTATTATTAGTAAAGATAAAGAAATAAAATTTATTCTACTGTTTGGGAGTGGTGTACCACTGGACACCTTTTTACACGCTTTAAAATATCTTAAGTGAATGAAAATAATTTTTTCCTCTTAATATGACGTCTTTACTACAGCCTTCGAATCACGGTACATTAATATATGGCTGTCAATGGTCAGGGAAAACCTAGAACTGCCGGGAATTTTTTTGTGATCAAAAAGATTGAGGAAATTTCAGTTAAAAGCATAAATTTTTTCAAAGGCCGGAAAAAGCGGAAACACTGATCTGGAAAAACACCTGCGTTAAGTCGATTATTATGCTCTGAAAAATTTATTCTAGATTAAGTTTTTATTTGGATTTTACAATTATAAATAATCTGAAAAAAAAGGTATGTTCACAACCGGATAGATTAGTTAACGTGGAACCGCACATAGCCTGTTCTCGTTTTTGCTGCGAAACATTTGAGTAATCTTTACTATAACAAGAGACTTTTGAAAGTCTCTCTGGACCTCTCTCTGTCTGGATAGCTGTCAGGATCTCTGTGACGCGCATAGCACCTAGACCGTTCGGCCGATTTTTAGGAAATTTGGCACAGAATTAGTTAATAGGATGGGGGTGTGCAACCCCCAAGAGATTTTTCGAAAATTCAATTTTGTTCTTTTTTTATTCCAATTTTAAAATTTTACCGAGCAAATTATCACAACGTGAACCAGTAAATTACCAAATCGTCATTACGTGGAACCGTAACAGGGGCAAGCGAATGAACATAGCAAATTGGCGAGAAATTCAGCATCCAGTATTTGTAAATACACAAGCGAATCAAATGACCTTTTAATTTTCTACTACGGGGGAAAGCTGTGCGGGTACCACAAGTATGGGCACAAAAGCCATCAACGGTCACGAAAAGAGTGCTATGCACCAAATCGCATTGAAAAATTCAAGTAACAGAAACATCTGTTTTTTATAGATCTGGCCGTGAGAAAAAGCCGCAAATTCAAAAATCAGGTCTGGAATTTCATTGATTTTTTGAAGGGAAAGCCTGGAAAAATCATAAAAATTTGTTTCTTAAAATGTGAAATGTGAGTGGGAACAGGTTCGTCACTTAGAGGGTCAGGCGGATAATTGCTCCCCCACCCCCTTCCAGACTTTGAGAAATTAATGTTTTTTCAAAAGCACTCCCTTCCTTGGAAAAATTCGAAATTACTGCTCTGAGTAGGGACCTAATTATTGAGCAATCACGATTGCTTATTGTTCTCATTTGACTGTTTTGATGTGCTATCATTTTATTTTCCCGCCAGCACCCTCTGCAGCATCACCGTCGACCGGGTCCTCACGATGCTGCTCCTATAGCGAAAGCAGTCTCCAGGTTGCATCCATGTCCTACACACACGTGCATACCTACACAACTACACACACACACGCACATACACCTACGCACAAACACACACACACATACACAAACACATATACACACGCATACATACAGACACCTACACACACACAAACAGATACACACAACTATCCACACATTCATGCCTGCACACAGACACAAACACAAAGGCTGCACACACATACATACCCCGCCCCCATTCACACAAACACTCATACACACAACTACCAACACTCATGCCTGCACACATACCCCCCCCCCCCACACACACAAACACACACGCCTACATACACACACTCGTGATTGGGAAAAACATAATTTGAATTCAAGATGACAAAATTCAAATTATTATTATTATTTTTTTTTTTTTTTTTTGTTTACTATTGTCTCCAAGTTGTCTTGAAATTTCTTGACGATTTAGAGTCACATGTTGAACTAACTCAAGCAACAGTTCCTTCCGCAAGACAAGATTCAATATTCACATCATTTTTTGTCAGATACTTATCTTTAATGATGTTCAATTTTACTGTATTCACTCTATGTTTCTAAATTAGAGTTAAAAAGAGTCGACTGTAAACCATTCGTATTTTTATTTTTCAAACATAACTAGAGATTTCAGCCTTCCAGTGCTCGTAACGTCGAATCCTTTTGCGTTTTGAAACTCTCACCCCCTCTTTAACAATATTTTTGGCTCAAATTGTCAAGAAAAGTAGAGATATTGTAGAGATTGTCTCAATTTTACTAACCCTGTTGGGAGCAAAAAAGCCTGGTCACTATTATTATTAATTTTGCTTGCAGTTGCTTTCGAAAGTCAATATTTTGATACGTACAAGTGTGTAAGCGTAAACTCTTGGTCAAGATTTACTGAAGGATGTTAAGCGCTTGTTTTTGCACTGCATAACATTTACTGAATGATGTTTGACTTGTTTCTCTACTGCATAACATTTACTGAATGATGTTTGACTTGTTTTTCTACTGCATAACATTTACTGATTGATGTTAAAGACTTGTTTTTACACTATCTAAACATTCACTAAAGGATGTAAGGCTTGTTTTTGTACTCCATAAGCATTTACTGAAGGATGTTAAATGCTTGTTTTTGCACTGCATAACATTTACTGAATGATGTTTGACTTGTTTTTCTACTGCATAACATTTACTGAATGATGTTAAAGACTTGGTTTTTACCCTGTGTAAACATTTACTAAAGGATGTTAGGCTTGTTTTTGTACTCCATAAGCATTTACTGAAGGATGTTAAACGCTTGTTTTTGCACTTTCTTACCTTCAATGGATTTTCTTTATTTCTTTGCAGATACTAGGACGTTATGTTAAGTAAACATAAAGTTTGCACTCATTCATATGCGTTGTGAACGCTGCCATTGCTTTTCTTCGTAAATAGGTAAGTAAAACTATTTTTAACTTGTTTTCATAATTTTCGTAGAAATATTTTTTTAATGCAATTACCGCTGTCAGCACACATACGAATGAAACCGATCTAAAGTCAGTATATATAAGTTTTTCGTACTAAATAGTATTTCAGATAGCAGGGCTGTGGAGTCGGAGTCGGAGTCGAAGAGTCGGAGTCGGACTGATTTTGGGGTAAAGGAGTCGGAGTCGGAGTTGTTAGAAAACTTGCCGACTCCGACTCCGACTCCTTGTTTCTTTTTTTCTTTCCTTTTCACTGACTCTCCTTGCATTTTTTAAAAACTGACTACCAATTGGTTCAATTACATGTATAAAAAGATACTAATGAGAAAATAACTGCCATTATGGCAATCAGCTAGCCTGAACGCTTACCGAACTTACTGTAGCCGTCCTCTAGTTTGCTTGCTTTTTAACTTAACTAATAGCGACTGTCAGCAAACGGTTTTGTTGCCTAACATTTTCAAGTAATCACTTTCAAATAAAAATAGAAATATAGTGTTTTGTTCGATCTCAGTTGTAAAATAGCGAAAGAAACGTAACAAATTAATAAGTCGAGGCCCGTAGCTAAGGTTGAAACGTTTAAGGGTGATCGACAAATTCAAAAACGTTCTGGCGCGAAAGCACGAATCCAAAAGATCCGATGAAAAATAATCTAATGTTTTTTTCTTTATTAAGACTATTTCTATAAGCTTGGTTCTCACTAAAAAGTATAGAACAAAATAAGTGTAAATGATTTCTTGATTGCAACACTCAATGATTGCAGCTAATCTTAAAATCTTAATATTAAGGTTAATTCTAAAGCAGACAATAAAATTTAAATTAAAAATTTAGCGAAGAAGAAATATAGGTATAGTAAAAGCTATTCGTATAAATTTGTATACCGGCCGCATTTTGTGTAAAATTAGCTCCTGATGTATATGTGCCCTATTTTCGTTGAAATTTGATTGATGAAATATAATTTAAAATATATTCGCGAAAATTTTCATAATTAAAGTATTTATAAACTCTGAAATTAACTTTGGGTGTCATCTACCTGATGGGTGTCACCCAGGGAAAACCACCCCCTCTCAAGAACTTGGATTTAGAAAAAAAAAAAAAGCTTTTTTTCTCTCAAGTTACAGCTTTCAAAAATTGAAAGCACACGATTTGATCAATATCTATTTGTTAAACATTAAAGGGGGGCAAATTGCAGATAATCCTTTTCAAATTTTTTAAAAGGGATTTTTAAGTCATCTCACTTCTTAACTCGTAACTGCTGGAAAATTTGATTTTTAAATTGAATTTCTAACGTTGTATGCGTCTTGGGTTTACAATAAACAAAATGCGAAATTTTCATGAAAAGGAATCAATATTTCAATCTCTGTTTAGAGGTTTTCCCCCTTCCCCTGAAGGGAGAGAGGGAGTTGAAAAAATACAATTAAAAAAATCAAAAACATCCGGAGTCGGAGTTGGAGTCGGGCGCTTCAAAATCCAGGAGTCGGGGTCGGAGTCGGCCATTTTCCTTCCGACTCCGCAGCCCTGTCAGATAGTATTCTTCATTCACATTTTTTACTTCCCTATACAAAAAAGAAAGTATTTTATTCGCGAAAAAATTTTCACCCAAAATCGGCCTTAATTTCTATTTTGCTCACCCGCAAATGAACGTTGAGTTTTTTTTTTTGTTTCTACCCGACCACACGTGGATATGTGCCCAGGAACGTACAGGCACCCGAAATATCCATTTTGACGATCCCCGAGTTAATTACAACGAGTTTTCTCGTGACATCTGTATGTACGTATGTATGTGCGTAGGTATGTATGTCGCATAACTCAAGAACGGAATGCCCTAGAAAGTTTAAATTTGGTACGTAGACATCTAGTGGGGTCTAGTTGTGCACCTTCCTTTTTGGTTACATTCGTATGCTCCAAAGGGGGTCTTTTGCCCTTTTTTGGAGGGAAATTGTTAATTTCGATGTAAACTCAAGTGGTGCTATAATTTGGCGGACACGGCGATATATCGCCAGTCTTTTGGTCGCCAAGTTTTGTCGCCAACTTGGCGACAAATTTGGCGATTGTTTTTTTAATTCTTTATTCTTTTTTTTAAATCTGGTTTCAATTTGGCCACTGTTGATGATATTTAGAGAGTAAACTATTGAATCATATTAAAACTGCCAATAATAGAAAATGACATTAAATTGGAGTAAAAGGAAGTCATGTGATGCACACATCTTCTCGTTTTCTTTATTTTTTCTCCATTTTCTTTTCTTCCTCTCTTTCCTATATTTTATACAAATTACTTAACATCCTTTTCAAAACTATTCATTTTATTTTTTGCATTTATACAAAAATTTTCGTGCTCAACATTGATTGCTAGACTTTACACGAACTTTTCACACATTTTTAACAAATATCTAAGTTTTGTTCTGAATGCTACATGAAAAAAAATTACAACAGAACGTGAAAATGTTCAACCGAAAATAAACGTATACTGTTCAATGTTTAATGTTCTAAAATGGAAAGCAAATCTTTTCTTTTGTTTTATTTTTTCTTTTGCCTTTTCCCCCTCTTTTTTCCTATATGTTATACAAATTACTTAACATAATTTACAAAATTATTCATTTCATTTTTTACATCAATACATAATATATAAAAACCATCGGTTCATCTTAACCATTCCCAACTGGACTTTACACGAACTTTTCACACATTTTAAACAAACACTTAAGTTTCGTTCTAAAATGCTGCATAAAAAAAGAAAATTACATCTAAACTTGAAAAAGTAGGCTGAATCAAAAACAAACGGCACTGCGCAGTATTCAATATTCTAAAACGGAAAACAAATCCGAGCCCGCATAAAGTTGAGGCGAGGCGCGAAGCGGACGGATATTTCTTGATAGGGCGCCATAACCGTTTTCGCCCAAACGGCATTTCACAGATTCAAGCGGTGAAAATTTTGCCCCAGAGGGAACATATTCCCTACATCAGGAAAAGGGAAAAGTTCAGAAAATAGTGGAACGGTTCCTTTTTTCCATTTCAGGAACTATGAAATCAAAAGTCGTTTTTCGAAGCAATATCTTCAACTGTTCCATCTTTGGGCAGAAAAGATATTGGAACTAAATAGCTTTGCCATAACCTGGTCTTTTCAGGTTGTTGAAAAAAAAATATCGGGCTGAATCTGTTTGAAGAAAAATAAACCGTTTAATATTCAAATATGTTCAGAATATTTGGAGACATTTGAGCGAAAGATCCGGTGACCTCGTTTGGTTATGAAAATACTTTGTCGGAAGGTAATAAATTTTTGTACAGATTGGTAAAAGAAGCATTTGGAGATTTCCTTGAATTTTTGTGACTTATTACTGTAATATATTTAAAATTGTTTGCGACAACCGCTGTTTGTCTAAAATATTTTCAATTTTTTGGAGGGGGGGAGGGGGATAATTTTTGATGCAATTGCATTTATAAGAGATTTAACAATTCGATTCGCTATATATAACTATCGTGCCTTGTTCGGTCGATTTCCGTTTCTAAGTTTTCGAAATTGCTTGCCTTTTAACAAATTTTAAAACTTAATTTTATAGGAAAGAAGACATTTTTAGGGGGGAGGGGAAATGTCCTTTCAATCTTGGAAAAAGAAGTAATGTCTTAACCACTGGTGAAACATTATATCGGATGTTAAAACGCATTGTAATAATATAAGCAATATGTATCTCTACATAGTATAAAATTAAGTCCCCAAAAAGCGTCTGTTTGTTTGAACTCGCAAAACTCGCCGGCCGATTGCGCTGAAAATTTCAGTTTGTTCCTTTAAGTCCTGAGAAGGTTTGCAGACCAGTTCGAATAAAATTCGATGAAAAGTTCTTTTTTTATTCCAATTCACGTCCAATTTTCACATAAATTCTCAAATACGGGGGTGAAAAATTACTTGCACATATTAATATTACATATCGTTAGAAAGGGTAGAATTTTCCGCGTTCTACGCAATTTGTTTCAATGCTCTAACTTTATTACGGCGGGAGTTATTTTCGTTTTTAGCTGGAATTTTTTTAGGCTTTGCTGAAATTTAGGCACTACTTTCTTCAGTAAATAAATCACTAAAAAGTGAAGGAATGGTCCCACAGTTTTCTTTTTGACGCCATTGGAAAAAGCGACATTTTTTACTCCAGATCTAACTCGACCTTTGGTCGAAAAAATAAGCTTTTATCTCAAAAGGAAAAAAAGTTACAAGCCTTTTAAAATCAAGTTTAAGAAATCTCGATTCCATTTAAATTGTGAACCATTTTCTTTCGCATTTTAATTCCTCAAACTTATTTTATTTTGTGATTCCATAGTTACGCATTTTGAATCCGCTTTTCTGGATTTAATTTCTTAAAAGTATTTTAATATCTGTCGTCATTGTTTGGAAGGTAAATCATGATGTTTTTACTTTCTTCTATATCTAATATATAGAAGAAAGTATTGGATTCGTGCAAATTTACGAATTTCGAATTTTGACGGATTCGAACGTTTTGAGGTGTGCCGAGTCAATTTCGACTATTTTTGGAAAATGTCTGTCTGTCTATGTATGTGTGTGTGTGTGTCACGTCTGTTTGTGACCAGTTTTTTGTGTGGCCGCTCTACAGCAAAAACTACCGCATGAAATCGAACGAAATTTGGTACACACATGTGCCCCTATGTGAACTTGTGCCCATTGGTTTTTGGCGCGAATCCCTCCAAGGGGGGTGGAGCAATGGGACGTTTTTTGAGTTACGCGTGCTTGCTATTCCTCAGGAAGTAACTGGCGGAATCAAACAAAATTTGGTTTATATGTTGCCCCTAACAGGAGCAGGTGCTGATTCAATTTTGGTGTCAATAGCTCAAACGGGGGTTGAGTTATAGAGCGTTTTTTGTCGTCAATTGTGACTGCTGTATCTCAAGAAATAACGAACGGAATCAAACAAAATTTTTTTGACAAGTAGCCTTTAGTGGGTATAAGAGCTGATTTTATTTTGGTGTCAACAGCTAAAAAGGGGGGTAGCGCAATCGCCCGTTCTTTTTTTCCATTGTGAGTGCCCTATCTCAAGAAGTAATGCTACGTTCTGGCTGAAATTTGGAATATATGTGAATCCATACGTAAACAGGCTTTGGTTCAATTTTGACTCAAATCGCTCCAAGAGGTGTTGATTTTTTTTTTTTTTTTTTTTGCGAATAAAAATAAATGCAACAATAAGAAAGATAAATCGTAATTGATTGTCGTCTGCGTATTTCTCGTGATTTTAATTGTATGGAAATGATCGGAAATATTATCTCAATGATTTAAAATTTTTAACTGTTGCCATCTTATGTTTGTTAATAAATATAATATTTGTATTTAATTCAAGTAAGGCTTTTAAAGTAACTTTCAATTTTTGCTCTTTGTTTTGTTTTTACAATAATTCAGACATTGGGATGGTCGTCAAGTTTTCGCATGTGTAATTTTGTTTTTGTTAGGAATATTGCTTCCTCGTCAAGCATGGGGAGGGATCAGAAAAAGGAAAAATATAGAAGAAAGTTTCGTGATGGCCACAACATACTAGTTTTTTATTTATTTTGTACACTTGATTGTTGAATATACGTCACTTGACACAATTTTTATTTTCAAGGTAGACCGGGCAAAGCCGGGCAACGCAGCTATTATATATACATATACATATATAAATATTGATCTGTTTTCTAAAAAAATAATCGTTATTTTAATAACGAGATCATCATCTCGTTATCATTTTAATTTAAATGTCTAAAAAACTCTTAAAATGTACCCAAAATTAAAATTTTTGTGTAGCAGCATAATGGTTTCCAATCTTCGATGATCACTTTGGTTTTAATTGAAAGGACTTATTTGCTTTTCTTCAAAAAAGAGAAACACAAATACTTAGAGGAAATATTCCAAATTTTTCAATGTAAAATAATTCTTATAAAAACCTCTAAGTTCAAAGTCCTTTGAATGTGTATAACTTTTTCGCCTTACGTTATTCCAATAAAATCACCTTGTGCTCACGTAAGCGCATAAAATTACTCCTACATTTCATTCAAAAAAAAAGCTTCATTATAAAAACGTTTTTTAGAACGCTTGAAAAAAAATGTAGGGACCGAAAGTTACTTGAAGAAAATTAGAACATATTTCATCACAAATGTTTTAACATCGCAAATTGAAAATCAAAAAATGCTACTACTTCTGAAAAAAAGAAACGACATTCTTTCGCTTTATTTCAGAGCTAATAAAAGAAATAATATGCTTCCGGACACCGTGTCGGGAGACAGACGATTTTTCCAATGTCAATTCTCGTTATTCCACGTCCGATAAGGAATGAGATTAGTTCCTTTAAGAACGATTTGCATTCCATTTTTTTCCTCCACTAACCCTAACTTCTCAATATTAATGGACCGCACGGGAGTGTGAAATGACACGGACGCATTTCTCTTTACGTCTATTTAAGATAAAAATATTTTTTTAATGTTTTTATGTGTGAGAGAGAGAGAGAGAGCGACGAATAAAGGGGAAAAAAATGTCGAAAGCAAAAAAAAAGAAGGAAATTCCGCCTTTCCAACTAATGAGAATTTGCAGTCGTTACTAGAGGGCGCTCGGGATGGCGCTTAAAGGATTAAACGCCGGTAATTGAGATTTATCGCTGCGTTTTACGCAATATAACCCTACCACCGATTTTAACGGTGTTTCTGTCACAAACAATGTTCTTTTTACAACACAAATACGAGCTTATTTTTCCCTCGCAGCTTGAAACCAGTATTCATTCTTTTTTTGATGATTTGGAATTTGTGGGGCCGCCCTCCTCCCCTTCGCGTATAAAAGTGGTACGGGGATTATGCTGCTTGATTGCTAGAGGTTTAAAGGATCAAGAAGGAATATTTTTGCTGGATGAGACAAGCTTTTTTTCCTTCTTTGTTGAGGATGTTTCATGATGCTACTTGATCTTGATATAAGTTATTTGGCAGAGTGCTTTTGGTTTAATATGTTGAAATAAAATAGAAATCCACGCCGTGCACTTTTTATTTGCAAACATGTGTTGGCATCAATCGTCCCTTAATAGAAGTTTTTGTAAAGTTTTTATGTATAAGAACTTTTTTTTTTTTTTGTTCATGCCTTGTAGCTGCAGATTTTTTTCATAGTTCCGACGAACAGTATGGAGTTATGTAGTAAGGCTCTGAAATTACAGATGTATTTCTTTACTCCTTTAATCATCTTCGTTTAATTTATTTTTAATTTTTCTTTCTTGGAGTTCAACAGTAATTGCACTTTCAACGATTGCTATATCCGAACTCATGTCTGATGTGTTAACTGATACCAAGTGAGATATCAAAGCTCGATTGAGGGCATCAGGAACTATCATTACTTCCACAGCTAACGCATAATTCTGATGGGGAGAGAAAGTCTCCAAAAACTCTGACCTGTTAGCGACAAACCAGAAGATTTTTGGATCCAAGCATTAAATGATCAAATTAATTTCTTGAGTATTCAGCGGCAATATGCTCTGGAACAAGCACCCTACAGTGCTGGCCAAATTATCAGACTAAAGATTTTTTTTTTGTTTTGTGTACACTATTTGTACTAAAATACTATTTATTTTACTGTTAAAGTACAGCACATACTGTGCACTGATTATTACGTTATTTTAGCATAATTTAATGTTTGCAGGTGGCAGCACTGTCTGCTTTGCTTATGTTCTTTGTTTATCAATCTACCAGGAACATAACTTCAATCAGCTTCAACAGTTCACTAGTTCTTTTTATTGGTGTGTTCTGTTATGTTTAAAGTTAGTTTTAGGTAATTAGTGAGTATGCGTATGTGAGTATATATAATAGTGAGTATATAAACAATTTTTTGCCTCCTTTTTAAAAAAAACTAAGAAATGGTGTAAACCTTGTGAAAAGTATGCCAAAAAGACTTAAAATGCTCATCAAGAACAAGGGAATGCATACTAAATATCAGATTAGATAATTATTTCACTGTTCGTTAATGTGTTTATAGATATGTAATCAATAAAGAATTTGCTTTTAAAACAAGTCTTAGTCTAATAATTTGGCCAGCACTGTAACATTTCGATGTCCTATCCACTAGGCAATTAATGTCTTCTGTAATTTTATAGAAAGGTTTTTGTTCTCATGCACTATTATTGCTTCAATAAGTAGGCACTTCGCTATTTAAGTGAGGATATATACCTCTAATTAAATATATATTAAACAAAGAGAGTTTTTTCTTTTTTTATTTTTTAACACCATATCTATCATTTGCGCATCTTACATACTAATGGTGAACAAATTAAAGAAAACGTGTACAGAAATGATGACATATACATACTCATGCGTTCTAATCGTGTAAAAAAGTTACTAACACAGAGTATATGTGCAAGAGTGAAAAAAGTGCATAAATATAATACGGTTTCTTGGTTGTAAAATATTCATTTTTCAATAGCCAAAAATAATAATGATAATCGAAGCAACAGGGATTTTTTTTTTTTTTTTTTCAAATCGGGTAACTTTTCAGGTTATTGTGAAGTTTTATTTTCAGTAAAAAACCAGTCCAAAGCGCTCCAACAGCAAAAAATGTCTGCAATATTGTACATCCGAAATCAAAATTAGTCATGAAGACATCTGCTTAAAACGTTTTTAATAAATTCCAAAGCGAAACTGCGGAATTATTGAAAACGGCAATAGTGGCTTTAAATGGCTCAACGTTGCGAGAAACGCAAATTTGATTTATGTAAACACGCCTTGTGACTTCTGGCTATTGGTTTACCTCAAAGCCGCTGTTAATGGTAATAACATAAACGGTCTGGCGACATTGAAAGATACGATACTCGGTCACAATGGACGTAGTAATGCGATTTACGGGGCACCGGGACACATTTTGAAAAATTTATTAAATACTTTAGAGTTTTGAAATTTTTTGCACTGATTCACCATCTATTTAATGGGGAAAATCATAACATAAATATTTTTAAAAAAAAGTATTTAAATTTATTTATTTATTTTTTTATTTTTTTAATGGGGTTGCTTTAAAATTGCTATAACTCAAAATATTCTAGGTCAATTTTCAAATTTTTTTCAAAAAAATATGCACAAATATCTAAGTTTTAATTTTTAATCAGCGATTTTGAAAATATTAATTCAATAAAAAAATAAAAATATTTGAAGAAAAATTTCGAAAAATTCGAAGATACTTTTTAAACAAAATCATATTTTCGGCAGTAAACACTTTTTTAAAATTCGCCGTATAAAAATTAAATTAAACTGTTTGAAAAAGATATGCTCCAAATTTCATTACTTTTTCTTTATCGGTTTCTGACTTATAAGAGTTTGAATGCAAGAAATTGGGGAAAATTGCATCATGGAGAAAAACGCGTTCCAAGTTTTAAAGTTAAATGCAATATTAGTTAAATGCATGCCACAAAAATAATTATATCTTTGGTTCTAATTAAGTTAGAAACAAGATTCAAACGTCCTTTTAAGCAGGAAAGAAAAAACGGAGTAATTTTTAAAATTATAAAAGAAATTTCAGAATTTGACGATTTTTGTGTCCCGGACCCCTTAACTTGCTTTCCGGAAATCTGGTTTAGACATAGAGCTTGATTTTTAACACATGTCGCTCAGCCGTTTAAACGCAGTTTAAACGGATATTTTAATAGTTTTGCATGCAGCGCCATTAACGCTGGTGCTGATTTTTTGAGGAGTTTATTTATTTATTTATATTGTACTTGAAAATCGCCCGTCAGAACGACGAGCGAAAATTGCTTTTACATTTGAATGCAGCAATTGCCTGTTTGGTGATATTTTGATGGTTGACATTTTAAGCCTAACTCCAGTGGATTCACCCTAAACTCCAGTGGATAGCGTTCATTGTTGAACAATTTCCATGGGTAACCGAGGCTTTCTAGTGGATGGGCAAGCGTCCGAAAATCATATGCGCGTTTCACCTCAAGATTCGCTCGTTCAATGCCGACCAGTGGTAGCTGCTGCGTTGTGCATCTAATTATATACTACATCCATGGTATATGCAATACATATAATGCGGACGATAGAAAAATTAATTTAGATAGGATAGAAGAATAAATTCTTAAACTGATTATTATTTTTCATTTTATAACGGCTGTCTGTTGCAAAAAGAACTATTCTTAAACTGATTATTATTTTTCATTTTCTAACGGTTGTCTGTTGCAAAAAGAACTAACCGATTAACTGTGCATTTACTATCGATTAATTAGTAAGGATGTCTATATTTTGACCACGCTAGATCACATGAAGCAATAGCATGTTTAGCTTAAAATCCGGTAAAGAACTAACATAAACTTTAAAGGATGAAAGAAAAACCTTTCTCAACCATTTAATAGACTCAATGTGAAAAGATTCCAAACGAAAAAGAACAACAGTTGCATGGGCGCTCTTTGAAAAGTTTTTCCAATCAAAACTTCAACAGAGGACATCCAATAAAGATTTCGAGCGACGAAAAAGGAAAAAGAAAAAAAGGGCGAACCTTATTTATGAAGGTCATTACCTTGTCCTGGAAAGAAACCGAGAAAAAATGGGTCTCTTAAATAAGGTGCATAAAGAGACGCTTCGGCTTTGAGTGTGGGCCGAGAATCCGCTTTACGACACCTTTGCTGATGGTAGAATAGAGAAAGTATCTCAACAATTAGCCGTCTCCTTGTAACGATTTCAGCGTCTCTGGTTACGTGTTGCGAAGGAAAAATACGAGGAGGCAATTTGAGTGGGATTTCCCTTCTGGCGAAACGGAACTGGAACTAGTAGATATTCGTACTATTTGGGAGGTAATGAATACGGCTGCTGCAATAGGGAAGTTGCAACCTATTAAATGTTCATATTTTGACTATTGGATATTGTTAACTGACCCTCAAAACTAAAAAATTCACCATCGCCGAATTTTAAAACACCGTGGTTGATTTTTAATGAATTTTTAAAAATGCACGCGCAAAAGTGCGCTCTTCTGAAACGTCACGAGCTTACGTCACGGGGCATTAATGGGTAGCCTTCCGCCGAAGATCCCTTGTTTTCGCTACGGACATTTTGAGCGCGCTGATATTTTTATTTTTTAGAAATTCAATGATCGTTTTGAACACACTATGGAGGCCGGATTCGTTAAAGCACAATCTAATAATCTTCCTCAAGTAACATCACTGTTGGTATTCGAATATTTCCGAGAGGATGAGAGGTATAATGTTCCAGAAACGCGAGAAGTTAAATGCGAGGAGGTAAGCCTTACGTTTTGTCTTCGAAGCCAACTGCACGTCCTTCGGCTTCTCTCGCGGCAGAAGAGCGCATGACGTCACTTCCTGTGCCATTTGACGTCACAATGGCTTGAACTTTAAAAATTAATTTAAAAAAAAAATACTTATCGTATCGCAAAATTTTTTTCACCTATGATGTTCATACATGTTACTCTATCATATAAAAATAAAATTGAAAAATCGAAAACTTCCCTATTAGCCGTCTCCTTGTAACGATTTCAGCGTCTCTGGTTACGTGTTACGAAGGAAAAATACGAGGAGGCTATTTGAGTGGGATTTTCCTTCTGGCAAAACGGAACTGGAACTAGTAGATATTCGCACTATTTGGGAGGTATAATAAAGACTGCTGCTGCAATTTCTTGCTATAAAATTTTGCTTGTTAAGAGGTTGGTAACACATACATCGGAAATATGTTTCCTTCTTTTGCTTTCCCTTCGTACTGTTTGACCACGGATTGTATGTAATTCGGCAATCTGTCAAGTAAAGACGATTCCATCTGAATGAATCCAGCAGGGGAGAAGGGAAAATAACGATGGAATTTTTATGCACATGTTTTATAATGTCACTAGTACCCTATTCATTTATTGCATTCTGAAAAATAAAATAAGGGGAAACAAGAATAGTTACCATGGAAACAACAACAACAAAAATAAATAAAATATTTTCATTTCTTTCAGGAACGTAAAAGCAAAATGGTAAGCTCAAAACTCTGTTGTGAATAAATAAATCATGTAATTTTTGCCGTGAGAATGTAGATCGAATATACTTTAGATTTAAAAAATGTTGCTGTGAGCCATTTTCATTTTTACAAAACTAAGGCTAAATAGTAGAGAGGCAAAAGTGCGCGTCTGAAACAAACCAACTAACACCCCTATAAACCAATAGATAGGTCCATTTCCACCTATAAACCGGATATTAGCCTTTCCATGTAAACGATGGTCAGACAGTATTTGTCTACGATTTTTGAAATGAAACAACTTATGCAGGGACTTTGAAATTCTGATCCGCAAGCTTTTTGTGTAGCGGAAGTGACGTAGTTGTTTTTTAATTGTTGCCAAAAACAGTGAAAAGTAATAGTTGTTAGCTATAAAGTTGGTTTTGTTAATAAATTTAGCAAATTGATTTCAAGGCTGAAATTAGGCAAGTATATAATTCAAGTCAAGTGACCAGTTTAAAGCGTAATCCAAATTGCTTAGGTTCAGTCTTGAAGTCAGTTTGGTTACTCTTATTAATAAATTCAACTTTATAATTTTCTAATATTTTTCATTGTTTTTAGCAATAATTAAAAAGCGGATTTCGAGTATTGCTCGGTTTTGTCGTTGTTTATAATCAGTTTTCTTCATTAAAATACACAATTTTATTGTGAATATGCCTATGTCAGGAGCAGAAAGAACAAGAGCGTGGCATAAGAGAAAACGTGCGGGTGAAGTCACGGTTCAGTATGTGAAAAAAAAGGAAAGATAAAAGTTTCACTTCTATTGTGTCTCTATTTTAAATTTATAAATTCGGCACAACATTAGTTGAACTTCGTTGGTTTGTTTATTTATTTTTGTTAGTGAACAGTGTCATTTAAAAATGATCGAGACTATCATTCTTACTGCAACCACCCAGAAAACATGATTTTAACGCAATCATTCCTGATATGGTATTCAACATACGTGTAAAGACTCTTACGACCGAATCCCCCTTCCAGAAAATAAATTCTGACTGTTCTAGTGTATTACTGTATAACTGTAAAAGCAGCAGCCTTGTAAATGTATTTTCAACTGTCGGATATGTTTGCATCCCTAAGCTCATATAAAATTTAAAAAAGGGGCTCATTGTAATTCTAAAACACGTGTCTGCATTTATTTTATTTATTTATTTTAATTTATTTATTTGAAAATGTGCCTATTTATAACGTTACTGATTTCGCATTTACTTTGCAGCCACAAAGGTACCTGTAAATGTAAAATCAACACCCTTGTAAATGCACTAATTTTCAATTGTCAACTGTCGGATGTGTCCCTAAACTCACATAATTTTGAATGAAAAGAGGTTTAATTGCAAATCTAAAACACATGTCGGCATTTATTGAGCAATCACGATTGCTTATTGTTCTCACTTGACTGTTTTTGGCTTTCCTATGATTTTATTTTCCCACCAGCACCCTCTGCCAGCACCACCGTCGACCGGCTCCTCACGATGTTGCTCCTCTAGCGAAAGCCGTCTCCAGGTTTCGTCAATATCCTACACTTACACGCATACATACACGCACCTACACACATATACATATATACACCTACACACACACATACATACACCTACATACTACACAAACACATACGCACACAAACACATATACACCTACGGACTCACATACACACAACTACCCACACACTCATGCCTGCACACAGACTCAAACACATATCCCCCCCACACACACCTACACACATACACACAACTACCCGCACACTCATGCCTGCACACAGACTCAAACACATATCCCCCCACACACACCTACACACATACACACAACTACCCGCACACTCATGCCTGCACACAGACACAAACACACATGCCTTCACACAAACACACATGCCTTCACACAAACACACATACCCCCTACACACAAACACACATACCCCTACACACAAACACACACGCCTACATATACACACACTCGTGATTGAGAAAAACGTAATTTGAATTCAAAATGACAAAATTCAAATTATTTTTTTTATCTCATTTATTTGTTTAGCTATTTGTTTTACTTATTTCTGTGTTTTATCTTTTCATTTATTTATGGGCGGGGTTTTTTTTAATTTGAAAATGTATGCATTTATATTATAACACCACTGATTTCACATTTACTTTGTAGCATAAATACATCCAGCCCGTATTTCTCAATGCTAAAGTTTCTTAAATTATGAAAATATTACTCAACTTTTCCTAGACGATTTCCACTTCAGACGCATGGCCGCAGGTATTAACTAAACTCCGGACGAAACTGGAAAGCTGATCCGATTGAACGGAAAATCTCCCCGAACATTTTCTCTGGAGAAGGGAAAAAGTGGAGACTTTGCATGCGAATATTTTCCCCTAAAGGGCCAACAAAACCGTTTTCGCTTAACCGGAATTGAGGTGCCAAGAGGTACAAATCCTTCCCTAAGATGAAGGGAGCAACAAAATCGGAGGCAGTTTCATTTTAAAAAGGGGCAATGAAATCGAAAGTCGTTTCGGAGTAATATCTTGACTGCTTCCGGTTCTAGGGGTTCGAAAAGAGTTATAGCGGAACGCGTAATCCAAGCTTCTCAGGTGAGCTCGCAGAAGATAAATTCTGAGAAATATTCCTCAAATGTACTTAAAGTTTAAAATATGTAAGAACAACGGCCGAGAATATAGTGTTTTTTTTTTTTTAGTCTTGCAATATATTGTATTTTATTTATTTTTTAAAATTATTTCTCTTTCAACGGGTTTTAATAAAAAAAACTAGCCTGCGTCCCCGGCGTTGCACGGGCTACTTAAAAAATGAAAGAGATGTCCAATTGATGTTTTTGTATTACTCTGACATCAGTTTCTAAAACGCTAAGAAGTAAATAAATACGCGTAATGCAAGGTTTGTAAAACACCAGTAGAGCATATTTTTGTCAAAATTCTCTTTAACGTTAATCATAGTTATCAATGATACAAGTTATGAGTATTTTCAATTAGCACAAAAGATGAAAATATATGCATTATCAACTATAACCTCTGGTCACTTTAAACTGAATTAAATCTGATAGACTATATCTGAAATATTTATGTACAATTACGATCATCTTTTTACATAAAATGACACACACATTTTGATTGATTATGTGAAACTAAAGCACCAAGACTAAATAAATACCAATAAGCATTAATTAAATACCAAGTCATCAGATTCCAAGATAGCTTTAGTTAAAATCCTTAAAAACAATTTTTTTGTTCAACTCTGTTTCACTTAAAGAAATCCAAACAATCTTAATTTAACATGTTCTTTTAACGATACAAACTGTATTTCAAAAATAGAAACAGGAAAGAAAAAGAAAGTTATTGCAATTCGAAAACTCACCCATGTAACGGGAAAAAGTTCAACAAAATAAACATAATTAGTCACACATCCTAAATGAATCAAAATATGAGGCCGGTGAATGATAAACTTACACTACAATCAATAAACATAGCTAAAGAAACAACTTTTATATGAGGAAAAGAGTTAAGAACGTTGAATGTAAAAAATAAAAAAAAAGGACAGACGATAAAATAAAGGCTATATCCGAATAGAGCAACCAATTTTAAACTAATTTGAAATGAAATTCTGGATGGAAACGTTGTTTTAAGATTTGGACAGCAGCCAAAAAAATCTCTTTTAAAGCAATTATTAGAATTTTATTTGCTCATACGCAAAATGGCAACAGGAAAGAAATAAAAATTCCTGAATAACGTTATGTTAATTAACGTTTTAATTAATATCTCCGCTAATTAAAGTCGTACAATTACGAGATTGGTTCTATTGTTTTCTTTGGAAAATTTCGAATTGATCGGTATCTCGTTCGACTCTCGATTCGCAGCGGTTCTCGAGGAGATCGATCTTCAGACAGACAGACAGACAGAGACGGACGCGAACAGATTTTTATATTATAGTGGATATTTACAATCGTGTTTAAAAAGTACAATTTTTCAAATAATTGTGACACGTGTTTCTCGGTTACATGGATCCGCTCTTCCAATGCAGGAGAATGGAAGCTTATGGATGTAAAATATCTTACAAAGGGTAATCCCCAAACGCCTCTGAACTCCTAAATATGAGCCAAGCTCATCGCTCGACTAAGAATTCAACTATTTTCCATGTGCCTAAAAAATTTGAGTACAGCGCTGGTGCTGCCATATTTTCAGCAAAAATTTTTGATATTGAAAACTGTCTTCCTGAAACGACTTTTGAAAATTAATTTAATCTTTACATTTCGTTTCTGCTCGAAGAAAAATGTACGTATCCTAAATGTAGAGGTTTTTTTTTTTTTTGAGCAATCACGATTGCTTATTGTTCTCACTTGACTCTTTTTAGCGTCCTATCATTTTATTTTCCCGCCGCCACCCTCCGCACCATCACCTTCGACCGGCTCCTCGCGATGCTGCTCCTACAGCGAAAGCCGTCTCCAGGTTGCGTCCATGTCCTACACACAGGCGCATATATACACAACTACACACACATACATACACACATACTCACACTCGCAAAAACACATTCACACACATACACAAACACATACACACACGCATACATACAGACACATACACACACACACAAAAACATACACACACACACAAAAACATACACACAACTACCCACACATTCATGCCTGCGCACAGACACAAACACATATGCTCATACACATACCGCCCCCCCCCCCCCACACACACACACATTCATCCACACAACTACCCACACACTTATGCCAACACACAGACGCAAACTCACATGCCTACACACACATACACATACCCCCTACACACACATACACATACCCCCTACACACAAACACACATATCCCCCCCCCCACACTACACACGCCTACATACACACGCGTGATTCCAAATAACATAATTTGAATTCAAAATGTCAAAATTCAAATTATTTTTTTTTATTGTAGAAATTTGTTTAGAAAAAGATAAAAAGTAAAAGAAAAAAAAAGTCTGACATCAAACTAAATTTAACATTTGTTTCGTAAAATGGAAGTTTATAAATCTGGACATCTTTATTTCTTCATACCAAAACTACTCCTAGAAAAAACATTTTAATGATCTGAAACGTAAAGAAATACATTTCTCTCAAAAAAGATCTAAGGGGTGAGCCCTTATCTTACTCGAATTAGAAATTCGTTAAAATAGCTTCTGCGCCGTGTGTTATATTTAATCCATGCCTGAAATACTTGGTGATTCGTTACTAGTGCTTCTAGCTCAATAGGTGTATCGGACACTAAGTCGATTGATGACACTGGGGAAAAGCAGTTAGGTTGTCTTAGATCTGTGACTTGTTTTTGACTAACTTACGGCCTCTGAGTTCGAAAATTATCTTATTCTTACTCTATCCTGTCAAGGTTTTAAGCTACATAGAACCCCGGTAGCGGAATGTTTTTCAGTAGTCTGCGACTGAGAGATTAAAAAAAAAAATTAATTTGAATTTTGACATCTTGAATTCAAATTATGTTTTTCGCAATCACGAGTGTGTGTATGTAGGCATGTAGGCGTGTGTGTTTGTGTGTGGGTATGTGTGTTTGTGTGTAGGGGTTATGTGTATGTGTGTAGGCATGTGTGTTTGTGTCAGTGTGCTGGCATAAGTGTGTGGGTAGTTGTGTGTATGAATGTGTGTGTGGGGTGTCTGTATGTATGCGTGTGTGTATGTGTTTGTATGTGTGTATGTGTAGGTGTATGTGTGTGTAGGCGTATGTGTGTGTGCGTGTGTGTGTGTAGTTGTGTATGTATGCGCATGTGTGTAGGACATGGCTGCAACCTGGAGACGGCTTTCGCTATAAGAGCAGCATCGTGAGGAGCCGGTCGACGGTGAGGGTGCGGAGGGTGGCGTTGGGAAAAATCAAGACGCCAAAATCAGTCAAATGAGAACAATAAGCAATCGTGATTGCTCAAAAAAAAAAGTAATCTGCCATGTAGACCAGCATTAGATTAGTCGTAACACTTGTTACGTAACAGCAAAAAGGAATGATTGAAATTAAAAGGACAAATTAAAAATTACGAGTGAAATGAATACTAAAAAGTTTCAAAATAAAATAGAAAACTGAGACACGGCAGCATAGATTGACCTCTTAGCCGCTGAGGGGAATTCTGCAAATATTTAGGCGTCCTTTTTTTTCTTAACCTTTTTACTTTCTTCTATATCTAATATATAGAAGAAAGTATTGGATTCGTGCAAATTTTCGAATTTCGAATTTTGACGGATTCGAACGTTTTGAGGTGTGCTGAGTCCATTTCGACTATTTTTGGAAAATGTCTGTCTGTCTGTGTGTGTGTATGTGTGTGTGTCACGTCTGTGTGTGACCAGTTTTTTGTGGCCGCTCTACAGCAAAAACTACTGCATGAAATCGAACGAAATTTGCTACACATATGTGCCGCTATGTGAACTTGTGCCCATTGGTTTTTGGCGCGAATGGCGGCACCAAGGGAGGTGGAGCAATGGGACGTTTTTTGAGTTACGAATGCTTACTATTCCTCAGCAAGTAACTGGCGGAATCAAATAAAATTTGGTCCATATGTTGCCATTAACAGGAACAGGTGCTGATTCAATTTCGGTGTCAATAACTCAAACGGGGGTTGAGCTATAGAACGTTTTTTGTCGTCAATTGTGACTGCTGTATCTCAAGAAATAATGAACGGAATGAAAGAAAAATTTATCGGCAAGTAGCCCTCAGTGGGTATAAGAGCTGATTTTATTTTGGTGGTTAACATCTAAAAAGGGGGAAGCGCAATAACCCGTTCTTTTTTTCCATTGTGAGTGCCCTATCTCAAGAAGTAATGCTACGTTCTGGTTGAAATTTGGAATATATGTGAATCCATATGTAAACAGGCTTCGGTTCAATTTTGACGCCAATCGCTCCAAGAGGTGTTGATATTTTTTTTTTTTTTTTGCGAATAAAAATAGCTTTATTAATGCAACAATAAGAAAGATAAATCGTAATAGATTGTCGTCTGCGTATTTCTCGTGATTTTAATTGTATGGAAATGATAGGAAATATTATCTCAATGATTTAAAATTTTTAATTGTTGCCATCTTATGTTTGTTAACAAATAAAATATTTGTAATTAATTCAAGCAAGGCTTTTAAAATAACTTTCAATTTTCGCTCTTTGCTTTGCTTTTGCAATAATTCAGACATTGGTTTGGTCGTCAAGTTTTTGCATATGTAATTTTTTTTTTTTTTTTTTTTTTTGTTTTGGAATATTGCTTCCTCATCAAGCATGGGGAGTGATCAGATAAAAAAAGAAAAATATGGAAGAAAGTTTCGTGATGGCCACAACATACTAGTTTTTCTTCTGTTTCACTATGAATAGTATTTTTCTGCTTTAAATTTGAGGAAATCGTGCGGAAAGCGAAGAAAAGAAATCTTTCTAATTCAGAAATAGTCTGCAAATGCAGACCCCCTCAAATATCTACGTCGGGGGTCGTAGCTTCGCGCTGCTTCTGCTACAGAGTACAGAGCTCAAAGCGACCAAATCACAAAATACAGCACTCTTAAGTACGCTAAGCATGAAACGTGTTACCTTTCTATTTTAGTAACTTATAGCTCTTTTTCTTTAAAAACAGCTTTTTGCTCCCTCTCATTTAACATACATACATTAATTGATTAAGATTGACCCGCTTCTTCAGGAAAATTAGATTATCCGAATTTTTGATTTTCCGAATGGGGGGGATCCGGTCTCAATTGATTCGGTTAGTTGATCTCTATTGTATATGAATAAAAATAATTCTGATATCTAAACAAAGGCGTCCATATGCAAAATTTTAAGGGCGGGAGGCTCAAAAATTTTCCCTATGGTTTATCAGAATATTTTCCCCATGGAAACCGATTTTAGTAGATTAGAGATCACAAAATTTGACATGTTTAATAACTTATTCATTAATGGCTGGAAAATAAATTTTTATACATTTTTGCAAAGAAAAAAGCACTAAAAGCAAGGAAGTTCTTGTTTATAAAGGGGGCTGGAGCCCCCCCCCCCTTTCCCCCCTATATGGGCGCCCTTGTATCTAAAATGCTGCATTCTTTGGAAAGACAAAAAAAAGTGAAATCTAAACTCAATGATTAAAGTAAAAAAAAAAAAAACAACGTAAATAAAGCACAAATTTTGAAGAAGATACAGCATTTCAAGGCTACAATGGAGCCTCTTTATAAGTGCAAAAAACTCACCACTTTTTTGCACTGATGAAGAGGCTCCATTGTAGCCTTGAAATAACTATATGCTGTATTTTCTTCAAAATTTGTGCTTTATTTACGTTTTTTTTTTTTTGAGCAATCACGATTGCTTATTGTTCTCACTTGACTGTTTTGATGTCCTATCATTTTATTTTCCCACCACCACCCTCCGCACCATCACCGTCGACCGGCTCCTCACGATGCTGCTCCTCTAGCGAAAGCCGTCTCCAGGTTGCATCCATGTCCTACACGACGCGCATACATACACAACTACACACACGACCGCACACACACACACACACTCCTACATACATAAACACACACATGTACGCATACACACACTCCTACATACACAAACACACACATGTACGCATACACACACTCCTACATACACAAACACACACATGTACGCATACACACATACACACGCACACAAACACATACACACATACACCTACACACATCCACAAACACATACACACAACTACCCACACATTCATGTCGGCACACAGACAAACACGCATACACATACCCCTACACACAAACACACATACCCCCCACACACAAACACACACGCCTACCTACACACACTCGTGATTGCGAAAAACATAATTTGAATTCAAGATATCAAAATTCAAATTAATTTCCTTTCTTTTTTTTTTTTTTTTTGACTTTAATCACATTGTAGCACAAAGCTTATATGATAATTTTTCATCAATATGTGATTAAACTCAATATGTGAACACTCCGTAAAAGTACTACTTTTCAATTTAGTCAAACCTAAAACTGAACTACTGCTGGCAGCCAGCCTCTTTAAGAACTTTATCCCTCCCTTATCTTGTACTAGCATTTAAACACGGCTCTCTTTCTTTGTTTTAGAAGTCTCATCTGGCCCTAGTCCTGGATGTTGTTAGTACATCATTTCCTTCCTATTACGCCCGGGCTCTGTTTACTCTAGGCCCCGGGAAATCAGTTTATTGGCTTCTCCTCGTGCATTAAATAACAAATGATGGCTGGGAAAATAACAATTCCTTCGCGGTGTGGTAATATTCGCGGTTCTGTGTGGAAACATTGCATAAGATATTGCGCGGGAAGTATTGGAAGGAAAATTGTTTGATTTCTTTTGCATTTTCTGAAAGTGTTCAATTTTCAGCTGTGAATTTCTTATTTCTAAGTGTTTGACTTTTAATTTTTAAAAGTTAAGAGAAAAAATATTTTAAAAAGATTTGAAACATAAACTCTTTTGGTTTTGCTGTAAAAATTAGGGTAAAAGAAGAAGAGAAGCACAGATATTACTAAATATTTTTCAAAGCATGAAAATGCTTCACATTTTTTATTGAGCGAAATGTTCAAAACAGTAAAGACCGTTACAGCGATTAATTATATTTTTAAAAAAAACTTTCTAGGGATAAGATGAAAGATGACAGGAAAAGAAAAGATGTGTACGGTTTTGATTTTTTAGCTTTGGATTTTTTGATATTTTTAATTTCAAAAAGTTAATGGAAGTTAATAGAAATAAATGCTTAAATTCTATTTACAAATGTTATGTGTTTCAAAAGCGACAGGGGGAGGGGATTCTTAGCGCCGTAACCATGACAACTAAAGGGCGGAAAGCTTTTATAGTGGGAAAGTTATTTGAACCTTCACACGCCGATTCTAGTTACAGACATTTGAAAAGTATGACTTTAAGAGGTCAGGTTTTTGCGATGAGAATGGTGTCGTTTCCATAATTTTAAAAGTATTTTTTTCTGAAAGAGCATGTTTAAAAATATAGGATCTGACCATTTTTTAAATAATTTGTTTAAGTTTAATATTTAAAAAAAATATACTTAAATCGGAGCGCTTTCATTGTTTACAGCTTCTGCCGATGAAATCACAAATGATGAAATGCCATTCAGTGTTGAAATTCACAGTGCAAAATATTAAATTCGCATCTTTACTAGGGCTCGACCGATGGCATTTTTTGGCCGATGGGCCGATGCCGATTGTTGGCCGATTGTTCAAAGATGGCCGATGGCCGATGGTTTTCCTCCAAATGGCCGATTGCCGATGGCCGATGCTGTTGGCCGATGGCAAAAAAATAAATAAAAATAAATTGATAAGATTGTCAGGGATTTAAAAGATCATTTATTCATTTCACTTTACTTCCTTTCTACGAATAAGGAATTGTAATCCCCCCCCCCCCCAAAAAATCAGATTTCGACCTAAATTTTTATTTTACGATCATCCAATTTAAACTTCACAAGTTTTTTCAGCGCATATGTACATGCATATGTACCTAAGAACATAAAGATGACCGAAATATCCATTTTGAAAGCCTCCTTAGTTAATTACCGCAAATTCTCTTGTGATGTTTTTAATGCGAGTAAACTTACGTCACTCAAAAACGTTATGAAATAGTAAGTTGAAAACTCATGCGTAGGTAGTATGATCTAAAAATTCGAGGACAAGTTGTATAAAAATTTACTGTGAATCAATCTACAAAATAGTCACCTTGAACGACTATGCACTTCTGCCACCGTTCGTATAACTTTTAGAAGGACTCCTGGAAGACATTTATCGCAACCTCCTGTAAGGCCTCTTTCGCTGCTGCTTTGACTTCATCGTGGGGAAGAAGGCGACTTTCATGTCGAGGATGCACAGTTCGATTGGTCAATACTCTGATATGACAAATTAATAACATCACGTTTCGTCGGACTTAGCTCCGTGTGACTTTTACCTGTTCCCAGCAAAAAAAAAAACATTTGCATGGACGCCGCTTTCTTCCGTCAGGTGAAGATAAAGCTGCATCACAGAAGGTAGCGAAAAAATGGCTTCCAGGAGTTTTCCCAAAAGTTATATGAACACTGGCAGAAGTACATAGTCCCTCAAGATGACCTTTTGTAGGTGGATGTGCTTCGGTAATGTGAACTATTCTGGGTAAGGTTTTATACAGGTTGTCCCTCGAACTTTTGGATCGTACTACGTACAATCTGTATAGGGTGTAGTTATGCTTCTCCTTTTTTGACTGCTGTATGATGGAAAACAAAGAACAACAGCCAAAAAAAAAAAAAAAAAAAAATGAAGGAAAAACAAGGAGACTGTTTAATAACCAATTGATTTTTTTTAATTGAACATGTAACTAAGATTTCAGTAATATTGTAATAATGTTTGGATTTAGGTAAACTAAACATAGTTAAAAAGCATTTAATTATGTTGTTTAATCATTCAAAAAAAAAAAAATCTATGAAACCGTCAACAAATTACGCTATTAAAGTGGAAAAGATTGCACGTAGACATTTTTTAGTCATCAAGTTAAACAAAAAAGGTAACAGATAAATTACAATATTAAATCATAATAGGAATATTTTTATACTTATTTAAAATTTATGAATAGAAAAGTTGGCATTTTTCATAAAATGTATAACAGTGACATAAATTTTGCGGAAAAAAGAAATAGCCATGAAATGAGCGAGGTTCTTAGAACGCAGCTACAATAAACAAACTCGATATTTACACCAAGTTAATAACTGAATACACATATATACTACTTGATTTGATGTTTGCACACGTAATATTGAACAATTTGATTGATTAATCTTTTATGAAGCACTACAAACACGTTCAAATTAAATTTTTCAATTTAACAATAATTTTCTGAAATGTAAAAATTGCATAGTAGAAAACCTTTGAAACTTTTCTATAACATATTATTAAAACATATGATGAAAACGAAAATAACTTATTCATTGATTTTATATAAATGCATAAAAATAGTTACAAGCGAAAAAAAATCGATCGCTATTAATGATGCAAAAAAGGTGGCGCATTACAAAATATAGATGAAACAAGTATAAAAAATACGCAAAGTGACATTTCTTGACCAAATAAATAATCGCTAAATATTTAAGAAATGCTGAAACGACGAGGGCGGATTAGGGAGTCAGCCCTCTGACTTTGGAGTAACTCACAATGTTAAACTTCGGCCCCAACTTCGGCTTAATTTTTTTTAGTACAGAACCGCTACCACCAATGCCTCGGAAGAGTTTTTGAATCTACTTCAGCACTTCCGAAGAAAAAATTCAAAATCCCTTTGTTTTCCGAATTGTGTCACCATTCAAAACGTCTTTAATCAATTATAATTAATGCTGTAAATTCTTCCTAAACAATCGATAAAACTTGAAAAAAAATCTCTAATTTTATGAATGGTGTTAGTTTTAAACAACTCAGAAGTACAACTTTAGTTTAATTTCAGAAATTGAGGGAGTGGGAGGAGGAGCCCGCAAGTGTTCATCGGAAATACAAAAAATAATCGTAAAAAGTAGAGTTCAAAACAATAATAAACAATGAGCAGAAAATCCCTCTTAAAACTTGCACCCGAGTTTGTTTTGACGTGCAGTGGCGGATTTTAAAATGTAGCAAATGTTGCAATTGCGCGAGAGGCTCCATAACCATAGGGGCACCGTAGGAGTTAAAAATGCTTTTGATAAATGTTTTACAACTTCTGTGATAGAGAAATACGGCTCCAAAATGCATTTCGACGGGCCCCCAAACTTGTAGCTCTGTCGAAGCGATAGAGAAAAGACTGCATTACTCTGATTCATATTACAAACATCGAAAAATTAAAAATTACCGTCGGTTCAACGGGAATCGAACAAAATGAAACAAAACCGGTTTCGTCATCTCATATTTGGTTCCATGGTCTCCAATTCTGCAATATATCACTAAATGATCGTCAGTCTGAGACACTATATTAATTTTGCATTGAAATAAGTAATTAATAGCCACATACATCAGTTTATAGGCTTTTTAGAACATCCGATCGAAAACAAAAAGGGAAGGTCACAACTGGAACGTGCGCACTTTCCACAGGCAAAAATTTAGCCTTCTACAGCATACCATTTTTACTTTCTTCTATATCTAATATATAGAAGAAAGTATTGGATTCGTGCAAATTTTCGAATTTCGAATTTTGACGGATTCGAACGTTTTGAGGTGTGCTGAGTTCATTTCGACTATTTTTGGAAAATGTCTGTCTGTCTGTGTGTGTGTGTGTATGTATGTATGTGTGTGTGTATGTATGTGTGTCACGTCTGTGTGTGACCAGTTTTTTGTGGCCGCTCTACAGCAAAAACTACCGCATGAAATCGAACGAAATTTGGTACACATATGTGCCCGTATGTGAACTTGTGCCCATTGGTTTTTGGCGCAAATTCCTCCAAGGGGGGTGGAGCAATGGGACGTTTTTTGAGTTACGCGTGCTTGCTATTCCTCAGGAAGTAACTGGCGGAATCAAACAAAATTTGGTCCATATGTTGCCATTAACAGGAGCAGGTGCTGATTCAATTTTGGTGTCAATAACTCAAAGGGGGGTTGAGCTATAGAACGTTTTTTGTCGTCAATTGTGACTGCTGTATCTCAAGAAATAACGAACGGAATCAAACAAAAATTTTTTGACAAGTAGCCCTTAGTGGGTATAAGAGCTGATTTTATTTTGGTGTCAACAGCTAAAAAGGGGGTAGCGCAATCGCCCGTTCTTTTTTTCCATTGTGAGTGCCCTATCTCAAGAAGTAATGCTACGTTCTGGTTGAAATTTGGAATATATGTGAATCCATACGTAAACAGGCTTTGGTTCAATTTTGACTCCAATCGCTCCAAGAGGTGTTGATTTTTTTTTTTGCGAATAAAAATAGTTTTATTAATGCAACAATAAGAAAGATAAATCGTAATAGATTGTCGTCTGCGTATTTCTCGTGATTTTAATTGTATGGAAATGATCGGAAATATTATCTCAATGATTTAAAATTTTTAACTGTTGCCATCTTATGTTTGTTAAAAAATAAAATATTTGTAATTAATTCAAGCAAGGCTTTTAAAATAACTTTCAATTTTCGCTCTTTGCTTTGCTTTTGCAATAATTCAGACATTGGGATGGTGGTCAAGTTTTTGCATGTGTAATTTCGTTTTTGTTGGGAATATTGCTTCCTCGTCAAGCATGGGGAGGGATCAGAAAAAAAAAGAAAAATATAGAAGAAAGTTTCGTGATGGCCACAACATACTAGTTTTGAATAAAAATAGCTTTATTAATGCAACAATAAGAAAGATAAATCGTAATAGATTGTCGTCTGCGTATTTCTCGTGATTTTAATTGCATGGAAATGATCGGAAATATTATCTCAATGATTTAAAATTTTTAACTGTTGCCATCTTATGTTTGTTAATAAATAAAATATTTGTAATTAATTCAAGCAAGGCTTTTAAAATAACTTTCAATTTTCGCTCTTTGCTTTGCTTTTGCAATAATTCAGACATTGGGATGGTCGTCAAGTTTTTGCATGTGTCATTTTGTTTTCATTGGGAATATTGCTTCCTCGTCAAGCATGGTGAGGGATCAGAAAAAAAAAAGAAAAATTTAGAAGAAAGTTTCGTGATGGTCCCAACATACTAGTTTAGTTATGACTTATGAGAGATACATACGTATATCCAGCCGCAAGAAACAACGCAATAATTAACGTGTTTGGTACTTGAATGCAATATTAAAAACTCTTTCAGGGGTGACTAAAATATAAATTCATACTGATATTTAAGTAAACAATTTTGTTTGAAAACAATAACTCCCTTTACTTTGTATTAAAAAGTAAAACAAAGGTCTTTTTTTCAAAAACATCGGCCAATTCCATCGGCTTTTCGATGTTTTTAAGGCCGATGGGCCGATGTTTCCTGCAAGTTAGCATCGGCCGCCGATGCCGATGCCGATGGCTAAATTGTTGAACCATCGGCGCCGATGCATCGGCCAGGCCGATGCATCGGTCGAGTCCTAATCTTTACTCACGTGTATTGGCAACGATATGGTTGATAGCAAGCGTAGAATGCAATTTTAATTCGCTTCTTGATCATCATAACGTGGAAATGCGGTGGAAAGATGCGCCAAAAACTATCATTTGTGACGTCAAGACCACGCCTTGTTTGAAAAATCGGACATTTAAAAAAAAAAAAAAATTTTAACTGTTGGGAAAATAAAAGTATTTTCCGGGTCCATGTTATTTTTTTCGCTTATTCTATCAATTTCATCGACTAAAAGTATTACTTTTGACTGAAGGAAACAACTATATTGCGAAGGGTTCTCTGTTCTGCCACTGCATCTAGTAATAACAACAGCAAGTTTTTCGAGATTTTATTTCCAGATAAGAAAACGCACATAAAAAGATTCACTACACAAAAAAAGGAAATCACACCGAAGGCACTTGTGTGTGTGTGGGGGGGGGGGGAATCGAACCTACAACCTGCGTCATACGAAGCAAAGCTTCTACCACATAGCGACGGATGCCCTACCAAAAAAACTCGGAAGTGGCTCGCTAAGTCACTCATAATGACAGTTACTAATTTTGTTTCAGACAATAAATGAAAACAAAGCTCATTAGCAATCGATTATGTTGCTCCATATTGGTTGCGATTTCGAAAAAAAAAAAGAGTATATGACTTTAAAAATTTCGAAAGAGAGAAACTCATCCCGGAATTATAGAAGTTATCTCCTTCTCTCCTCGCCATATTTCATCTCCTTTCACCACTCGCGGGCATTATTAATGTTAATCCTCTTTCCCAAATAAGATTTCGGGTCCTCGAGTCGATCCCTTTCAAGTAGAACCCGCTTCAGAGGACAGACCGACCGATCCGCCATTTTGGGTCCAAGGGAGCTTTGGATGCAGCTTTCTTTCAAGCTGGAAATTCGTTATTGGGCCGTTCCACGAAAAAATCAACCCTTTGTCCCGCACGTGACGGTTCATTTATTTCATCAAAAAGTAATCATTTTAAAGGGTAATAAAGGTTTTTTTTTTTTTTTTACTTATGAAATCACACATAAGCGTGCAATTTGTTAAGCAGAAAAAGATTTGTTCATTAATATTTTAAAGTAATATTTTTAATGAAATATATGAGGCGTCACGTGCGTGACTAAATGACCGTTTTCCGTGTAGAGGCCCTATTATATATGCTGGTTGCTACATCGTAAACGCCATTTTGGGATTTTGGAGGAAATCTATTCAGTTAACGTCTTTTTTAAATTTAATAATACAACCTCTGACAATCAAGTTTGGTGAATAATTCTGTAACATTAACGTTGATGAAATATTAATGATAGTTACCTGACTGTCTTTTAAAATAGTCACCCGCCATAATTATGCACCGCTGAAATCTGCTGTACTTGTTCTGGAAGCTTTACAAGAAGTCTTCTTTTTGGATGGAGTTCAAAAACCTCATCACGTTTCTTTGGTAACAGAAATATCGTCAGATATTTTTCCTTTGAAAGAGAATTAAGGTCGTGGGACCAGAGAGAAGTCTGGAGGATTGAGATCGGGCGATAATGGTGGATTTTTTTTTCGGTATCTTGCAAAGTTTTAAAAAAAAACGTTCAATTAATACGTTGTTCATTCATTTTCCTGATCTCAGTTAAAAACCAACGGATAAAACGAGCACTTAGTAAAGCAAGTCTTGCACGGAACCCAAACTGGATTCATCTGAACAACAGTGGCGACAGAAGAATTTTTCGCCGGATTTTCCATGAAACGTCTACGAAGTATTGCAATACTTGGTGGAGCTTTATGGTCAAACATATCTGCATGATTACCGGTGATTTTCTTTCAGCTAACCTCAGTACACACTGAGCTTTATTCTGTACAGTCGCCACTTCTTTTTCTTATTTCCATTGGCTAGCAACTGGTACTTAGCACTTACTATCATCCACTTCAAGCAATTTAATGCTAGAACAAACTTTCAGAGTTTTTATTCTTTCACAGCAAACTGCGTTCCGTTTCACCTGTTAATATTTTGTTATTGATGCTAAGAATGGCAAAGATGCTTCCCGAATACGCTGTACACGCGCGATACCACTATAGTTAAGTAACGAGAATCGGCGTGCGAAGGCAAATAAATTTCCCACTCTTCACGCATTTCCTGGGCTGATCGTCATGGTTACGACACTATGAACTTTTTCTCCATGTTCCTTCTGCAACATTTGACACCTGTTAGTAAGTATACAGTCGACGCCCATTATAACAACCCCTGTCGTCAAAACAAAATAGGTCGCTGTAACGAGAGGTCGTTATAACGAATTCATATTAATCACTCAGTTTGCATATTAATCACTCATTTTTTCAAAATGCATGAATAATTTCTCATAATTATGCATTGTTTTTAAGCAAAATCAAGAAACTAGCAAAAAAAGCTTGTGAAATTTTTTGTTAGTTTCTTTCTCTTTTTAAAGATTTTATGCTGCAATTATTGTAGAAGCTTTTCGTTTCTTTGCCTTTTTCAAATATATATAATATAATTTGTGATGTTTACTATTTGTATGCGGTGTTCATCAATTGTTTGACCCTATACCAACAGATAATTCTTTTCAATGGAAATATTTTACCTTCAGAAACGTAAAATGTTTAATTATTAGTTTTAGAATAGTTAGTCCTGAGGATAATACAAAAACTGAAACTTAGTTTTGTACGTTATAGTGGAAGGAACGGTTCAGTTTGGACGTTCAAATCGACTATAAAATAACATTGCATCAATGGAACAGAAAATGGGACTGCATGTATCGGTCGCTATAACGGAATTGTCGCAGTAATAGGAGGTCGTTCTATAGAACGTTGACTGTATTTGTTATTAATTTTTAGTGTGGAAAATATCTTTTCCAGCCACACTTTGTTTCTGGGACCAAAATGTCGCAGAAAAGTCGGCTTCCATAATGTAAGTTCTGCTACTTTCGAGTAGCTTCTAAGATTCGCGCCGCCCGCTTCGAATCCCACTCCATCCACCCCCCTTCTTTTTTGAGGACTGCAAACGACTGGAGGATCTTTCAATCTCGCTTTTCTGTCTGGAACAGATGGAACGACCACTTGAATCTTCTGTTCCTTTTTAGAAGGAGGAATGAGATCTGAATCCTCCTGTTCCATCGCTTTGAAATTTTTATAAACAATGACACTCCAAGCGTTTTATTATCGTTGATTGTTTTTTTTTTTTTCTGAGCTCCTAAGGATCGAAGAGAAATATTAATCGCTTTTGAGCGCCGAGTATTCACCGAACTAAATATAACTTCGTTACCACAATTACCTCTTTTAATTGCTAACAGGATTACACAAATTAACTGCTGGATGTTTTCATTCGCGATATTGATTTTGTGAAAAAAGGAAATTTATTCGGAGGCTTAAGAATTGTGTTTATTTACTGAAACAGGAATAATAAGGCAGAGGCTTTGAAAACGAACTTGGAACATATTTATTGTTCAACTAAACTTTCCAGTACATGTCCTACGAGTAGTGCTGTAGTTCGGAGGAGGGGTGAACGCGGAATGGCTCCCGAAATATTCGGTTTTTACTTCCTTTTACAAAAAAGTAAGTATTGTATTCGCGAAAGAATTTTCACCCAAAAATCGACCTTAATTTCCATTTTGCTCCCCCCGAATGAATGTTGAGTTTTTCTTTCGACTCGACCACACGTGGATAAGTGCCTAAGAACGTATAGACAAGCGAAATATCCATTTTGACGATTCCCGAGTTAGTTACAACGAGTTTTCTCGTGACGTCTGTATGTACGTGCGGATATGCGTATGTATGTCGTATAACTAAAGAATGGTATGTCCTAGAAAGTTGAAATGTGGTACGTAGACTCCTAGTAGGGTCTAGTTGTGCACCTCCCCTTTTGGTTGCATTCGAGTGTTTTTAAGGGGGTCTTTTGCCGCTTTTTGTGGGAAAATCATTGTTAATTTCGATGTAAACTCAAGTGGTGTTACATTTTGGCGGACACTTGGCAATATATCGCCAGTCTTTTGGTCGCCATGTTTTATCGCCAACTTGGCGACAAATTTGGCGATTTTTTTTAAAAATCTGGTTTTAATTTGGCCATTGTTGGTGATATTTAGAGAGTAAACTATTGAATCACATTAAAATTACCAATAATGGGAAAATTACATTAAATTGGAGTAAAAAGGAAGTCATGTGAGGCACAAATCAGCTCGTTTGTTGTAAAAATAATGTAAACCTTTGAGTCACACCAAACATTTTTTTCTTTTTCGGATTTGCAACTATTTTTCTTAATTGTCTGTACTTGAAATCGGAACGTTATTCATTTGGAGTAAAAGAAATGTGTAGGAATGATTTATAAATTATTTAATATTAAGAAACGTAGAAGAAATTCCAAAAAACGACTTTATTTTGCCAACTTTCACTATGTGAACTGATTTTGTACCAAATTTCATAATCATACGTTGCGTTGATTTTGCGGTAGAGGAACCGAAAACTGTTGCGTAACTAAAAATTTGTTTTATATATGTATGCAGTCGCGCCTGTTTATAGCGAAGTCGAAAGGAACAATTAAAAAGTTCGTTATAGCTGTAATTTCGTTACAAAAATTCAAATAATACACCGTAAAACGTAAAGGTAAATTAAAGTTCTAACGTTATAGCCATAAATTCGCCGTATACGGCTTCGCTATAAAGGGGAATATATAAGCCACAGATTGAGCGTTGTTGGTGTTAAACTTCTTGCTCTTCTAAACTGATTTTGTACAGTGCTGTTACCTATCTCGGTCAAACTAATGGAGAAATAAATGGAATGTATCCATGTACCCTCTAGTCGCTGAGCTAAAAGGAAACATGATTTAATTATCTAACATAAAGTCATAAAGTGAAATTTTTCATACCTAGTTACTCTCAAAGAGTAGTCTTGGATCTAATGCGCAAAATTTTATGTCTCAGTTCAACCAAAAGAAAGGGAAGAATTTGAAGTTATTTCATTTCCCTTTACCCCAAATGACCCTACTTAGGCCTCCTTCATACCAGGCAACGGGCGGTTATCAGGATGTGTAACCAGGTAGAAAAGTTAAAGAATCGCCCGACATCCTTCACACAACGAGCTGATGTGTGCATCACATGACTTCATTTTACTCCAATTAATGTCATTTTCTCATTATTGGCAGTTTCAATATGATTCAATAGTTTACTCTTTAAATATCACCAACAATAGCCAAATTGTAACCAGATTTTTTTTTAAATCGCCAAATTTATCGCCAAGTTGGCGAAAAAACTCGACGACCTAAAGACTGGCGATATATCGCCAAGTGTCCGCCAAACTATAACTGTACGTTCCTAGGCACATATCCACGTGTGGTCGGGTTGGAAAAAAACATTCATTTGGGGGTGAGCAAAATGGTAATTAAGGCCGATTTTTGGGTGAAAATTTTTCGCGAATACAATACTTTCTTTTTTGTAAAAGGAAGTAACAATCAACTCATCGGGCACATGTGCCGCTACCATCCTTATCAAGATGAATTGAATCAACATTTTAATTCATTTCACTCATCGGGGCATTGTCAGGCGTTCGCTCTACGCACGATTAAACTAGTTGAGTCAACTCTGTTCTGACAGCGTTGTGGAGTAGCTGCTCGAATAAAATCGGCTTCTTAGAAGAAAGGTTGATTCAACTGAGTTGCCTCGTGTGAAGACAACAAAAGCGTCAGTCAACTAGTTGACAAGCAACTTTTCCAAATATTTGATTCAACTAAGTTGCCTTGTGTGAAGACAACAAAAAACGTCAGTCAACTAGTTGACAAGCAACTTTACCAAATAGCTGATTCAACTAAGTTGCCTTGCGTGAAGACAACAAAAACGTCAGTCAACTAGTTGACAAGCATCTTTTCCAAATAGTTGATTCAACTAACTCCCTCGTGTGTAGGAAGGCTTGAAGTAAGATTTTTTGTTTTCAAAAATTTCCCATTATTTGCGTAAGAAAGTGCTTGAGCCGAAAAACGTTTTTGAGAAAAGGTTTTTGGAAAAATTCAGCCATTTTAGGGTTAAGTAAGATTTTCTTTGTCATATAAATTTACTGTTACTATTTCTGAAGCATAAAAGTTCTTAGAATGCCCGAATATAACTGAAAGTTTCTTGTTTCGAAAGCAATGTACCATTTTTTTTCCACATACACCTCATATCTCTCAGAATGTTGTTGTTCTTTATACGCTTCATAAATTCTTCAAAAACTCTTGTAAGTTTTTAGACAATACTTCTTTTTCGTGTCGCAACTGAAGCCCCCCAAAAACCGAAATCCCTCCTTTTCCTTCTGCTTGGATGCAAAACGTCCCGGACATTCCAATCCGGAAATTCCAACAGCACCATTTCGAACCTGGATTGTGAACAGAAATGGAGCAGATTTATCTTAAGAGCTCCTTTGCCTCCCTGCCCCCATTCCATATTGCGTTATTCAACTCCATTTACTTTTCGAAAGGTTGTGCCAATGTCTTGTTCCGCAATGGCACGCATGCCCACGATGTTTTATTTCAGGAGAATGTCTAGCGACACTTTGGTGAGGAGAATCCTTTTTAGGGAAATGTTCGTCAGATTTTGAGGCATTGAAATCACGAGTTGATTTATTGCAATTTATTTGCTGGTTATGTGCATCCTTTATTACTTTGAGGAAATAACATTTTTTATCGGATTTTTTTATTGAATTGGGTAATAAGTCGATCGCGAATATCAATTTGTTATAACTTGTAAAACTACCATAAAATATAGTAACACCTCGATTTTACGTTTACAAAGGTTTTAAAAAACGTAAAATACGGGAAATACATAGAAAACCAAAATTGAATAGAAAAACTTAAGGTAAAGGGTGTTTTTTTTTGGTATAGAACTTTAGGTTTAAATAAAACACCGTTAAATGATATAAATCGCCATGAATTTGGCTTTATTCGAAAGATGATTCTTTGCCATTTTTATTTAAAGGTGATTTCTGGTATATGACCACTTAGACTGGCTTAGAAACGTCTAATCGGGAAGTCTAAATTTCTATCACTTTTTGCAGCATTGGGGGCCGTATGTGAGTGATATGTGGCGAATGTTCTTGTCCAAGGTGTCAATCGTCTGTGGCTTATCTGTGTAGACCGGAGACTTCACACAGCCCCATACAAAAAATAGTCCAGCGTAGTTAAATTGCATGATCTCGCAGGCCAATTCACGGGTCCATTAAGCGAAATTATTCGTTCACCGAAAGTTTCTTTCAATAAATCAATTGTGGCACACGCTGTGTGGCGTGTTGCACCGTCCTGTTGTCTATTCATGATGAAATGGCAAACCAAACTAAACACAAAACAAGTGACAACTATCAAAATGGCCCACAGATCAAACAGTGTTCCCGACTTTAAGGTCTATACCTCTAAAAAAAACACCCTTTATTTAATGTGATTCTTTCAAAAGGTACAATATCTTATTTTACGAAAAGAACATTTATATACACACCAGTTTAGATCATTTTAACATATGTAGTTGCTAATGTTTAGGTTGAAAAATGTCCATAATAGGGGATTGGTTTTTAGTCATCGAGTTCAAAGTAATTGCAGCACCTTCCTGGATTAAAACACTTTGAAAGTTTTTTTCCCCAGGTCTATATGACAAAGAAAATAGTTTTCCACTGTTTGTAAGCTCTTCAAAACAATATTGAAAGAATAGATGGGATCCGCTTTCAGTTCTTCTTGCTCATCTTCATTGACGGACGAAAAGTCCATAAGGTCGGCTTTGGGTGGAGCAGTAGTTCTGTTTTTTTAGAGTAACTGTTAATCTACGTGGATTATCTTTTAAAAAAGAAAAAATTAAACATATTACTTATTTTAGAAAAAAAATTTTGTTCTTTTAACTTCCTAGCAAAATCGTAAAATGTGGGAAATACAGAAATAACAAGCTTCCAATCCGAGTTAAATTAACATTATTACGTACACGGAAAAACTGGACCTGATGAAAAAAAACTTGAAATGCGGCAAAAATCGCAGATCCGGGGAACGTAATATCTGGGTTTCACAGTACTTGATTTTGAAAACACATAAATTCGTGTTATTTGCTCACAATAATATTGAAATCAAGAGATAATTTTTTATCATACAGAAGTGCGCCTTTGTGAGAAGTACGAAAAGTAATCACATGACTTAAAAATCATCGTATAAAATATTATGATTACTATTTCTTCATTTTCATTTATTTATTCATTATATATATATATATATATATATATATATATATATATATTTTTTTTTCATTTATGTATTTGTCATTACTTTAATATATTTATTAAACAATGAAGTTTTTAACTCGGATTTCTAGATTTCCAAAGACCTATGATAGCTTTCACGGACCACTGACGGTCCGCCAGACCAGCGGTTAAGAATATCTGATTGGACGAAGTCGAAAGCAAGAAAAAAAAAACTATCTGCTTGCTTTCATTTCACTGAAATTGGTTTATGAGCAAGTGGGGCAACCCTTCCTACGTATTTAATTCAAACTGACAGTAATGCAAGAGAAAAATGCAGATCCCTAAAGACAACGCCCAGGAGAAACAATCTCGCAAAAGAATATGGGAAAAAAATTTCTATCGACTCATTAAGCGACAACCGAAACCCAATCTCAGCAAATACATTCCAGACATTCCCTCCCCCGCCCCCTCCTCCCGCGGAAACGGGGCTTTCCATATGAAATACATCCTTTTCGTCCGCCCCCCTCGCTTTTTTCCCTCCACCTCGGCGGTGTTTTAATATTTGGCGACGACAATTAACGCCTCTTTTATCATCTCATTCCGTTATCTGGAACAGGAAAAACGGGAAAGTTTCTGTGCGCCCGTTTCGGGTGCGCTTCCGATGAATTTTGCGGACTTGGCGGGGGTCGAGAACAAATTGCAGTTTTGTTCGTTTCGGTCGAGTCAAACAGCTTATAAGAGGCGCCAAATACTATAGTGGCATATCAATTAATTTTAATGCAAACTGAATCAGCTGCATGTACAGCAGGGCTGTGTAAACTGGCTGATTTTGGGGGATAACAAACTTACAATCTGGGTTAAATTAACATTATTACTTCCTTTTACAAAAAAGGAAGTATTTTATTCGCGAAAAAATTTTCACTCAAAAATCGGCCTTAATTTCCATTTTGCTCACCCCCGAATGAATGTTGAGTTTATTTTTCAACCCAACCACACGTGGATATTTGCCTAGTAACGTCAAGACCCCCGAAATATCCATTTTGACGATCCCCGAGTTAATTACAACGAGTTTTCTCGTGACGTCTGTATGTGAGTATGTGTGTATGTCGCATAACTCAAGAACGGAATGTCCTAGAAAGTTGAAATTTGGTTTTTAGACTCCTAGTGGGGTCTAGTTGTGCACTTTCCTTTTTGGTTGCATTCGGGTGCTCCAAAGGGGGTCTTTTGCCCCTTTTGGGGGGAAATCATTGTTAATTTCGATGTAAATTCAAGTGGTATTATAATTTGGCAAACACTTGGCGATATAGCGCCAGTCTTTTGGTCGCCAACTTGGCGAAAAATTTGACGGTTTTTTTTTTTTTTTTAAATCTGTTTTCAATTTGACCACTGTTGGTGATATTTAGAGTAAACTATTAAATCACATTAAAACTCCAATAATGAAACTAGTATGTTGTGGCCATCACGAAACTTTCTTCTATATTTTTCTTTTTTTTTTCTGATCCCTCCACATGCTTGACGAGGAAGCAATATTCCCAACAAAAACAAAATTACACATGCAAAAACTTGACGACCATCCCAATGTCTGAATTATTGTAAAAGCAAAGCAAAGAGCGAAAATTGAAAGTTATTTTAAAAGCCTTGCTTGAATTAATTACAAATATTTTATTTGTTAACAAACGCAAGATGGCAACAGTTAAAAATTTTAAATCATTGAGATAATATTTCCTATCATTTCCATACAATTAAAATCACGAGAAATACGCAGACGACAATCTATTACGATTTATCTTTCTTATTGTTGCATTAATAAAAATATTTTTATTCGCAAAAAAAAAGAAAAAACTAGTATGTTGTGGCCATTAAGAAACTTTCTTCTATATTTTTCTTTTTTTTCTGATCCCTCCCCATGCTTGACGAGGAAGCAATATTCCCAACAAAAACAAAATTACACATGAAAAAACTTGACGACCATCCCAATGTCTGCATTATTGCAAAAGCAAAGCAAAGAGCGAAAATTGAAAGTTAGTTTAAAAGCCTTGCTTGAATTAATTACAAATATTTTATTTGTTAACAAACATAAGATTGCAACAGTTAAAAAATTTTAAATCATTGAGATAATATTTCCGATCATTTTCATACAATTAAAATCACGAGAAATACGCAGACGACAATCTATTACGATTTATCTTTCTCAGGGTTGGCAAGGTTTTGGACACTACGGTAAAAACCACGGTAAAAACCCTGGTTTTTACCGTCCTGTCCAAAACCCTTGTGTCCAAAACTGTCTAAAAGTGTCCAAAACTATGTTTTTAGAAAAATTGTATTTTGTTAAAAAACATTAAAAACAGAATAAAATGTATTAAAGTAATGCTTTAGATTGAACATTTATTCAATAAGAACATTCAACTTATTTGTGCAGCTGATTTTAATCTAGTTACATAGAAGTTGAATTCTTGATTACAATTTCAATTTGTATGCATGAGTCTATGTTATTTTTCATTTATTTTTTTGATAATAATAACCAAATTTCCCTATGTTTATGCATGTGTGCAAATGAAAGCAGGATTGGCAAGGTTTTAACCATCCTGTTCAAAACCCTTGTGTACGAAAGTGTCCAAAACTATTTTTTGAGAAACTATATTTTGTGAGAAAATATCAAAAACAGAACAAAATGTGTCAAAACTATTTTTTGGACTATTTAATACATTTATTCAATGTGGAAATTCAAGTATAAATATATAACTTATTTATGCAGCTGATTTTAATCTAGTTATGTAGAAATTAAATTCTTCAATAAAAATTTCAATTTGTATGCAGGAGTCTTTTTCTTCATTAACCAAATTTTTCCACCTTTATGCATATGTGCAAAAGAAAGTGTTCAAAATATAGTTCAATAATTGACTTAAATGCAATAAATTACAAGTTTTTGTAGTTACAGAATGTATTATATTAAAAATATGAACTAAAAAAATAGCACAAGAGTTTTATAATTAAGTGTTTAATCATCAATTTCTTGTTCTTTAATCTATGATTAAAAATGTAATTTTTATTAAAACATTACATAAAAATTATTTGCAATAACCATGAAAAAAAATTAAACTTTTTTTTTTCATCTCAATATTTATTGCACATTTAATAGCATTCCTTTGAGTTATAAATAAATGGAACTGAAATTAGTTGTCTTGGTAGTGTTGTGTATTTCTTTTCATAACTCTACTAACTGTTACATAAGGAAGTTTTTATGTACTAGTTACTGGCATTTCTTTGAGTAAAATATTTTTAAATGAACATTTGGAGAAAAATATTATTGAATACTCATTAATTAAACTTCATTAATATCTATATCTATGTATTACGAATATTGCATCAAAACAAATTGATTATATTACACCCCTTTAGTTTTGGGCAGTTTAAGACAGTTTCGGACACTTTTGGACAGTTTTAGACAGTTTTGGACGGTAAAAACCACCTGTCCCTGTCCTAAACCAGTTTTGGACTGTCCAAAACCCAACCCTGATCTTTCTTATTGTTGCATTAATAAAAATATTTTTATTCGCAAAAAAAAAAAAAAAAATCAACACCTCTTGGAGCGATTGGAGTCAAAATTGAACCAAAGCCTGTTTACGTATGGATTCACATATATTCCAAATTTCAAACAGAACGTAGCATTACTTCTTGAGATAGGGTACTCACAATGGAAAAAAAGAACGGGCGATTGCGCCACCCCCTTTTTAGCTGTTGACACCAAAATAAAATCAGCTCTTAAACCCACTAAGGGCTACTTGCCGATAAATTTTCCTTTCATTCCGTTTATTATTTCTTGAGATACAGCAGTCACAATTGACGACCAAAAAACGTTCTATAGCTCAACCCCCGTTTGAGTTATTGACACCAAAATTGAATCAGCACCTGTTCCTGTTAATGGCAACATATAAACCAAATTTTGTTTGATTCCGCCAGTTACTTCCTGAGGAATAGCAAGCACGCGTAACTCAAAAAACGTCCCATTGCTCCACCCCCCTTGGAGGAATTCGCGCCAAAAACCAATGGGCACAAGTTCACATACGGGCACATATGTGTACCAAATTTCGTTCGATTTCATGCGGTAGTTTTTGCCGTAGAGCGGCCACAAAAAACTGGTCACACACAGACGTGATACACATACATACATACACACACACACACATACATACATACATACATACACACACACACAGACAGACAGACATTTTCCAAAAATAGTCGAAATGGACTCAGCACACCTCAAAACGCTCGAATCCTTCGAAATTCGAAAATTTGCACGAATCCAATACTTTCTTCTATATATTAGATATAGAAGAAAGTAAAAATCAACACCTCTTGGAGCGATTGGCGTCAAAATTGAACCAAAGCCTGTTTACATATGGATTCACATATATTCCAAATTTCAACCAGAACGTAGCATTACTTCTTGACATAGGGCACTCACAATGGAAAAAAAGAGTAGGCGATTGCGCTACCCCCTTTTTAGCTGTTGACACCAAAATAAAATCAGTTCTTATACCCACTAAGGGCTACTTGCCGATCAATTTTTCTTCCATTCCGTTCATTATTTCTTGAGATACAGCAGTCACAATTGACGACAAAAAACGTTCTATAGCTCAACCCCCGTTCGAGTTATTGGCACCAAAATGGAATCAGCACCTGTTCCTGTTAATGGCAACATATGGACCAAATTTTGTTTGATTCCGCCAGTTACTTCCTGAGGAATAGTAAGCACGCGTAACTCAAAAAACGTCCCATTGCTCCACCCCCCGTGGAGGAATTCGCGCCAAAAACCAATGGACACAAGTTCACATAGGGGCACATATGTGTACAAACTTTCGTTCGATTTCATGCGGTAGTTTTTGCTGTAGAGCGGCCACAAAAAACTGGTCACACACAGACGTGACACACACACATACACACACACAGACAGACAGACGTTTTTCCAAAAATGGTCGAAATGGACTCAGCACACCTCAAAACGTTCGAATCCGTCAAAATTCGAAATTCGAAAATTTGCACGAATCCAATACTTTCTTCTATATATTAGATATAGAAGAAAGTAAAAATGACATTAAATTGGAGTAAAAGGAAGTCATGTGATGCACACATCAGCTCGTTTGAGGCAGTTAGAATTAAAGGGATGTAAGTGGGAAAATAAAAAATTTGGAGATAACCAGTACATATGGTAGGTGAACCTCTCCTCTGTCTTGGGGCAAGAGATGGTACTAGTAGCCCTGGTAGTTGCTGCTATACAGCATGAATTAGAAAAAAAAATTCAATGAAAGAATACCTAGGATATTATCTTTAAACGCGTTTTACTCAAAACTTGAAAATGTCCCTTTGCTTCTCACTGCCTCAAAAAATGCGGGGAAAACGTAGATAAATGTAAAATCAGGTTTTCACTATATTTTATTTCTAATGAAATTCTAGTGGTTTTTTCTTTCCAATTTGTGTCATTTTCGTAATTGTTTTGAAATAAGCTTCAATATCAATCCAAGTACAGTGAAACCCTTTTACAACGAATGTCGATGCAACGAAATTTCCGTTTCAACGAAATGAATGATTAATCCCAAATTAATTGCTGAAACATTGCTGTAATTCAATTACAACGAACAAAACTTGTGCTCCCTTAAAGTGCGTTGTAACCGGATTTCACTGTGTTTGAGCGGATAAATAATCAGCAAACCATCCCCTTCAAGAAGTTAAAGTTGATTTTCGCGCATGTTTTGAAAATTAATAAGTGATTCAAACGCACATTTTTCGAGGATTTGGGACTATTAACTCGTGGACGTAAAAACTTTCCGCAAATATAATGAGAGAAAAATCAATAGCTTTGCAACGTTTGGAGAACTTCACTCTGGTGGAGTTTATTAATTACTTTTTTTTTGTCAGGAATTTCAATCGCGAATAAAATGTTAACCTCTCTGCGATGAAAAAAAATCATTATAACAACATTAAAATTGCAAAAATATATGTATTAATTGCAATTCTTATCATTAATTCTGCAACTTTAATGTTTTTTTATTTGCTGTCTTAAAAATATGAATAATCATAGTTGTATGTGAAGAAAATAATTTTTTTGACTCCAGTTTTGAACTATTATACAGTACGTCCTTCTAACGCCGTCCATGCGTTGAACATACCCATGACCCGTTTAAATAATCGTTTCACTCTTTAAAACGAGCTGATGTGTGCATCGCATAACCTCCTTTCACTCCAATTTAATGTCATTTCCCCGTTACTGGCAATTTTAATGTGATTCAATAGTTTACTCTCTAAATAACACCAACAGTGACCGAATTGAAACAGATTGTTTTAAAAAAATTGCCAAATTTGTCGCCAAGTTGACGAAAAAACATGACGACCAAAAGAATGGCGATATATCGCTAAGTGTCCACCAAATTATAACACCACTTGAGTTTATATCGAAATTAGCAATGATTTAACCCCGAAAAAGGGGCAAAAGACCCCTTTAGAAGCACCCAAATGCAACCAAAATGAGAGGTGCACAACTAGACCCCGCTAGGAGTCTACGTACCAAATTTCAACTTTCTAGGACTACCGTTGTTCAGTTATGCGAAATACATACGCACATCCGCACATACAGACGTCACGAGAAAATTCGTTGTAATTAACTCGGGAATCGTCATTATGGATATTTCACGTGTCTATTACGTTCTTAGGCACTTATCCACGTGTGGTCGAGTCGAAAAAAAAACTCAACATTCATTCGGGGGTGAGCAAAATGGAAATTAAGGCAGATTTTTGAGTGAAAATTTTTTCGCGAATACAATACTTCCTTTTTTGTAAAAGGAAGTAAAGAACATTATGACTAGATCATTTATCCGAGCTCCAGCATGAAGACCCCGTCTGCCAAGTCCGACTTTTCAAAAAAAGAAAGTCATTTCTAAAAAAAAAGTTCAATATATTTTACGTAAATCTTCACTATTAATGCTGATGCATGTGTCCTGCTAAAAGGACCTCTTCCGTCCGTAAGTGTGTGACTTGACGCCAAAAGTAATTAAAGTATTGAACATTCTTTATTCAGCGAGCTTCGAAAAGCCGGTGTAAATTAGAATTCCATTGAATGTTTCACTTGATCTCTTCCCCCTCTTTCGAATAAAACTTTTCAGTAGCTTTTGAATCGATGGTTTTGGTTCAAGATCTTAATTTCTCACTTTTTAATGCAGCTTCGTGCTGATTGTGACTCAGATGATAAAAATTGAACTTAAGGTTTGTGGTACACGTTTCATGACACGCATAAAAACAATAAAGCAGTAGTTTTTTTTTTTAGCAATCACATTGTTTATTGTTCTCATTTGACTGTTTTGATGTTCCTATGATTTTATTCCCCCACCCCCCTCTGCAGCACCACCGTTGATCGGCCTCACGATGCTGCTCCTCTAGCGAGCAATGTCTCCAGGTTGCGTCCATATCCAACATACACAACTACACACACACATAACACCTACACACCTACACGCACACACACCTACAAACACATACACCTACACACACACCTACACGCACACACACCTACAAACACATACACCTACACACACACCTACACGCACACACCTACAAACACATACACCTACACACACACCTACACGCACACACCTACAAACACATACACCTACACACATACCTACACGCACACACACCTACAAACACATACACCTACACACACACACCTACACGCACACACCTACAAACACATACACCTACACACATACCTACACGCACACACACCTACAAACAAACACACATACACCTACAAGCACACACACCTACAAAAACACACCTACACACACACCTACACGCACACACCTACAAACACATACACCTACACACATACCTACACGCACACACACCTACAAACACACATACATACACCTACAAAAACACACCTACACACACACCTACACGCACACACCTACAAACACATACACCTACACACATACCTACACGCACACACACCTACAAACACACATACATACACCTACAAGCACACATACACACATCTACACACACACTCGTGATTGCGAAAAACATAATTTGAATTCCAGGTGTCAAAATTCACATTAATTTTTATTTATTTATTTTTTTTAATCAGTAACTTCATCGTCGTTAAGGCATTAGCTTTTCCTCAATAATTTGGAGAAAGATAAGCAGAGTATGACATGTGTTTGGAGAAATATTTGACAAATGCTTGGCTTAGTGTGTGTTTTAGTGAAATTACTAACGAAATATTTCTATGAAAAATTTATGATGAATCAGCTATCAAAAACGTCTTGGTCATATTATTGTATATATATCATAAGTTTCTGGTCAATTGCTGAGGGAAGATTCAGCAATTTATGAAACTAAGAAATAACGAACCAATGTGTAGTCACGCAAAAATAGCCTTTGCACTAAAAGTAATATATATCATTTCTCTTTTTTTTGACAATGCCATAACTTCGTGAAAAATAACACCATGAAATACAAACAGAAAATTCACATTGTGGTGGTTTTTCATTAAAAAAAAAATTTTTATTCTGCTTTTAATGCGCATTGCTCTAATGTATACACCCCACGAGTAAAGCCTTATAGCTTGGTTAGTTACAACGTCGTCGTGCCAAAAATGCGAAGATCGTGGATTCAATCCCATTATGAGTTTTGTCGTTTTGGATTTACTTAATCATTTTGATCCAAATTTCTAAGAATATATCAAGTCGTTGCAGGATTCTGAACCACAGTTTTACTGCTGCAACAAAATCAGAGAAAAACAATTTGTTTCAGCATGATAAATTGCAGTATTATGAATAATGTTTCTTCTTTAGAGTGTTTGCTTTGGGGGGGGGGGATTTTTCCTTAATACTTCTTAAAACTACAAAAGTTTCATTATTTTATTTTAATTTTGATCGTTATCGGCGAAAAATAAGCAAGCGATTCACATCGTTACAGTTTTTCAAAATATTGCCGCTAATAAAATCTAATTTTAAAATTACAGCTATCAAGTGCGAGTACCTCGTTCGGATCAGCTAGTGATATAAAAACTGTTAATACGAGGGGGGACCCAAATATAACCGGATTTTTGTTTTAAAATATTTATATATTAGTTTATTCAGAAAAGTTCTTTAGTCTCTTTCAAAGTGTTCACCCTTAGATGCAATACACTTATTAATTTTTTTTTTCACTGTTAGAAGCTTCCCTGGAACTCTTTAACTTTGACTATGTCCCGAGCCCGTTGCGAAGCAGTTTTTACAGCCTCTACATCATCAAAACGCATTACTTTCAGAATTTTTTTCATCCTTGGGAATAGAAAAAGATCACAGGGGGCTAGGTCTGGCGAATACGGGGATCAAGGAACGACTAGCCACCCGTGAGAGGCCAAGTAGCGGTTAATAGTGAAGGCTGTATGTACGGGAGCGCTATCATGGTGAAGGAACCATCCTTCCGGTCGCCCGCGCGAGCTCCAACTCACTCTTGTTTCTTCTAAAATTTCGTCAATCGTAAAACGATGACTTTCGTTGATTGTTTGGAAGATTTTTTCAAAGTTTTATCATTTCAAGACGGTGAAGGGCACTCAGAGCGAGCATGATCTTCAACATTCATATTACCACGTTTAAAGCGCCGAAACCACTCGAAAACTTGTGTACGGCTCATAGCATCGTTCTTGAAACCTTGTTGAAGCATTTGGTAAGCTATTCCATTAGCCGATTTTTCAAGCTGGAAGCAAAATTTCAATTTTTCAGTTTGTTCTTTTTAAATCTGCCATAATGAGTTCGCAGACGGAAAGCAACAACACCTGAGAAAACCAACACTACGATCAGACATTATCAATTAAACTGACACCACTTGCACAGCTGGTTTGTGAAGGTCTCTACTTGAGCCATGTAGCTGGAGAACACTCTACTACATCTAGGATTGGCACCGCACCATTAGTCCGGTTTCTTTGGGGTCCCCCCTCGTATGTAGCGATCTTTTCGTCCCCATATTAGCAAATATATATTAGTTTCTTAAAATGTAAATTTTACTAAAGCGAAGTTGAATTTTAGGAAAATGACTTTGAGTTGCTCACTCTCATGTTCCGAACAAGTTTTTTGCACGATTTAAGAATTTATGTTGGGGAACGCAAAATAAGGGTGGATGTTCTGTTTTATATGCGTGAAAAAATATAAAAATGAAATTGGATATTCTCTCCAATCGAAGGGCGTTTCAGTGGTGTAGCCGAAAAATACTTTCAAAGGGGAATGTAGTAATTTTAGTTAAAACAAGAAATTTTTAGAATATCGTGGAGGAATGTAATATTTCACCCCCCCCCCCCACCAACGTCCATTGAAAAGGGATAAAAGGTGAAGAGAGTGAAGCTTTCAAATCTTGAAGCATGGATCTCAAGTCACGTGATAAGTTTTAAAGTGAAGTATTGGAAGAAATCGGGTGTCTTTCATTCGTTTCACGTAAAACGTGTCTCCCATTCGTCGTAGTTAAACCACGTGACTTGGGCCTTAGCGTTTCCTGAGCCAATGATTCGACTTGCTCTTTCCAGTTACCAATTTCTGCTCTAAGACTGCGTCCTGGAACATTTTGACATTCGTGTCCAAATCGGCGGATTCTTTTTCCATTATTCTTTTAATTTTAAAACATATTTATTTCTTCATAACCAAGAGCCCACGAATAAATTTGTATTTAAATAAAACTATACTATTGTTATGTCTCTGATATTTTGCTGTTATTGTACTTGGAAACTTACCTCTTGATGATGTAACAGTTAGTGTAATAGAAAAATATTTGAACTTGAATCCGTTAAAAAAAAGTTTCTTAAACGTTCATCAAAACGTGTTATGCTTCTGATAATGTGCTGCTGTTGAAATTGAAAAGGAAAAAAAAAAAAAGATTGCTTTTTGTTGTAAGAGTTAGTGCAAGTATGTTTGGACTTGAATACGTTAAAAAGTGAGTTTATTAAACGTTCATCAAATATGTTATTATGCTTCTGATAATTAATGTGTTGTTATTCCTATTGGAAAAAGACTTCTTGTTGTAAGAAGATAACAGTTAGAATGGCAAAAAAATACTTGAAATTGAAACTGCAAAAAGTTTTTAAAACGTTCTTCGAGTTATTTATTATGCTTTTGATAATGGTGTGAAAAAAAAAAACTTCTTGATGATGTAACAGTTACTGTTATTGTTGTTGGAAAAATACGCCTTGTTCATATAACAGTTAATACAGTAAAAATATTCGAAATTGAATGCGGTTAAAGAAAAGGTTTTTAAACGTTGTTCAAATGTGTTATTATTCTTTTGATAATGTGGGAGGGGGGGGGGGACTTCCTAATGATGTAACATAGAGTTAGTGCATAAGTTAGGCATTGATTGGGGTTGAAAGTGAATTTTATAAACGTTCATCAACATTGTTATTATGCTTCTGATAACGTGCAGTTATTCGAATTAAGCTATAGTTAAAATTCTTAAAAACTATTTTTGTTCAACTCTGTTTCACTTAAAGAAATCCAAATAATCTTAATTTAACATGTTCTTTTAACGATACAAACTGTATTTCAAAAATAGAAAACAGGAAGGAAAAAGAGAGTTATTACAATTCGAAAACTCACACATGTGACGGGAAAAAAGTCCAACAAAATAAATATAATTAGTCGCACATCCTAAATGTACCAAAATATGAGACCGGTGAATGAAAAACTTACACTACAATCAATAAACATAGCTAAAGAAACAACCTTTATATGCTGAAAAGAGTTAAGAACGTTGAATGTAAAAAATAAAAAAAGGACAGACGATAAAATAAAGGCTATATCCGAATAGAGCAACCAATTTTAAACTAATTTAAAATGAAATTCTAGATGGAAACGTTGTTTTAAGATTTGGACAGCAGCCAAAAAAATCTCTTTTAAAACAATTATTAGAATTTTACTTGCTCACGCAAATTCAAAATGGCAACAGGAAAGAAATAAAATTCCCGAATAACGTTATGTTAATTAACGTTTTAATTAATATCTCCGCTAATTAAAGTCGCACAATTACGATATTGGTCCTATTGTTTTCTTTGGGAAATTTCGAATTGATCGGTATCTCGTTTCACTCCCGATTCGCAGCGGTTCTCGAGAAGATAGATCTTCAGACAGACAGACAGACAGATGCGAATAGATTTTAATATTATAGTGGACTAGCCTGCGTGCCCGGCGTTGCACGGGCTACTTAAAAAATGAAAGAGCTGTTCAATTGATGTTTTTGTATTATTCTGACATCAGTTTCTAAAGCGCTAAGGAGTAAATAATTGCGCGTAATGCAAGGTTTGCAAAACACCAGTAGAGCATATTTTTGGCAAAAACCTCTTTAACGTAAATCATATTTATCAATAATACAAGTTATGAGTATTTTCAGTTAGCACAAAAGATGAAAATATATGCATTCTCAACTATAATATGTGCTCACTTTAAACTGAATTAAATCTGATAGAATATATCTGAAATATTTATGTACAATTACAATCAGCTTTTTACATAAAATGACACACACTTTTTTATTGATTACGTGAAACTAAAGCACCAAGACTTATTAAATACCAATGAGCATTAATTTAATATCAAGTCATCAGATTCCAATTAAGCTTTAGTTAAAATCCTTAAAAACAATATTTTTGTTCAACTCTGTTTCACTTAAAGAAATCCAAACAATCTTAATTTAACGTGTTCTTTTAACGATACAAACTGTACTGCAAAAATCGAAACAGGAAGGAAAAAGAGATTTATTACAATTCGAAAACTCACCCATGTGACGGTAAAAAGTCCAACAAAATAAACATAATTAGTCGCACATCCTAAATGTACCAAAATATGAGGCCGGTGAATGATAAACTTACACTTCAATCAATAAACATTACTAAAGAAACATTTTTCATATACTGAAAAGAGGTAAGAGCGTTGAATGTGAAAAAATAAGAAAGGACAGACGATAAATGTCCGAATAGAGCAACCAATTTTAAACTAATTAAAAATGAAATTCTAGATGGAAACGTTGTTTTAAGATTTGGACAGCAGCCAAAAAAATCTCTTTTGACACAATTATTAGAATTTTATTTGCTCACCCATATGCAAAATGGAAACAGGAAAGAAATAAAAATTCCTGAATAGCGTTATGTTAATTAACGTTTTAATTAATATCTCCGCTAATTAAAGTCGTACAATTATGAGATTGGTTCTATTGTTTTCTTTGGAAAATTTCGAATTGATCGGTATCTCGTTTGACTCCCGATTCGCAGTGGTTCTCGAGAAGATCGATCTTCAGACAGACAGACAGACAGACGGACGCGAACAGATTTTAATATTATAGTGGATGGATAGATGGATGCTTCTGTTAATGTGTTGTTATTGCTATTGGGAAAATACGTTTTCCTGATATAGCAGATAGTGCAGTAGAAACTGTTAGGATCTGAATGCGCTGAAAAATGAGTTTATTAAACGTTCATCAAATATGTTATTATGCTTCTGTTAATGTGTTGTAATTTTCTATTGGGAAAATGCGTTTTCATGATATAGCAGTTAGTGCAGTAGAAACTGTTAGGATCTGAATGTGCTGAAAAATGAGTTTATTAAACGTTCATCAAATATGTTATTATGCTTCTGTTAATGTGTTGTTATTGCTATTGGGAAAATAAGTTTCCATGATATAGCAGTTAGTGCAGTAGAAACTGTTAGGATCTGAATGCCCTGAAAAATGAGTTTATTAAACGTTCATCAAAAAGGGGTTTGAAAAGTATCAGCCATATCCATCTGATTTCGCTTTCCGTGAATGGCGCGTTTTGAATGGGAGAAGAAAATATTCCAACAGGAAGGCTGAAAGAGATTCCCTTCTGTAATGGCCCCCGCAGCCGCTTCTTTCGCGGGGTATGGCGCGGGGGTGGTCGCGCGCGCCTGTGACAAACGACTCCCTACAAAAGGAACTTCGACCCGGGGTAGGATGATTATTTATAAAAGGATCTTCGACACATGGGTGGAAAGAGAAAATGTTATGCCAAGGAAGCGATTTACGAAACGGGGCCGGGGAAGTTTTTCACCTCGAATTCAAAGAGTTGAAATAGAAAATCTTTTTTTGCCTGGTATGAAACGCTAACGGTTCCAAAATGAATCCCGCATGGAAGGGTATTTTATCGAATTATCTATTTTTCAAAAGATCTCTCGCTTATGGGATCTTCTAGTAAAAGTTTCTTGCAAGATATATTTTTGTTTATCGGATTAAATATTCGGTTATAGCACTTTTCTTTTTGGTAGAAGTTCTATATAGGTTGCTTTTCTTTTTCTTTACAGCGAAACGCAATGAATATTCAGTGCACTTTGTAAAAGCGTAATGCATAACCGAAGTTTTTTTGACGCAGAAAGTACAGTGTGATTATAATTCAAGATATCCAGTTTACACTTTTGTTAAAATTTTTTGTGTAGCAATGTTTAATATCAATCTAATTATTATGTAATATGATTTTATATGCAGAATATATATATATATATATATATATATATATATATATATATATATATATATATTATAAAATAAAGAAAAAACCAAAACAAAAATCAGCAAAGACAAATATAGATGCAAATGGAGAATTAGACGCTCTAGAAAAATTTAAGAAAGAATATCGGAACGGATGATATTGTTAGTGTTACTCCAAGTCTATTAGGTTTAGGTAAAAAAGGTAAACAGAAAGACCAAGATTTATTAAAATTAGATGAAGAAGATCTAAAACATATAACGAATCCAAAAGAAAAGGTTATGAAGCCTACTAAAACTACTGCGGCCAGTGTTGTTAGTAAAAAGTCTACGCCGACTAAAACGAGATAATAAATGAACCAAGCAACAAGAAGTCTACAACTAAGTAATTTTATATATATATATATATATATATATATATATATATATATATATATATATATATATATATATATATATATATATATATATATATATATATATATATTGAAACAACATTAAATATAAATCAGATTTCTTTGGTTTGAATCGGATATTATTATTATTTATTATTATCATTTCTTTTAGACTTGAGAAATTTTATTTAATTATCGACTTACATGAAAATCATTAAACTGAATATAATTATACTAATTTAAATCTAGCTAAAGTTGAGATTGCTATTTTTAAAAATTACAGATACATTCAATTTTAAGAATTGCCTTACCAAGGAACTTTTATAATGTGATGTAGAACCAGTTTAATTCAAATGCATGTTATTCAAATAAAATTTAGATACCATAGTAGTGCTCTATAAAATTACGAGAAAACAGAAAAATAAAGCTTTATCTGAGAGAAAAAATCAAATGAGAGTTAAATGCTGGAAAAAAATTGTTTTAATTAATTTTGTAATTCATTTAAGAACACATATTAATTTCAAAAATATAAGTTTCACTGCTCTTTATATATAGAAATTTTTTTTAATCACACAACTACCCACTTTTAAAGTACGTAACAACTTATATGTTCAATATTTTTATGATAACAAAAAAAAAAAAAAACTAACCTTTAAATACCTTTTTTTTCGTCTGTGTGTGTGTGTGTGTGTGTGTGTGGTGCATGCTTTACTTTTTTTACAAGCATTCATGGTTGAAACAAGATTGATTTTAAGTTTTCCATTTTCAACAATTTTGCACATGGGCCTCATTTTCAAGGACTTTATTCTATCGCCATCTTTTACTGTAGTACCTTAGACTTCTTCATTGATTTCATTAAAAAAAAAAGCGAATCCCGATTACAATGACTAGTAATGAAAAAAAATATCAACTAGGCCACTGATAACAAATCTGAATTTTCAGATAGAGTAAGGAGTGACAATTTGAATTAAGAACAATGGTCAAGTGAGGATTAGAAGTATTAAGAAGTATTTAAAAAACTTTTCCGGAACTCAATACACAGTTGCAAAGAATTTTATATGCACAATCTTAAGATTTGTGAAAAAAAAAAAAAAAAAAAAAAAAAAAAAAAAAAAAAAAAAACTTTAAACCGCGTTTGGTTTGTTGGTTCGGAAACTTTAAAGAGTGCGCTTATCTAATTAGAAAATTTATTTAAAATGCGCGCTTACGTTGACTATTTTCCATCTGATTCTTAACTTTTTGACAATTGGGTGATTCTCCAAAATCGTAACAATATTATGTCCCAGTAGCCTAACACAAAATTGTGTAACTCAGAAAGTGTTTTCATTTTTTTTTTTTTTTTAATAGTTAGAAATAACTTATCTGGTGTTATTCTACTCTTATTAAAACAATAACTCGCTTAGTTTTGTCTATAAAACTTTTTAAATAACCAGAAAATCACACTTTTGGCGTGTCCCCATTTGTTTTTCAAATGGACTTAAATTATTTTAAAATTTTATATCAACATTTTACAATTTCAATTTGTAGTACAAAATTAAGCGTACTTAAAGGTGTAAAATAGCATTCTTTAAATAAATTTCATTATTTAAATCATCAATGTACATCGTTTTAAACTTTGTCCCCTGGTTTTCATGTCATTCTCCTGTCCTAGGAATGAGTTCAATTTTTTTGATAAAAAAATAAATTTTTAATCTGCTGCTCTATAAAACTGTTTATTGTCACCATTTTGTTGGATTCTTTATGTCAATATGATTTGTCTGCTGTTCTCATTAACATTTTGAAGTTTCAAGAATAAGGTATGTAACATTTTCGCTGTCATTCTCCTGGACAATATTTCTGTTTTAAATAAACGAAAATTTTTAATTCTATTCATAGTGTGTGGTTGAAACAAGAGGTTAGAATAGAAAAATAACATTATTATAAGTTATTAATATCGCTGATTCCCTTTTTGTTTTATGTCTTTATTTCCTGAACTATATAAATTATTTTCAAATAAAAAAAGAACCGACTTCAAAAAACAAATAGGAACTAAAAAGTAAAAAAATAATTGGTCATACCTACAGACGATTTCCCACCCAAACGTATAACTCAAGTTTATTTTACACTTCCAGTACAAAAATCAATTAAACCAAGCACCGAAAAAATAAACACTGACTTTAATTACTATACGATGAATTATTTTAATACCTAACTAATTATATACGATATCTTAATTTTTAATAACCATTTGAAGTCGGAGCCTCTTATAAACTACTACCTAACGTAACTGAGTAGGTTTAGTTTTAAAGACTTATTAGTGTTTAACTCAGGATTTGGTGGGTTGTCAGTTACGTTAGGTAGTAGTTTATAGGAGGCCCCGTTATTTTTTTACTTTTTAGTTCCTCTTTGTCAGTTACAAACCATACTTTTTGATTAAGGCTTCAGTTATTTCTTTATTACTATAGTTACATTTTAGATAACCCATGAAGAAATTCATTTTGTAACTCTCCTTGTGCTGCTTGTCAGTCTCTGCTGTATGAAAATTTGATCCCTTCTTTTAAGAGTGTAACATAGTTAAAGTGAGTTCCCTCTATTTTTCTCTTAAAAGGTTCCTCACAAAGAGTTTTTTCAGCCTTTTTATTTTTTAAATAAAGTGATTGGAAAATGTCAAGTTTTTGGAGAATCACCCAGTTTCTTAGTTGCAAGATCTCCGAAAAGAAAATAATAACTTGTCACCCTAAAAGCCACGAAAAAGAGCTTCTTTTGAAGCTATCGAAAACAGCTTATTGTTTGAAATCGCGACTCATGAAAAACTTAATGAAATACCTGTTGAAATCAATGTAGGGAAAGACGGGGTATACTGGAACAAATTTCACTGTGTTCTTTTTTTCCCCCTATTCATACTTTTGCCTGCTCGTGCATATAATTCATGTATACTTTTAATTTTTTAATTTCACAATCTAATTTTTAATCGATTTTAAATCATTTAGGTTCGCGAAAAATAACTAAAGTAAATGTTTAAAAGTGTTTCATTGTACCCGCTATCTCCTACAGATTTGAGTCAAAAATGTCTAGGATACGAAAAACCACCAATGTGCGATAGAACTAAAAGTGTAATTATCTTTGTAATAATGATTGTACGCTCCATTTTAATTATGAGTTTACCTTCAGTTCATTGTAATAAAAATTAATTAAATGGCAGTCACATCGTAAATTACCTACTTCGTGGAAAATTTAGTGTAATAAATTATCTTCCATCCCTGAATTATTGCATCGTAATTTCCGTTGCCGTAACTATGAAATAATTTTACTAGACTCTGTGAAAATGAATGTTTAATATCTATGATTATTTTTCGCTGTTCGGAATAAAGTATAAAAATCTTAGTTTTCTGTTAACAGAAAAAACAATGGTGTTGTTTCCTTCAGTCAAAAGTACTACTTTTAGTCACTGAAATTGATAGAATAAGCAAAATAATAAATAAATAAATAACACGGACCCAGAAAGTACTTTCGCTTTATAAACAGTTATTTTTTTAATTAATTTTTTAAAATGTCCGATTTTTCAAACAAGGCGTGGTATTGATGACGTCACAAATGATGCATTTTGGCGCATCTTTCTACAGCGTTTCCACGTTATTGTAATCAAGAACCGAATTAAACATTGTGCTCTACGCTTGCTATCAACCATATCGTTGCCAATACACGTGAGTAAAGATGCAAATTATATATTTTGCTCTGTGAATGGCCACACTGAATGGCATTTCATCAAATGTGATGTCATCGGCAGAAATATAAACATAAAAACCGCAAGGATTTAACTATTTTTTAAAAATATTAAACTTAAGCAAATTATTTTTAAAAAATCGTCAGATCCTACGTTTTTAAACATGCTCTTTCAGAAAAAAATACTTTTAAATTTTTGGAAACTACCCCATTCCTATTCTTTTACAATTCCAGTTAAAAATATTTTTTATTTTCCTAAAATGAGTTCGAATGTGAAATGATTGATTTTAAACTTAACCATTAGCGCATAATTTGTTTTAAATTGAAGAAGTAACGAACTGATTATCAACTCATATCAATACTTCTCGTTGCTGAAGATAATACTGCTCTTCTTATTGGTCAAACACTTGTTCTGGAAACAAATCAAATATTAGTAGCTTCCAGTAGAATCTGGTATTTTTTTAGGATTGGAACAAGTCACTATTGTACTTTATTCTGCCACAACTTTTTTGTTGCATTGTAAATACTTCAATTTTGTTTTTCTTTCATTAAGCTCCGTATTAAAGTCCCTTTAAAATTTTATGAAACGCAACATTTACAATGCTCATAAAGTTTTTAAAAATATTCTCTCTCTCTTTATATATATATATAATGATAATTATTAATGCTTATATTTACCTGGCTTATTTGTTTGGCTGCTTAGCGCATCTTTGGGCTTTTGTGGTTTATGGTATCCTTATTTTTTCCTCTTTAATATGTTTTCTATATATATATATATATATATATATATATATATATATATATATATATATATATATATATATATATATATATAAGCTCAATTTTTAAATAAAATGGTACATTCTGCTTCGATAACTGAGGCTCTTTTTTCCACGCATGTAAAGATAATTTCTTCAATAAAAAATACGAACAGTATCAATTGAGCGAGTGTAAGAAATAAAACACCCCCGTTGCCCATCCCGCCATCTACCGAAAATGATCTGCCAAACGTCGTTCTTCCGGGTGATATAATTTTATTGGGGAAAAAATTGTTTTTATTCGTTCATTAATTAGCCCGACGCCAGCAATTAAAAAAGCGCCCTCTGCTTTTAAAGACCCCCCTAATGAGTTTTCTTGGACGGATAAGCGAGCAATCACTGCTCACGATAAAAGGCTTCGGTGGTTGTGTTAGATGTAGCGGGGAAGTTTAAATTGCTGAAAAATGAGGATTGAGTATAAGAAACACTCAGTGTAAATAGAAAAAGTAGTATAAAAAGTAATATTTTGGCTTTTTTGGATTTATGCTATTTTTTTCTTGTGTGTATATTTGTTGCATATTCCCTTAGTTCCTTTTATGGCAGCGTTTCTGAATTTCTTCCAAACCGCGCACCGGTAAAAATTTGTAAAAAAAAACTTTCAGACCGTAAGGTTCATTCATTTATTTGTTTTACAAAATTATTAAAAAAAACTTAACTAGTCATTAAATAACTTTTGCATTAGCTAATTGTAAAAAAAATATATGACTTATTTATGATTAAAATTTAATAATCAGATTAAAAATTGTTCTAAGTTTTATGCTTTTTTACCATTGGGCTGATCGTGGAAGCTGGCTTGTTTTGTATAAATAATCTACTGATTTAAATGAAATTCTTTTTTCACGGTTACTGGTTAACGTCGAAAATCGAAATTGTTTTAAATTACAAAACGGTCACAGACAACCCCCGTAATACGTGTATGCAATGATTTTGTAATAGGGATTTTTAACGTGGTTTTTATCATTTAAACATGTCACTGCTATTTATAAATTTATTGCCTGATGGTGCTGAACATTTATTTTCTATTTGTTATCGTGTGCATTATTTTATATTTCTGTGCTGTTATTTAATTTAACTATTATCTGGAGCTATTTATTACTTTGGTATGGCAACGTTAAAATCAATAATAATAAAATGTTGATTATCTCGCTCGCTGTGGGTGGAAAATATTGTTTTATACAGTAGGCTAAATGTCTCTTTGGTATCATAGAGTAAAGAAATTACATAGAGAGGCCCCGCCATACTAAGAAATTGAAGCCGGAAATTGCACCGCTGTATCCCAAGATCCTTAGCTTCTTGCTAAGTATCTTGAGACACATCTTAATTCAAAACATTCTATTACTGAATCCCAATTGGCTGTTAATTTAAACTTAGATATTAATGCAAGTTCCTGAAGCACGTTTTTGAAATTGCATTACAACATGAATTAAAATGCAAACCAATCCTCCAGTTATTTAAATCGGTCTCTTTGCGAGATTGGTGAAAACTATTCTCGCGAAGCGATCATGTTATCATAACCCCGCTTATCATTGCACCGCTGTATCCCATAATTCTGGCTTCAATTTCATCCAATGTTTACCATAGAAGGGGGGGGGCGTTCTCTATGTACATTTCTTTACTCTATGCTTTGTATAGAAAGGAAGCATTTTTTTTTCGATGCTTTGAGCAAGTGCAATAACACAAACAGTACCTTTACTGTTTTAATAAAACTGAAATTTCTTGAATTTTGTGCATTAAGGTAGTTTGCCCATAGTAACTATCAGAGGGAAGTCAATTAGTGACAGACTAAAATCGCATATCAAAATAATTTAAACCAATTTCGATATCAATGCAGCTCCAAGTCAATTTTTAACAACTTCGTTTTACCGTTTTTATCCATTGTACCTCGGCCAACCTGGATGACTTATCTAGGATGACCTTGATTATACTTGTCTATGCAGTTTATAAATTTTTCAGCTGCTGTGCATTTATTTTCTGACTAGTGGTACCCGCACGACTTTGCCCGTAATAGAAAAATTAAAAGGTCTTTTGGTTCGCCTGCATATTGACAAATAATGTATGGTGAATTTTCTCTCGAATTGGCTTGTACCCATGTTACGGTTCCACGTTATGATAAATTCGTATCTCGCCAATTGGCTTGTGCTCATGTTACGGTTCCACCTTATGATAATTTCGTAATTTACTCGTCCATCTTATGATCTTTTTCTATTCCAATTTTAAGAACAAAAAGAACCACATCGAATTTTCGAAAAATCGCTTCGAGGTGCACACCCCTATGCTACAAACAAACTTTTTGCCAAATTTCATGAAAATCGGCCGAACGGTCTAGGCGCTATGCGCGTCACAGAGATCCTAACAGACAGAGATCCGGACAGAGAGAGATCCTGGTAGATAGAGATCCGGACAGAGAGACTTTCAGCTTAATTATTAGTAAAGATAATTTACTGTCTTGTGCAATGCTTTATACTTGTTTGCCGTTGTTTAATTTAACTATCGTTGGCGCTATGTATTTGTTGTTTCAGATGGCAACACAAAAAAAGAAGAAAGTGCTAGAAACTATTTTATGGGATTTATAAGTTTTCTCATTATATCTAAAAAAAACCTTTTTTTATGTAAAAATTAAATAATTTGATTTCGTTTATGCAACACAAAATCAAAATTTTTAAAATTCTGATGAAGTGGAATAGCTGATGCATGAGTTGTTTAAATTTAATTTGTGAGTCCGTACTACGTATCAGAGGATAACCAATTAACGACAGACAAAAATCCCAAAGCAAAATACCGTAAACCAATTTCGATTTTGATGCAGCTGCAAATCAATTTTTTCTCGGTCCCCCATTGTCGTAAATTTTGTCGGAAACGCGAGCGAAACTCCGGGTGGAAACTTTCCCGTGTCCCGCGTTATGGATAACGGAACTTTGATCAGTTAACAAGAAGATAAAAGGGACATTAATTGCCGCTTGCCCAAATATTAAACCATCGCTTTATGAGGAGGTAGAGGCATGACCGCGTTTTATATGGAAAACTCCATTTCCGGAGGGATGAATGGAATTCGCCGCCGGAATAAGTTCTGAATTTCGATTCTGTGTCGTGCTTTCAGTAATAATAACTGGGATAGAACTTTTCTGGCAAGTCCAATTTCCAGAATTTATGAAAACTAGAAACTCTAATTTACAGATTATTAATATATCATTTTCCCCCTTTCTTTCATACAACATTTATTTAAAAAGTGATCAATCCTTTTTCACGGATGTGACATGTTTACTCATATGTTAGCATTTTATTCCCTAATTTTTAACTTTACCTTTTTATTGTGACGTATTCGAATATGGAGAGCCATTATGTGTCATAACATGGATTAGCAGCTTTCTAAGAAAAAAATTTGTACTTGTAAAATAATAATTTGTACGTGTTGCGGGTGACATCGCACAGTCGCGCCCGCAACACGTATTAGTTTTTACTTCCTTTTACAAAAAAGGAAGTAAAAAATTCTCACTCAAAATTCAGCCTTAATTTCCGTTTTGCTTTCCCCCGAATTAATGTTGAGTTTTTTTTTTTTTTTTTCAATCCGACCACACGCGGATAAGTGCCTAAGAACGTGCAAACACCTGAAATATCCATTTTGACATTCCCCGAGTTAATTACAACGACTTTTCTCGTAAAGTCCGTATGTATGTATGTGCGTATGTATGTCGCATAACTCACGAACGGTATGTCCTAGAAAGTTGAAATTTGGCACGTAGACTCCAAGTGGGGTCTAGTTGTGCACTTTCTGTTCTGGTTGCATTCGGATGTTCCAAAATGGGTCTTTTATACCTTTTTGGGGTAAAATCATTGTTAATTTCAGTGTAAACTCAAGCGGTGCTACAATTTGGCAAACACTTGGCAATATATCACCAAGCCTTTGGTCGCCAACTTGGCGACAAATTCGGCGGTTTTTTTTTTTTTTTTTTTTTTTTTTTTTTTTCAAATCTGGTTTTAATTTGGCCATATTTAGAGAGTTAACCATTGAATCACATTAAAACTGCCAATATTGGGAAAATCCATCTGTATAAAACGTTTTCTTTGCTTCGGTTCGCAACAGACTTGGAATGAAAGTATTTCAAGTGTTTTTTTGCTCACTCCGAGGAACTAGTATCTTTAAATTGGAGTAAAAGGAAGTCATGTGATGCACACACACATCAGCTCGTTTGACAGAGGGGGAGTGTAATATGTGATAAATTTGTGGATCAGGTTTTTTCCATCAGAAAATAATTTTAATTGAAGTGCAAAACTTTTTCTATGATGAGAGCATTGGTAAAACAATGATATTAATGCACCAGGCAGGAGAGTTACATCAGTGTAATGAGGAAAAACTACAGTACTTGAACGCAAAACAATTTACCGATCCAGTTTTATTTTGAATTTATGATGAAAAATCCATAATCTTTTCGAATCTGAAACAGTCTGCTGTGTTTTCGATTTATGAATTCGGAATAAAAATAATTTTTTCCGCTATTTGGCTTTTTTTTAATCAGAAATTCTTCCAAATGTATTCAATTTCGTGGCTTTTCAAATTACTTTCGGTTTTACTTCTCCTTGTTCCTAATTAGAAACAAAAACGAATCAAGAAAAATCGATGAAATTTTTTGAAGCCTCAAGAGCTTTCGTCAGCAAGATCAATTCCTTTTTCACACCCATCTGCGCTTTCTCTCTCTCTTTAAGTTTTTTTTTTTTTTCCTGTTTCTTAAACTTCTTTCAATACTCCGAAATGAAGTGAAAAGAGAAAAAATGGAAGTAGATTTGAAATGTTTGTTAGCTTTCCTGCTCTTGAACGAAACGAAGTGTTTTTAATGCTATTGAGCACGTGATCTCGTAAGTACTCTAACTTAAACTGGGGGGAAATTCCTTCTTTTAAAAAAAAAGTTCCTTTATATCCTATTTTCGTTTTAATGAAAAGAAAAGAATTTAAATGGAAACTGGCGAGTCAGCAAACCTCGATTTTCTAACTCTGATTACCTTTTTGCTTAAAAAACCATTAAATTGAATGGTCTCTTGAAAAATCCTCACCATCTCTTTAAATTCGCTTCAATAGCATTCTATCTGGTTCCCATTCAGTGCTGAAAAAAACTGGAGCATTAAAAGGTCACGTTCTCCACATTGAACTGAAAATATGAGAAGTCGTTTGTAGCTTTTTTGTGGGACTTATTGCGTATTTTACCCGTACAAAAATTTACTGGAATTTAAGGTGATTGAATATTATTTGCAAATCAAATCTTGAAGACTAATCATTGAATATAAAACGAAATTGAATATAATAGAATGTTTTTAAAAACGTTTTAAACGTTTGAATTTTTCAAATATGATGCAGTGGGAAGCAAAGGGATGGAAGTAAACGTTTTTAAGTTTTGAGCAAAAGCTTTTAAAGTTTCGATTCTAGGCTGACTCTAATAGAATTCTTTCCTTAATTATGTTGTATAGCAGCAACTGTTGTCCTTTTTTTACAAGAAGGTACTTCGACCCGCCTCCACTCGACGCAGAGTTCCATTTTACGCGAGGGGTGATCGGTACGCAATCCACGCGCTTCTTGCGTTAAAATCGACATTTTCGATGAAATATTCCCAATTGTTTTTATGATTTCATTTCGTAGTCTGGTTTATTAGCTTTCCAAAACTCTTAGTTTTTACTCTACGTGAAATATAACTGGAGTTATAGTTGTATTATTACAGAGTCGAATGCTGAACTCCAGACCGGAAGTTGCATTTAAACGCGTTTTCTGAAGAACGATATTTTTGAAGAAAACTGTCTACTGTAACAATGATATCTCAAAAAGTTATTCGAGTATTGATGTGAAATTTGTGAGATAGTTCTCTGTAATATGCTTGATGTTTTCCTCTAAAAGCTAAGCTGAATTTCATTATTAAGTGATATTTTCATGCGGATAAGTTTAAACAAAGGCGTTTGTTTACGAAAAAATACCAGTATAGAAACTTTGTCCGGCTATATTTCAGTACTTTTTTTAAAAAATAATAAAACTTTTAGAGCAAAACACACATTAATGTCATACAATTGTATTTCTACAAGGGTTTGTGTGTGATTAGAACCAAATTTTGTCCATAGCTGTTAGCGTATGACACGTTTTTCCGCTATTTTTCTATAAATCTGTCCTTTTTTTTAAAAATAATATTTTAAAAGCTTGCTTTTACATTTTTTTTCCATAGTTTTGAAACATGTAGTTGAAAAATAACATTTAAAAAAATGTCCAGGTTATTTTTCAAAAAAATGTCTTCGAATGCAGTCTGATATCTTAACCTCGGCGTACATTTTAATGTGCAAAAGAATCTTAGTGTCCTTTACATCCCTTGCTTCACTTGTCTGTTATCATTTCAATTATTCTTGCATTTTAAAAACTGCTACTCTTTCAACAAAAGGCTATGATCCGAAGATACCTTCTGCCGAAAACAGCGAAATAGAATCATCGAATACCACGTGACGAAGGAAGAGCCAAGTGCCTTCTTGTGGAAAACGGACAATACCAGGACTACTAGATCCATCTCATGCCTCCAAAACTGGGAGTTTCTTCTATATTATGCACTAGATATCTCCAACTTCTTAATTTTGGCACTCACATCTCTGTGCCAGGGCTGGCAAGGTTTTGGACACTATGGTAACCACGGTAAAAACCCTGGTTTTTACCGTCCAGTTCAAAACCCTTGTGTCCAAAACTGTCCGAAAGTGTCTAAAACCATATTTTTAGAAAAATTGTATTCTGTGAGAAAACATCAAAAACAGAATAAAATGTATCAAAGCAATGTTTCTTATTGAACATTTATTCAATGAGAACAGTCAACTTATTTATGCACCTGATTTTAATCTAGTTACATAGAAGTGGAATTCTTGATTAAAATTTCAATTTGTGTGCATGAGTTGATTTAGTTCTTTTTTTTTTTTTTTTTGAGCAATCACGATTGCTTATTGTTCTCATTTGACAGTCCTTGACGTTGGGATTATTTTTCAGCTTGGACCAGCAGCACCACCGCCCACCGGCGCGGCGGTGGCACGGCTGCTCTGTTCCTGAGCACTGTCCCCCGGAATCCACTTCTGCTGGGTGGTGGCGTCCATGTCCTTCACACGCATGCTCATACACACTCGCCAACGCGTGAGCGCCTTTACACACATACGCAGGCCTACGTGCACACACATAACCACCCAGGAGGAGGGACATGCTTGGGGGGGGGAGCCATTTCTAGAAACAATAACTCTAATAAGTAGGGTCTTGTCGCAACTCGTGATTGCGAAAAACATAATTTGAATTCAAAGTTTCGGAATTCAAATTCGATTTTTTTTTTTTTTTTGATATTAGCAACCAAATTTCCTTATGTTTATGTATGTGTACCAATGAAATCAGGGTTGGCAAGGTTTTTACCATCCTGTTCAAAACCCTTCTGTCCAAAACTACGTTTTGAGAAACTATATTTTGTTAGAAAATATCAAAAACAACAAAATGTGGCAACATTTTTTTTTTTTTTTTTGACTATTTAATATATTTATTCAGTGTGAACATTCAAGTATAAATATACATGTAACTGATTTATATGTAGCTGATTTTAATCTATTTACGTAAAAATTAAATTCTTTATTAAAAATTTCCATTTTTATGCAGGAAATTTTTTTCCCCCTCCATAAACCAAATTTTTCGACATTTATGCATGTGTGCAAAAGAAAGTGTTCCATATAGTGCAAAAATTGACTTAAATGCAATAAATTGCAATTTTTCATAGTTACAGAAAGTATTATATTAAAAATATATGAGCTAAAAAAAGAACAGCACAAGTTTTATAACATAAGTGTTTAACCATCAATTTGTTGTTCTCTAATATATGATTTAAAAAATAATTTTCATTATAACATCATGCAAAACTTATATGCAAAAACCATTAAAAAAATTAGCTTTTTTTTTTCACTCAAATATTGCACATTTAATAACATTCCTTTGAGTTACAAATGGAACTGGAATTAGTTGTGTTAGTAGTGTTGTGAATTTCTTTTCATAACTCTACCAACTGTTACATAAGGAAGTTTTTATGTAATAGTTATTGGTAATTTTTTAAGTAAAATATTTTTTATATGAACATTTTGGAGAAAAATATTATCAACTACTCATTAATTAAACCTCATTAATATCTATATTTATGCATTACAAATATTGCAGTAAATACAAATTGATTAGATTACACCGCTTTAGCTTCGGCATAGTTTTGGACAGTTTACGACAGTTTCGGACACTTTTGAACAGTTTTGGACGGTAAAAACCAGCTGTACTGTCCTAAACCAGTTTTGGACAGTCCAAAACCCAACCCTGCCTTGTGCTTCTCACTGCCTGATGTGTGGAATGTTTCGAAAAATCATAAATGGGCTGTACTTAATATCGTTTTCAATATTTAATGAATGCTTTTAAATAAATATGTAAAATTTAAAAAATGCCTTTAATATTTAATGAATTCCTGGTGTGAAAATAAAAAATATTATTAGTATTTTTTTAATGTTATTTTAAACTGTTAATAATATATGTTTTGTATTTATTCATATCTTTTATTATTAAAACTTACTTCACTGAAATTTTTTCTTCGAACGGAAGATGTTCAAACATACATTTTCAATTATAGCCTTTAGTTTAAATTTTTTCCTGTAAACAGTAAGCGTACCTGTTTCTGTTCACAGGCCTAATTTTATGGTTAACACTAAATAGATAGTAGTTCCTTTTTCGGTTACTAATGCTTTTTTTATGAAACAAAGTGGAGACTCTCACACTCTAGAGTTACACAAACGGAGTTTGAAGCCAGTTTGTAACGGGTTCGGGGCACATTGTATTTGCTACCATTGATACTTTGCACTAAATGGTTTCCTTTTGTGGAACTGGAATCTTCTGTTTTGAGCAATCATGATGGAGATTTTTTTACTTCACCATTGAATGGCGTCCTTTCCTTTTTGAGAGTCGCTGACCTCCGTGAGTGGGTACTCCTCTTTCAGTTATGTTAGGATTCTTATTTTCTCCGACATTTAAAAAATCAATCTATCTTTTTCGCCTCATATACATAGTGTGAGATTGGAAAAATTTCAGAAATCTTACCAGCCAGAAATATTCTTAACCCACCAATATTCTACAATCTATACCATTCAAACCTGTGCTCGTCGATTTATGTGTGTCTCTGCAACACCAGACCTCCATTCTCTACCAGGTCAATACTGGTACAGTTGGGATACAGGACATCCAGAGGAAGCCTCTGACTCACACATTTGAACTTTAAGGGGAAAGACATCTGGATGTCCTGAAGACATTCTGGGGTAACAGCATTAAAATCATCAATTGTCATCCGCTGCAGGCGGCATTGAATCATCTCAAGTGGCGAGCTGGGTGGCGAGTGAAGCGAGAATGGGGCGGATCCCTGTAGTATGTGTATCAAACGAGCTGATGTGTGCATCACATGACTTCCTTTTACTCCAATGTCTTTTTCTCATTATTTTGGCAGTTTTAATATGATTCAATAGTGTACTCTCTAAAATCACCAACAATGTCCAAATTAAAAACAGATTTAAAAAAAATAAAAAAGTCGCCAAATTTGTTGCCAAGTTGGCGACAAAGCTTGGCGACCAAAAGACTGGCGATATATCGCCAAGTGTCCGCCAAATTATAATACCACTTGAGTTTACATCGAAATTAACAATGATTTCCCCCCAAAAAGGGGCAAAAGACCCCTTTTGGAGCATACGAATGCAACCAAAAAGGAAGGTGCACAACTAGACCCCACTAGGAGTCTACGTACCAAATATCAACTTTCTAGGACATTCTGTTCTTGAGTTATGCGACATACATACATGCATACGCACATACATACGTACGTCACGAGAAAATTCGTTGTAATTAAGTCAGAGGTCGTCAAAATGGATATTTCGGGTGTCTGTAGGTTCCTAGGCATAAATCCACGTGTAGTCGGGTCGAAAAAAAAAAAAAAACAACATTCGTTCGGGGGTGAGAAAAATGGAAATTAAGGCCGCTTTTTGGGTGAAATTTTTTTTGCGAATGCAATACTTCCTTTTTTGTAAAAGGAAGTAAAAATGCTCTTATTAACTTAAATTACACTCCCTGCATCAGAAAAATCACTTGTCAGTGGTAAGTAAACCATGCAATACCCCACCGGTGCATATGCGCATGTATAATACTGTATATAAATACATGTGTGTCCAACTGTGCAAATTAAAACAATGAAAATATTTTTGTTTAATTTTAGGACTCTTTTCCTAAGTTTGCTGCTATAATACGACGCTGAAAAATTGAAAGCAACTACGTTCACATCTTCTTCGTTTACAGTAAGTAAATCTCGGTCTTTCATGAAAGTTGCCTTTGATCATTAGCTTTTTTTTTTTTTTTTTTTTTTTAAGAAATCACGATTGCTTTCATTTGACTCTTTTTGGCGTGCTATCATTTTATTTTCCCTTCCCTTCGCCACTCTCCGCACCATCACTGTCGACCGGCTCCTCACGATACTGCTCCTGTAGCGAAATCCGTCTCCAGGTTGTATCCATGTCCTACACGCACGCGCATACATACACACACGCATTCATACACACACATACATACACACCTACACACACACATACATACACACACACATACATACACACACACATACATACACACACACCTACACACATACACACACATACACATACACAAACACATACACACACGCACACACACACGCATACATACAGAAACCTACACATACACACACACAAAAACATACACACACACATACACACAACTACTCTCACATTCATGCCTGCACACAGACTGAAACACATATGCCTACACACACATCATACACATACCCCGTCCCACGCACACACGTTCATACACACAACTGCCCACACACTTGTGCCTGCACACAAACACACATGTTTTTTTTTTTGTGTGTGTGTGTGTGTGTGTATGTATGTAGGAGAGACCGGGGATAGTTGGTGAACTTTTTAAACTTTATTTTTTTTAAAGTTGTAAATAAAGTAGAAAAATTTTCTTTTATTGCTTGGATATTCTGTATGATATCAGCAATAAAGTCGTATTTTTGTTTTAACAATACTGTACTTTTTCAATTCTTTACATAACTTTTGTGAACCTTCGCAGAGTTCGCACACTTGCCCCGTCACGGGTTAAGTTGGCGAGCCGTATGGGGTAAGATAGCGAATTGAGAAAAACTCATAATAGACACAGAAAAGTTAACATAAAGCCTCAATGATGCTTTAAATAATCAAGTAAAACTTACCAATGAATGAAGAAAAGCGAAATTAATATTCTAATTGCTTTAAAATTAGGTATGTCACATCCTATAAAAGGTTTTTAACTTTGATTTTGAAAGTAAATGCTGAAAAATGCAAACATTACTTAAAATGAACTAGTATTTTATTTGCCCTCCGTTCTTCTTTTTTATGTATCTTTTAGGTTTATATTCATTCCTTTTTTCTTGGATTTAGAGATTTCTTGTATGTTTTGAGGACTTTTTGTGATGATTTGTGTTTTTCTGCTGTGATTCTTTCTTCCTGAAGAGCCTTTTTGACTGGGTTATTAAAGAGTATTGCCGTAGACCTCTTTCGTTTCCATCCTTTTTTGATCTGACCCCCTTCAGCTTTAGGATAAGGTCGTATATGATCTGGAGTAATGCTCAGAGAGAGACGTATGTGGGTAGCTGAGACATAGCGCTATCTTCAGTAAGAGACTCTACATCTGAATTATTGAATGAAGTAGCAACTGAATCTACTCCAGGACAGGTCCATCCAGTTTTACTACTTTCTTCCAACATGGTTGCTGCTGGGACAAACGGATTCACTCATAGATCCAGGAGATTGGGAGTCCGACCTATCAGTGATATAACTTTGCATGAAGTCACAATCCTGGAAAATGTTAAAATTTCAGGGAAACACTAGTTTCCTTGAAACCATTCATAATATTTACGGGCCTTGCTTCTTGTGGAAAAGCAACTGTTACCACCGATGGTACGTCGTCAATCGTCATTGGCTTTCCTGGAAGAACCCCCTTTTCCAAGAATCACTGGCGGAATTAACATACTTTTTCAATGGGCCATGTAGATTCTTATCAAGAGGCAGCAACTTATGGCTAAAATGCAGTGGGGGAAAAAAGTAGGGTTATTAATTTTTTGAGCAACCACGATCGCTTATTGTTCTCATTTGACTGTTTTGAATTCCTATGATTTTATTTTCCCGCCAGCACCCTCTACCAGCACCACCGTCGCGTCGACCGGCCTCACGATGCTGCTTCTCTTGCGAAAACCGTCTCCAGGTCCATATCCTACGCACACACGCATACACACACATACACACACTCGTGCTTGCGCACAGACACAAACACACACTCCTACACACACACTCATGCCTGCACACAGACACAAACTTAAACGCCCACATATACACACACACACACACACGAACGCCTACACACACACACGAACGCCTACACACACACACGAACGCCTACACACACACACGAACGCCTACACACACACACGAACGCCTACACACACACACGAACGCCTACACACACACACGAACGCCTACACACACACACGAACGCCTACACACACACACGAACGCCTACACACACACACGAACGCCTACACACACACACGAACGCCTACACACACACACGAACGCCTACACACACACACGAACGCCTACACACACGCGAACGCCTACACACACACACGCGAACGCCTACACACACACACACGAACGCCTACACACACACACACGAACGCCTACACACACACACACACGAACGCCTACACACACACACACACACGAACGCCTACACACACACACACACACGAACGCCTACACACACACACACACGAACGCCTACACACACACACGAACGCCTACACACACACACGAACGCCTACACACACACACGAACGCCTACACACACATGAATGCCTACACACAGATGAACGTCTACACACACACACGTACGCCTACACACACACACGTACGCCTACACACACACGCGCGCCTACACACACAGCACTGCATACACAACACGCACACACATGCATACATCACACATTAACGCGCACCCACACACACGCTCGTGATTGCGAAAAACATGATTTGAATTCAAAATGCCAAAAATTCAAATTAATATATATATATATATATATTGGCTAGTAGTTTCCTTACAAAAAATCAAGCCTTTCTATTGACGTGGGAGTGGTAAATGTCTAATAAGAGAATCAGAGGTTTTTCTTTGAACATCCAGTGTTTTCAGCAGAATCCTTTAAGAAATCTGGAAACATTTCAACTGTCATCTACTCACTAGGGGGATACTCCTGCTCCATGCATGCAGCATTATATCTGGTAGGGTTTTCCCGTTGTTGGTTTTTCTCTTGTATTTTCTCATTTCCGGAGAGAAGAGTATGTACAATCCTGTTTGTGAAAATTGCAACACCATGAAGGAAGCATCACAGTTGAAGGAAATTAAATGCACAGTTGAGTGGTAATGGTACAAATTAATGATTACATTTTCAAACGAAACAAACGATAAAAAGAGATAGAAATTAGTATTTTGTGTGGCCACCACGCGCCGCAGTAAGAGCTGCTACACGACTCGGTATGGAGTGAAACAAAGTTTGAATATCTGCTTGCGGAAGAGTATTCCATATTATTTGTATGCGCAAGCAAAGTTCGTCTGTCGAAGCAACAGGACGAGGATCACGAGCAAGACGCCGCCCAACGAAATCCCACACATGTTCAATCGGTGACATATCCGGGGACTATGCAGGCGCTACCGGTCTGCAATTCTAATCATTTGCATATCATGCCCTACTTTACATTTCCTGCAATTTTCAGCGCACTCGCGTAAGTCCTTCGTGGTGTTGCAATTTTCACAAACAGGAGTGTATGTTGGCAATTCTATAAGCATGTCTATAAGAAATGATAAGCTCAAGAATAGTGTAACTAATGCAATTATTTTATTAAATTGATAATTTGCAGAATTTAAATTTCAATTGTTTAATGTTTTGACTCTAAAAAGTTAACTTAGGGCAAGTATGCGAATTCGCACACTTACCCCGAAAAAAATTCGCCTACTAGCCCCAACTCGTTATATTGAAATCAAGTTACACTGGTTAAAAAATGGTTTCATAAAATAATCTGAATAGGATGTCATTTGTTGCGTTGAAGCATGGGCTGTTCAATATTAATAAGTTTTGGTAAATTATTCTACTATTGTATGTTTTATAAGAAAATAGCTAAGGATGAAAAAATTTACTTGACATTGCGAAACAACAACTTTCTCCTCGTACAACACGGTCCGTTTGGCAAGTTTCACTGAAAATACACTGATAGTAGCGAAGCAGCTACGTGGCTTCGTGACAGCTCACTCAAAAATCAAAAACGAGAAAATTATTTAACATTCGCACACTTACCCCTTCGCATACTAGCCCCCGTCTCCCCTACGTGTCTGTTGCATTGCTACATTTGCGACAAAAAGCCGAAACTTAATGCAAATCTTCATGGTATCAACTTAATGGTATGACCCCCAAACAAACTTTAGTTCATAACCTGTTTCGTCAAAGTACTAAGTCAAACTAGAGAAAAAATATCTATAAAAAATTAATTTGAATTTTTGGCATATGAATTCAAATTATGTTTTTCGCAATCACGAGCGTGTGTGTATGTGGGTGCGTTTATATGTGTGTATATATGCATGTGTGTGCGTGTTGTGTATGCAGTGCTGTGTGTGTACGCGCGCGTGTGTGGGTAGACGTTCGTGTGTGTGTATGTAGGCATATGTGTTTGTGTCTGTGCGCAGGCATGAGTGTGTGTATATGTGTGTAGGCGTGTGTGAGTATGCGTGTGTGTGTAGGATATGGACGCAACCCGGAGACAGTTTTCGCAAGAGGAGCAGCATCGTGAGGCCGGTCGACGCGACGGTGGTGCTGGCAGAGGGTGCTGGTGGGAAAATAAAATCAGCGTAGCATAAAAAACAGTCAAGTGAGAACAATAAGCAATCGTGATTGCTCAAAAAAAAAAAAAGTGCCAGTTAAATTGACTATATGTGTCCTCTTGGAGTGGTGGCGCTTTTCAAAATGTCTCCCGCCCCTTTTGTTCTAAGAGTCAGCACTAAAACCTACCATCGCAAATTGCATCAATTCCAAAAAATAAAAGCTTTTAACACGATAAATCCTGCAGCTTTCAAGTCCCGCATCAACTAAAATGCAATCGGTATGAAGCTTCAGATTCCTTGCTTAGGCATCAAGCTTGTAAAACATGGACAAATGAATACTTTTTCCTGGATTAAAATTGGAAGAAGCTCCTTAAAATGGAAATTTAATGAATGTAAGAATATCAGAAAAACTTACAAGGAAAATTGAAAAACGTCTATGAGTGATTACCGGAAATGACACATAAAACGAATCCTGGTAAGAGAACTTTTCTTTCTCCTCTTGGCAACTGATCATTAGAGGCTCGCCCGCTAAGGGTGATCATAAATTCGAGAGCTCGCCAGAATGCCATTAAATTAATTCGAAAACTTCTGATAGCTAAAAATGATTCTGCGGGTCGGTTCGCTAGATAGTGGTGTTAAATTTAGTATGGCACACTGGAGAATAAGGAATTCGTTTCGGCTAAGATAACGCCAAAAAAAATGTGATTGAAAGGTTTTTTTTTTTTTTTTTAACTCCTCTGATATTTTACTGGGCCCCTTTTAATTTATTCCTCTTTGGAACACTTAAATTATACCTTCGATTGAAGGGCAGATAAGGATTCCTCATTTTTAAACATAATGTAAATGCCTTTCGAATGCTAGAGAATTGTTTCTGGCTTTAAAAAATTTTTAAAAAAACTTTGAATTTAAGGTTGCCAATTGCTTCAAACTGTCCATTGGAAAACGATACAGAGCTAAAAGGTAGTGGACGGTGAATGTTTGGTTTTGAACTTTTCCTGGTGGTTTTTTTCCTTATAGTAATCTCCAAATTTAACTCACATATATTATGGCAACAGTTTCGTCGGTAAAATATTTCTTTTCTTTACTAATAATAAAGCTAAAAGTTTCTCTGTCCGGATGCATCTCTGTCTGTCAGGAATCTCTGTGACGCGCATAGCGCCTAGACCGTTCGACCGATTTTCATGAAATTTGGCACAAAGTTAGTTTGTAGCATGGGGGCGTGCACCTCGAAGCGATTTTTTCGAAAATTCGATGTGGTTCTTTTTCTATGTCCAATTTTAAGAACAAAAATATAAGATGGACGAGTAAATTACGAAATTATCATTACGTGGAACCGTAACATGGGCACAAGCCAATTGGCGAGACAAATTCACCATACATTATTTGTAAATATACAGACGAACCAAAAGACCCTTTTAATTTTTCTATTACGGGCAAAACCGTGCGAGTACCACTAGTATAGAGTAAAAGTACTGTAATTTAAACTTTATTTCTTTTAACTCGTATTACTTTGTCAAGCATTACGTAAACACTTTATTTTTATTTATTTAGTTATTTTACCGATTCAGATAAATTTTACATTGCCGTAATGTTTTGTTGCTGTTCAGTTCTATAATTTTTTTTTATGAATTTCTAAAGGTATTAACCACTTTTACAGCCAAAATCGTATTCTATCTGTATATATTTTTTATTTGCTTCTAGTACGATCCAATGTGAAAATATCGATATTGGCATACTGAAAAGTAAGGCCATATAGTTCTGGACGAATTTTTAGTTTCATTTATTCTAATAGAGGAAAAAAGCCTGTGCTTTGGGAGTATTACTTTCTTATTTAACTAGCCATCGGAGTTCTTTGTCAATTTTTATTTCAAGGTGTTAATTTTTTAGGGTCGTAGTATTAGTAGAAAGCTCAAATTTTTAGCTTACAGTAACGATTATCTGTAGCAAGAAACAATTGCGTAAATAAATAAATACAGTCTACTCTCAATAATTTGGCTCTTGATAATTCGAAGTAAGCACTGGTCTTGTGAGAAACCAAAGCGAAACCTTTAACTTAAATCGACTAAATCCTTTACATTTTGATACATTGAGATGTCGAAGTGATGTTTGACGTCACCAGCGAACGCGCTATAATTGGAAGTCTCAACCCTCTGCAATTCGAAGTCAAAACGATTTTTAACATCAGGCCATCGATAGCCACAGCAAAATTTCTCTCCCCCCCCCCCCCCCATTACTATTTATAGTCAAGAAGTTTTTTACAATGAGCCGCCCAACGTTGGGAAAAATACGAATTTCGAGCTGAAGTCTTTTTACCGACACGGAAGACATACTCGTATTCATTTATCTTCGAAAATAATTGTGCTCTCGTGATTTCGATTTTTTTTTTCCATCCCTCTCGAAATTTGAAAATCGAACTCTCGTTAATTCGAATTTTTTAAGGTCTCTTAAGTTTCAAATTATCGAGAGTCTACTTTAAATAATTTTTTTAATTTGTGTACTTTTTTTTTAAATCCTATACTAGATTTAACTGCGTAAGGTTTTATTGTTTAAAAAACCGTTTTCTTTTTATTTGTGCAACAAATACCGTACACAAGCCAAAATTTAATTGGGTTTAGCACAACAGTTTAAGGGTAGTCAATACCTTGTTTACGCATAATGTTAAATTGCTAAACTTGTTTGTACCTTTTTCGCAGTAAGGTTTAATGATAGAAACTTACAATTTTGACTGTTTTAGGGGAAAAGTATGAGTTCTAAAGCAAAAATTTCCCTTTAGTATAATTATGAACATAAAGTGTGGCAAAACTCTCGAAGTAACATGTAAAGTAGTTTTCTAGAAAAAAGAACATGAGTTTTTAAAATGGACGTTTTTAGAAAACCCGTTTGAAAGTAAAATTGTAAGTGCATTTTAGGGGGGTCTCGGGACACATTTTTGAAATTTTTTTTATTATATACTTTAGGGTTTTTTAAATTTTGGACACTGATTCACCATTTATTTAATAAGCAAAATCATAAAAAAAATATGAAAAAAAAATATTAATTTAAATTTAATTAATTAAAAAAAATGAGGGTTGCTTTATATTGTTATAACCAGGGGTGATTGTGAGTTCATCAAAAAATACCTGAAAGTTTCAAAGCGAGACCGGGGGGGGGGGATAATCTTTGGCCCCTATTACTTAAGTGCACCTTTGCCATAGTATTAAATAGTTCTGAGTCAAAATATTGCGTGCACATTTAATTAAATTTTTAATGGATTACAAATACAAAGTTACTTTTGAGCTGGTGTTATACAAATTATCTTGACATTTGTCCATCTTAAGGGGATAGTTGTCCATCTTAAGGCTCTTGCAGGTATATTTGACGAGTATTATATAATTTTAAAATAAATTGCGGAGGTAGGGAGATAAAAGCATAACGAAAGAAGAACATGATTCCGGTATTTTCAGACATGAAAATACCGGAAATACGTCCGAAAATACCGGAAATTCGGGTAAAATACCGGGACCACAATCACCCCTGTAGTTATAACTCAAAATATTCTTGATCAATTTTCAATTTTTTTAAAAATGAATTACGCACAAACATCTAAGCTTTAATTTTTATTCGGCGATTTTAAAAACATTGATTCAATAGAAAATAAAAAATATTTGAAGAAAAATTTTTAAAAAATTCGAAGGTACTTTTTTTTTTTTTTTAATCATAATTTTTGCAGCAAATGTGTTTTTCAAGGTTCGCCGAATAAAAGTTAAAGGAAACTGTTTTAAAAAGATATACTCCAAGTTTCATTACTTTATCTTTATCGGTTCCTGACTTATAAGAGTTTGAATGCAAGAAATCGGGGAAAAATTACATCATGGAGAGAAACGCGTTTAAAGTTTTAAAGTTAAGTACACATTAGTTAGGTTCGTGCAACAAAAATAATTCTGTCTTTCGTTCTATTTTAAGATAGAAACAAGATTCAAACGTCCTTTTAAGCAGAAAAAAAACGGAGTAATTTTTCACATGATAAAAAAACAAATGCCAAATTTGACGATTTTTGTGTCCCGGACCCCTTTAATGTATTCATTCCCCATTAAAAATTTAATTTCAGTTTCTTTTAATCTACATAGAAAACATAACTTTGGTGTCGCTTTAGAGCTCTTGATTTGACTATTTTAAATAGATAAAAACTTTAAAAAACGTATTTTTTTAAGGTTTTAAGGTACCACCTCTCCTTAAAGATTTTGATAGAAATAATTAAATAGAAAAATACTTCAATAGACGTACGGGCAATTCTTTTGCCAGAAACTGAAAATATCTGCTAAGCAAGACGTTATATTAGAATCATGGAATCAAATTTCCTCTTTTCCAGCCGAATTCCTCCCATTTTCGACCCCGATCCTCCACCGTGATGGTAAGACGATCCGTTCCTGCAAAACCCATTTTACGAGAGAATTGCAGTTTTTCAATCATTCTTTGAACAGAGAGTTCCTTTTTCATGAAATTACAGGGTGTTAGGGGAATAAAATGGTCTTTGAGTAAGAAATAAAAAGTTATTTTAGTTGGTTTTACCGTTTTGCTGTTAAGCCTTAAAATTCTTAAATTTGTTTATTAAATGAAAAAGATGTCGTAAATTACTGCTATTATTGACAGTTGCGTAAGATATGTATGGTTGTTTTAAGTTCCGAAGCACAGTGCTGGCCAAATTATTAGGCTAAAGAGTTTTTGTTTTTTGTGCACTATGTGTACTAAAATACTATTTATTTTACTGTTAAAGTACAGTACATACTGTACACTGATTATTATGTTATTTTAGCATAATTTAATGTTTGCAGGTGGCAACACTGTTTTGTTTATGTTCTTTGTTTATCTACCTACTAGGAACATAACCTCAATCAGCTTAAACAGTTCACTAGTTACATGAAATACTCCGCCACCATTAGCACTGACCAGACATTAATTCTGTATTAGCTACCAGTTTGTTTGGATCTCTAGGCTTCCTTAAGAGGTTTTCCACCTCCAGCTCAGTCACTCCTATGCTGGGCTGATGAGTGCTAATAAGCACGAAACTGCAGTCCTCGGCTGGAATTGACTGAGCTGGCGGTGTATTTCATATATTTCTGTCTCAGCTCTGGCTATAGAGCGGTAACTTATTGAAAATAGTTCACTAGTTCTTTTTATTAGTATGTTCTGTTATGTTTAAAGTTAGTTTTAGGTAATTAGTGAGTATGTGTATGTGAGTATATATAATAGTGAATGTAAACAATTTTTTGCCTCCTTTTTCAAAAAGTTAAGAAATGGTGTAAACCTTGTGAAAAGTATGCCAAAAAGACTTAAAATGTTCATCAAGAACAAGGGAATGCAATACTAAATATTAGATAATTATTTCACTGTTCGTTAATGTGTCTATAGTTATGTAATCAATAAAGAATTTGGCTTTTAAAACAGTCTTAGTCTAATATTTTCGCCAGCACTATATTTCTGTTAGAATCATGTCGGAGTAACACTTCAAAAAGTCTTCATGGAAATTAAAAGAGTTTCATTTTTGAATTAAAAGTTTCAGTTTTATGTGGGGTTGATAATTAACTAGCAGTGTAAAAGAATGTTATGATGAAAAAGAGTCTCAAATTTTTGAAGTTCTTTCTTGTGCAATGCCTCTTCACTCGAGATGATGCATCGAAGTAGTGCTTGTCTCACTTGAATTCAAAATGTATACACAGAATTATATTCGTAATATCAATTAGTAGAAATCTTGAAATTGACATCTGAATGGATGGTCATATTGAAATATATTAATTATATATGTTACCCCAAATGTTAAACTAAAATTTTAAACGCATGAAAAAACTTTTTTAAAAACTAAACTCTGTGAAAAGATTTTTTGAGCAATCACGATTGCTTATTGTTCTCATTTGACCGTTTTTGATGTTACGCTGATTTTATTTTCCCACCAGCACCCTCTGCCAGCACCACCGTCGCGTCAACCGGCCTCACGATGCTGCTCCTCTTGCAAAAACCGTCTCCAGGTTGCATCCATATCCTACACACACGCATACACACACCACTACACGCACATACACACACTCATGCCTGCATACATACACACACACGAACGCCTACACGCACCCCCCGCGTACACGCACAACACTGCATACACAACACTAACACACATGAATACATACACTCACACACATGCACCCACGCACATGCGCCTACACAAACACAAACATGCGCCTACACAAACACACGCGCATACATACACACACACGATCGTGGTTGCGAAAAACATAATTTGAATTCAAGATGCCAAAAATTCAAATTAATATATTTTTTTTTCGCATTTCATCCCATACTTGAAATATTATTCATGTCATCTTGCACACGACCTTTCTCATTTTCGTAAGTATTTTTATACGCTTTGAAAAGAAAAACAGCTCCGCCTTTATGTATAAAATTAATAGTTGTAACTTTCTAAATCAGATACATAAAAATGCCTCATTGTTTTTACTTCCTTTTACAAAAAAGGAAGTATTGTATTCGCGAAAAAAATTTCACTCAAAAATCGGCCTTAATTTCCATTTTTCTCACCGCCGAATGAAAGTTGAGTTTTTTTTTTTTTTTTTTTTCGACCCGACCACAGGTGGACATATGCCTAGGAACCTACAGACACCCAAAATATCCATTTTGACGACCCCTGAGTTAATTACCACGAATTTTCTCGTGACGTCTGTATGTGCGTATGTATCTGTGTATGTATCTCGCATAACTCAAAAATGGTAACTCCTAGAAAGTTGAAATTTGGTACGTAGAATCCTACTGGGGCCTAGTTGTGCACCTTCTCTTTTGGTTGCATTCGGATGTTCCTAAGGGGTCTTTTGCCCCTTTTGGGGGGGGAAATCATTGTTAATTTCGATGTAAACGCAAGTGGTGTTGTAATTTGTCGGACACTTGTCGATATATTGCCAGTCTTTTGGTCGCCAAATTTTTTCTCCAACTTGGCGACAAATTTGGCAATTTTTTTTTATTTGGATTTAATTTGGCGATATTTAGAGAGTAAACACGTGAATCACATTGAAACTGCCAATTGTGGGGAAATGAGATTAAATTGGAGTAAAAGGAAGTCATGTGATCAACTCGTTTAACTTGGCGACATTACATACTACTTTCATAGCGAAACATTTGCAACTATGAAATTAGAGTCCTGACTTTCTTCGGTCCGAAATACACCAACTACTTGAACTTATGGAAAACCGGGCCTCCGAATAGCGGATAAAGCAAGCGATCGGATAATTTGACAACCAACTTCAGGGCTGAGTCTGTCTATAGTAAAACGGTTCAGTACATATTTTCAGAACGGATATGATGTATCTTAGCCAAATTTAGCAGTGAAAAGGTAGATTTTAAAATATCGTAGTATTTCATCAAACTTTTTCCAGGCTAGGATTTGGCTGTTAGAATTATGTTCTCTGGATCATGATTTCCTCCTTCTTCTTATAGTTCTCCTTTTCAATTAAATTGGGGTAGTGTTTGCGTGCTCAATAGAGTGGTTCAAAATTTTTGTTTTCGTGCTGAAGTCCAGTTCGCCCCTATATATATTTAGACCCACTAATAGCATCATGCAGGAAAAGTTTTAACTTGATACTCAAATTTTAAGAGGGTGCTCAATGACCCCTTAATTTAACATTAGCCGTAGTATAGAAAATGCCCCAAATTTAGAAACATTTAATTTCCCCAGCTGTTTTTTTTTGAGCAATCACGATTGCTTATTGTTCTCACTTGACTGTCCTTGATGTTACGGTTCCTTTTTCAGCTTGAACCAGGGGCCTCTGCAGAACCACCGCCCGCCGTCCTCCAGGCGCGGCTGTCACCCGGTCTTGAGCTATCCGCTTCTCCTGGTGGGAGGCGCCCATGTCCTACACACACGCACGCTCACACACATACAAACTCACGACTTCACACACTCCTACACACACACACACACTCATGCCTGCACACAAACACAAATACACATGCCTACACACACACACGCGAACGCCTACACGCACATGCGCGTACACAACACTCACTCACACACATGCATACATACACACACACGCACCCACACACATGCGCCTACACAAACACACATGCGCCTACACAAACACACACGCGCATACACACGCTCGTGATTGCGAAAAACATAATTTGAATTCAAGATGCCAAAAATTCAAATTAATTTTTTTTTTTTTTTTGTAAATAATTACAGTAAAACCTCTCAAATGCGGACACGAACGGGACAAATTTTTTTGTCCACTAAACAGGGGTGTCCGTAGGACAGGGGTTTAAAGAATGTTATTTGCCTTGGAGTCGGGGAATTGAAAAATTTCCGCATGAGAGGGGTGTCCGCACTTGAGGGGTGTCCGTTAAGAGTGGTTTTACTGTATTTTACTGCAATATATATGCATGTTACTCGTGTATATTGCAATATGTAACATTACTTTTCCAGCTCAGTGAATTTTGTAACCCCCCCCCACACCTCCCCATACGTATGAAGTTTTGGGGGGGGGGGTTGAACGCCCTCTTTCAGTTAAAATAGGAAGCTAAAATTCTTCCAGTATATTACTATCCACAAGTCTAAAAATATTGACGGGTGTCCCGTTGTCTCGGAGAAACTTTTTCTTTTTACATGTATGAATAAATAATAAGGGGGATAGTAATGCGTTCGAATAATTGGACAGTTTGGGTCATTGGAGTTAATATAATTGCAGTTCTACCTTATTTGACTCGTATGATCGGCGATCGACTGTATTCAGAGTTTAACTTAATTATTTAGTGTATTTAACTGAAATCCTATTTTTAATCTTAATATATAAAAATCAATGTCCTGAGGTAACATATATATATATATATATCAACGCACAGCCAATACCGCTCAAGCCTCAGACTTGAAATTTGGCAGGCATGTCCACATGATTACGAAAGTATCCACTAAGAAAGGATTTTTCGAAATATCAATTAGTTCGGGAGAAATTAATTAAAACCCCTTAATTTCTGAAATTAAAACCTGTCATTGAAATTCAAATCCCTTATTTTTGGAGGCTTTCCCTCCATTCAAATCATTATTCAGTACTTTTTCTCAACTTTTGCTCGATAGCGAATTTTAAATTTGATATTGTTTTTGTTTCCCACGTGATTCTCGAGGCTTTTCTCAGGTCAAATAATAATGTTTCTGTCTTTTGCTTTCATTTTTTTAAAACAAGAAACGAAGTTTTTAAGAATATCATCACAGGTGGACTATCCTTTTGAATTTATAAGAGTGCAGTTTCCTGTAAAAGTTTGCTTTGTAATAACCGTTAATAAGTCACAAGGACAGACACTAAAAGTAGCAGGGATCGATTTAAGAGAGGACTTTTTTTCCCACGACCAATTTTATGTAGTTTGCTCGAAAGTCAGTTCATCAAGCAGCTTAATAATTTTAGCACCAGAAAAATAAAACTAAATATGTTGTATACAGAATCTCTTGCTTAAACATAGGTATAACAATAAAATGTGGATGGCCTGTAATTGCAAAGATAATCAATACTTTAAAAGAATCTTTAATAACAGTTAAAGATCGGTTAAGGTCAAGGGCATATATATAAAGAGTCCAGGGACCCCGGGATCCCCCCAAAATTAGAAAAGATTATAGGTAATAAGTAATTATTATAGGGGATTTTCGAAACTAGGTGCACCAAGCACTGTTAACCCTGTAAATTCCATTACCCGAGCAATGCCGGGTACGGGAATGCTAGTCATGTATAAGAATTGTTTTAAAAGAAAAGTCGTAATAAACGGATCATTCTTTGTTCAGAATCTGATTGTCTGAGCCGCAGCATCATTATGTATCATTCTGCATCTATCCATCATTTTTATCACTCACATATCTATTAAGAAAGCACCGATTTCGCCTGCAACCGAACTTGTTGAGTTATTCCAGTGCAATCTCAGACCGCCATTAAACGGGTTATCAGGCCGGCAGCAAAAGTTTGATGAGTCCCCTAGTGAAAACATTTTCTCGTTGGGGCCCCGTTTTATGGCTCATTTTCGATAATGAGTCATCCAGACTTTTTTTATTATTATTATTCCTTCAATTTTCGAATCTCCAATTTAATTTTCATCTGGAGAAAAAGAAATTTTTTTTCCCACTACTTCTCCAACCTTCTTTTTGTAAATGGCGTAGCCGGGGGGAGGGGGGATGTGTGGAAATGGAGTGAAAAATCACTTTCCCAGACTAAAACAGATTCTCACTACCAATAGACCATTTAGGACTTCGGTCCGCAAATGGGGAGAAGGCGGAATGAAATCTTGCTGTAACGACGCGCGTATCGGTAAACGGCCATTTTGTTTTATAGCTGTCGTGGAGAAATACTCTCTGCCTCGTCTGTGCCGGCTTTCGTGATGGGGATACTAAAATGGGACTGGTTTTATAAATGGTGATGCGAGGAAGTATTTTCTTTTATTTCACAAACTTTGTTTATGAGTTCTAGAAACCTTTCATATAAATTATCTCTCGGGAAAAAAAAAATTTTAAATATAATTAGTGGAGTGCATTTTTTTACCTCTCTTCTAGTTTTTTTTTATGCGAAATAGCGCTCTAAAAAAGTTATTTTTTATAAAGTTATTAAACGTAAGGTCACCTGTTTAATAATTTTATGGTTCTGATTTTACTAGTGGAAGTTCATTATCTCGCTCACAATCCGAAGCAAATGTTTGACTGTAAACAAAATAAAAATTATCATTATTAAATACTGCGGCTCCTGGGCCTCGAGAAGCTTTTTTTAACTTTACTACTCCGTTTTCGTTCTTGTAATCTTAACTTTTCCCACAACTGTACTCTATGCAGGAAAATGGGATTTGGTTTTCTAAAGCTCGTAATGTGAAACGAAATCACTATATAAGTACAGTCGAGTCCCAACTTACGCGAGGGATGCGTTCCAAGACTCCACAAGTAAGTCGAAATTTCGCTTTGTGGAAAAATATATGCATATAAATTTTTTAAAGCATACAAAATACTTTTAGACACTTATAAACACCCCTCAAACTGCTCTAAAGTATTCCTTAACCATACACGACAGTTTCTTGCAAAAAGAACTGAACTTTTACTGTATTTAAAGAATATTAAACATGAAATACTTTAAGGATGCACAAAATAATTGGTCAATGGGAATGAAAGACATAAAATAAAAGAGCACGGTACGCACAGCATGTAGTAAAATTAAAATGATGCACTATATTAGTACTGCACCGTAGATATAGTAACAATATTTAAGAGTTAAAAAATGAAGATAGTGATGATTTATGCTCCATGATCAGATCGTTATTCTTATCTAATACATTTTTAAATACGATTGCTTCGCCTTTTCTTTTATTACGTTTCAATTTGTGGCAACATCTCCTTTTCCTTATCTCCCTATTAATCCATAATTGAAGAGCAACTTCCATTTTCATAGTATTTACTTCGCTAGACTGCTCTGCAAGCTTCAATATTGAAACTAAGTTCTGAACTTATATATTTCATCAACTTTTATATTTAGAATGTAAAGAAAAAAAAATTAAAGATGCTGAGTGGTTATTTGATGCACTAGACTAGTTTGGTGTATGAACTTAGGCTGTTAGTGATACTTAAAGGGATCTAATAACATTCACAAAGTGAATATTTAGTAGCCAATAAGGAAGCTGATACTTCCTTTCGCGTAGGTCGAATCGCGTTGTAGCGGGAGTCGACTGTACAATTAAATCTCAATCATTTCGTTAGCCTACTACTTTGTTTCGTTCTTGTAACGAAACTTTTCCCGCAACGAAACTTTTGATGAAGGAAAACAGGATTTAAGTTGTTTTAAGCCCGTAATCTGAAACGATATGACTATAAAAACACAGTTCAACTTGTTTCATTTTAGTTGTAATCTTATCCAATATAACGCGACTTGCATTGGTGGTTTAAAAGGCCCGTAATCCGAAATGATATCACTATAACACTACTGCTCAACTTGCTTCACTACGTTTGCATACTACAGTAGAACCTCCAGAAGCAAAAAAAAAAAAAAAAAAAAAAAAACAATAATGTGTAAGCGCATAAGAAAAAGTGAATTTACTGGAATTCAAGAATCACTTTTCCTCTAAAAATTAATTGAGGTAAATTTGACATAAACATATGTGAAGGAAACAGGTAATGTATTGTAAAAAAAACTTGCTGAGATTAAAATGCATGATTTTCCCTCTAAACCATTTATTCAAGTAGGTTCAGGGTTGATGGAGTGCACAACAACTAATTAGCTTTGTATATAAAACTTAAAATTTGAACATTAATTGTAATTCACATAGTATTACCTTGTAAATTACATAACATAAAGCAAATATTTGTAATGAATTACTTCAAAATTAGTTCTGTGTGCTACAAAACTTTGCCATTACGAAATTTTTGATTAAATTTTAATTAATAAAATAATATAAACTTAGAAATTTGAATAATCGTGAATTTTATTTAGCACACATTTTCAGTATTTAATGATAAGTGTTAATAGTTAATGTTTATTGTGATATTATACTACTAAGTACACGGCATGCCCCAATTCATCCGCCTCTGAATAAGGGACACCTCTATTTAAGGGACAAAATTTCTGGTCCCCTTAGTGTCCCTTATTAAGAGGTTCTACTGTACTTCGTATCGTTCTTTGATTGTAATTTTTTCCGCAGCTGCACTTTTGATGCAGGAAAATGGTATTTACGGTTATTGAAAGGCCTGTGTTCTGAAACGAAATCTTGAATATAAGCGCTATTCAGCTTACTTCATTTCGTGTTCTTTATTCGGGGTTCATTTACTTAAGTTATAGTTATTAAAGGGTTCGTATCCTGAAACGAAGTCACTATTAAAAGCACAATGGGGGGGGGGGGGGGCTTCCTTCAGCCAAAAGTGCTTCTTTTAATCATTGAAATGGATAGAATGAGCAAAAAAAATATGGACTTAGAAAAATTTCTCAACAATTTTTTTTAAATTAATTTTTTAAAATGTCCGATTTTTCAAACATGGCGTGATCTTGATGACGTCACGAATGATGCACTTTGCCGCTTCTTTCTACTACGTTTCCACGTTATGATAATCAAGTAGCGAATTAAAATTGCGCTCTACGCTTGCTACCAACCATATCGTTGCCAATACACGTGAGTAAAGATGCGAATTAAATATTTTGCACTGTGAATGGCAACACTGAATGGCATTTCATCATTTGTGATGTCATCGGCAAAAGCCGTAAACAATGAAAGCGCTCTGATTTAAGTAATTTTTTAAAAATATTAAACATAAACACATTTATCGAAAAATGGCCTATGTTTTTAAGCATGCTCTTTCAGAAAAAAAATAATACTTCTAATATTTTAGAAACTACCCCATTCAACTTGCTTCACTTAGTTGGTCTACCACTTCATTTCGTTCTTGTAACAGTAACTTCTCCCGCAATTGTAAACTTTATGCAGGAAATTGGGATTTAGTTGTCTAAAGCCGGGGTATTCTGAAATCCATTATAGAAGTACTATTTAACTTACTTCACTTCTTTTGTATACTATTTCTGTTCGTTCTATTAATAATGTAATTCTTCCCGTAACTGTACTCTTGATGGAGAATAATGGCGAATAAAATAAATGGAATAAATGCGAGTTGAAAACTTCGTGATTTTTATATGAACAGACCGAAAGTTGAAAAACAAAACTACCTTGCGAGGCTTAAATTTTCCTAATTACGATGGGCACACGAAAATTGCGAAATATAGTCTCGCGAAAATAAGTGCTTTTGCAGTATTCACCAAATAAAGAAGCTACTCTAATTGTTATAGAAGAGGATGGTATTGAATTGCCCTGGCCGGCTTACAATAAATACAAGCATTGCAGTGTTATATAAGAGTATGATAACGGACATTGTTAGAAGAAAAAAATTAATAGATAATTCTTAACAATATTTTCCATGTTCAGATGAGCTAATTTAAAAACCTGAACCTCTTTTTCGTTCAATCCTCTTACGGTGTGTGTTTGTATTAGGGTGTCTCCAAAAAATCGAAATTTTTTTTTTCAAGTTGCACATTTTTGAGCAAACATGCTTGCTTATTGTTCTCATTTGGCTGTTTTGCCGTGCTATCATTTTATTTTCCCACCAGCACCACCGTCGACCCGCTCCTCACGATGCTGCTTCTATAGCGAGAACCGTCTCCAGGTTGTGTTCATATGCTGCACACACACGCATACACACACGCGCATACGAACTCACACACCTACACAAACTCCTGCACACACATGCGCCTACACAAACACACGCGCATACATACACACACACGCTCGTGATTGCGAAAAACATAATTTGAATTCAAGATGCCAAAAATTCAAATTAATTTTATATATATATATATATATATATGTATAATTTCCTTTTACGTGAAAGCAATTGTAAAAAAGTTTTATATAATTTGAACAACGGCAACATGTGCCAAATTAAAAAAAAACTTTTTTAGAAACTTGAAATTTCTGTTGATAAAACGTTGCCCCTATACCCCGCATGCACCACAAAAATATTCATTTAAATTACAAAACATTAAGTTATCCCACACTTGATCTAAAATTTAGAACTTTCTTCAAAAAATTGATTTTTTCGATACATATTTTTTTAGAATGTATGGTAAATTTAACGAAATTATCAAATTGAAAAGTATCAAGAGTATCGTAGGTAATTAACGTTAAATAGAAATTTTTGCTCTCCTGCAATATTGAAGTCTCACACATAGTACACAAAGATATGGATTTCTTTCAAGGTCAAGTTACATTTTTCATTTTAGATATATTATTTTTTATTATTTATTTGCAAATGTTGATCTAAAAATGAGTTCGCTAACAATTTTTGAACTTGATATTTTATTTAAATTTATGTGTAAGTTTTTAAAAGATGAGTAGGAAAAAAATCAATTTTTTGGAGAAAATTATAATTTTTAGGCCAACTGTGGGGTATCTAAATGTTTTTTAATTTGAATACATATTTTCAATGGTACATGTGGGGAGTGGAGTATAGGGGCAAGGTTTTATCAACAGAAATTTCGAGTTTAAAAAAAGGGGGGGGGTTCGATTTCGCCTAGCATACAAGTGTTGGTATACACTTTCAAACGCAAGTCGGCACGGGTTGCCGTTGTTCAAATTATATGAAAAAAATTTCAAATTGTTTTTACGTAACAGGAAAAATATAAGAGGGTATGCTACTTGAAAAATCGACTTTCATTTTTTGTGGGACCCCTAGACCCACTTCATTTTTTGTTTATTTATTTTTTGAAAAGTAGCGAAGTAGCGATTTTATTTCAAAAGGAGTTTGTAGTTGCTGCATTTTAAAAGTAGTTAGAGTTAACTACATTTGTAAATGAGTAGTTGTAGTTCGCTACAAAATAAATGTAGTTTTTCCAACCACTAAATAAAATTGCACAAATGTTACGTTGAATGTGATAAATCCGGTGATTTTGTACAATTGAATATATAGCCATATTTATCACATTTACCGGTTAATTTAAACATAGTGGCAATTACCTTCAAAATAGGTAAGCTAGCAAACTTCTTTAAAAACATAGCAAAAACATATTTAACATTCTCAATTGCAATAATTATAGGTTAAGAGACCCAAGTAATGGTTGCGATCCAAAAAAAATTAGATAGAACCCCGATAACTCGACACTTGGGTAGCTCGACCATCCCGATAACCCGACGCATTTGTTTCTCTCTCTAGTACAATGCTATGATGGGTATATAATAATTTTTGCTAATTTTTAATTATTAAAAAATGCTATGATAGGTATATAATACTTTAATTCTACAGAATTATTCAAACTTATTACATTCCCCATCACGAGTCGGGGATTGTATAAATAAATCGGTAAATGTGAGAAATATTGAATAATTGATCACATTTACCAAGTTTATTGGTGATTGTGTATAATCACCAGTAATTATATACAATCACCAATTTATCACATTTACCGTAACATATTTATTAATAAAAGGTCCGTAATCTGAAACGAAATAACTGTAAACGCACGATTCGACTGGCCTGCGTTAGCCTACTACTTAGTTTCGTTCTAATGTAACTTTTTCCGCAATTGAACTCCCAATATAGGAAAATGGGATTTAAGTTATTAAAGGGCTCGTACTCTGAAAAGCAAGCTACAAGTCTACATTGCTGTAAAAGCACAATTTAACTTGCTTCACTTCGTTTGTCTCATTTCGTTCTTGTAATGTAACTTTCCCCGCAAATGTACTCTTTATGCAGAAAAATGGGATTTAAGTTATAAAAAGGCTCGTAATCTTGAGTGTGTGTGTGAACGACGTCACTATAAAAAACACAATTTAACTTGCTTCATTACATTTGTCTACGTTTCGTTCATGTAATGTAACTTTCCCCGCAACTGTACTCTTTATGCTGGAAAATGGGATTTAAGTTATAAAAAGGATCGTGATCTTGTGTGTGTGAACGAAGTCACTGTAAAAAACACAATTTACTTGCTTCACTTCATTTGTCTACATTTCGTTCTTGTAATGTAACTTTCCCCGCAACTGTACTCTTTATGCAGGAAAATGGGATTTAAGTTATAAAAAAGGCCCGTAATCTTGTGTGTGTGAACGACGTCACTATAAAAGTACAATTTAACTTGCTTCACTTCATTTGTCTACATTTCGTTCTTGAAATGTAACTTTCCCTGCAACTGTACTCTTAATGCAGGAAAATGGGATTTAAGTAATTAAAAGGTCCGTAATCTTAAACAAAGGCACTATAAAAAGCAGTTTTTGCCTTAGCCCAGGTTTAGGGTGGTAACTTACTGCAAAATACCATTCTTTGCCATCAATCTTTGAGTTGAACCTCACTGTTGCTGCGTTCACTCGTCTTGTGCGCTAATTCTACATTAGCTACCAGTTTGTTTGGCTGTCTTGGCTCCCTTAAGAGGTTTTCACCTCCAGCTCAGTTGCTTCCTATTCCGGACTGATGAGTGCTAAAAAGCACGCAACTGCAGTCTTCGGATGGAATAACTGAGCTGGCGGTGTATTTTATGTATTTCTAAATTAGCCCCGACTCAAGACAGTAACTCAGTGCTAAATTGCTTCACTTTGTTTGTCTACGTTTCGTTCTTGTAATATAACTTTTCCGGAAAGTACTTTTTATGCAGCAAAATGGGATGTAAGCAATTAAAAGACCTGTAATCTGAAATGAAATCAAAATAAAAGTGCCGAAAATAATAATAAAAATATTCGATTTACTTTTTTTATATAAGGAAAATAAATTCTTCCTGAACGAAAATAATATTGTATAAGATAATTTACGTTTAGACCTTATTTCTCATGTAAATGTATTTTCTGAGACTTTGTATTGTCTTTACTAATAATGAAGCTTAAAGTCTCTCTGTCCGGAGGATGTCTGTGACGCGCATAGCGCCTAGACCGTTCGGCCGATTTTCATGGAAGTTGGCACAAAGTTAGTTTGTAGCGGGAGGGTGTGCACCTCGAAGCGATTTTTTGAAAATTTGATTTTGTTCTTTTTGTATTTCAATTTTAAGAACATTACGGAATTATCATGACGTGGAATGGGAGAGCGAATGAACATAGCCAATTGGCGAGAAATTCATCATCCATTATTTGTAAATATACAGGCGAACCAAATGACCGTTTAATTTTCTACTACGGGCAAAGCCGTGCGGGTACCACTAGTATAAAATAAACTAATTACGTTATCGCTTCTTTATATTTATTTATGAAGTTATATATTAAAAGAAGCAGAGCACCGCCTACGCTTATTGTGGTCTGCGCTATTCGTTTTATCTCTCTGCTACAATATTTTAAACTAGTGGTACCCGCACGGCTTTGTCCGTAATAGAAAAATTAAAAGGTCTTTTGGTTTCGCCTGTATATTTACAAATAATGTATGGTGAATTTTCTCGCCAATTGGCGTGTACCCAGGTTACGGTTCCACGTTATGATAATTTCGTATCTCGCCAGTTGGCTTGCGCCCATGTTACGGTTCCACGTTACGATAATTTCGTAATTTACTCGTCCATCTTATGATATTTTTGTTCTTAAAATTGGAATAGAAAAAGAACCACATCGAATTTTCGAAAAATCGCTTCGAAGTGCACACTCCATGCTACAAACTACATTTGTGCCAAATTTCATGAAAATCGCCCGAACGGTCTTGGCGCTATGCGTGTCACAGACATCCAGACATCCTCCGGACAGAGAGACTTTCAGCTTTATTATTAGTAAAGATATTCGACGCAACCACTGACGTCTGAAAGGTATCTGAACTCTGTCTTAATATCATCTGAAGCAAAAATACATTCTTGACACTCAAAAACATCTTCTTATGTCTGAGAATATTTTTTGAGCTTCTAAACTATTTTTCGCTTTCTAAAAAGGTTTTTAAAACAGTCTTTTGTCTTTAAAATGATAATCAAAAGTTAGAAGCATCTTCATGCTTTAGAACGTTCTCTTTGAATATTTGGAATATTTTCCAGTTTTTAAAAATGTTTTTGAAACTAAAGAAGACATTATGCAATAAAAGTGAAATCATAATTTGAAATCAAGAGAGATATTTTGTGGGAACAGAAAATGTAATCACAGTTATGCAAAAGCATGTTTTGACATTTAAAAAAATATTGAAATTCGCGTATAAAAAATAATTTAAAATTCAAACTTTTTTCCTAGCGTACAAAATGATAATTTGAAAATCAAATACACCTCTCGTATGATAACAATCTTTGCAATTTAAAGTCTTAAAAAGCACTCTGCATAAAAGATGGTTAAACTTGAAAAGAAATTTTACAAGTAGGCACCACAGCGTAAAATTTATCTTCTCTTACGAAATAATCTCTTTTGTAAAACCACATTATACTGAATCAGAAACGATATAGAAAGCCATTATTCTGCTGCGTCTTGCCGAATTTTATTTCTGAAAACCTAATTTATTCCCACTCTTAATACCCATCATTTTGACCTCTTCATTCTTATAGAAAGTTTCCGAGCTTGATCCCTTCATTCCAATTCGGATAGTCGATTTTTTTTAATGTCGTCACAAACCGTCTTTTTGCTGTGATTTATGAAGGAACAGGATAACGCAGTTTTTCTAATACGTCGATAAAAAAGACCAGTAGAAGAATAATTTTGGTCTTAGCATTTAGAATTATTACTTCTTCGTAGCTGTTACTTCCGATATGGAGATTTCTATTTACAGGCACCTTTGTTTGTAGTGCTTCTTTGAAAATTACTCGCAAACTACGAGCACGGTTAGAACTAAATAACATCTAGAATGAGCCAGTTTAAATTAACTCTAGAAATTTCTATTCTTCTCTCTCTCTCTCTCTCTCTCTCTCTTAAAATTATATACAATAAGACGTTGTGCTTTTTGTGACACTAAAACGTATGTAGATGCATATGGGGGGCTTGGGGGACTCTCTTCCGGCAATTTTTCGATATTGAAGTTAGGAAAACGCAAAGGCAGGATTGAGGCTCTCCCCGTGGAAATGTTTCGAAATTGAAGTCTTAAAAACACAATTGTAATTCATCTTTGTTAATTTTAGAGGAGGAAATGGGGTTTGAAATTCTTTTGGATATTTTTCGGAATTAAAGCTCCAAAACCCAATTTTATCTTTGGTATCCCTATCTTTGGAAATTTTAGGGGAATCGAAAGGGTTAAAGAGAATTTCTCTCGGTAATTTTTTGAAAATTAACTCCACAGATGATATTTGACAATTATGCAAATCAAGGTCCTTGGACCCAGCCCTGGAAAATTTGCGAAATTGAAGTCGAAAAATTGCAATTATTAGCCATTTTCGATGACCTTAGGGTAAGACATTGGATCCGGAACCCTCTTCCAAAATGATTTTGAAACTGAAGTTCCAACAGCGCCATTTTTGATGATCTTTGATAATCTTAGGAAGTGGCGAGTTTCGGAGCTTTCCCCGAACTATTCTCAAAATTGAAGTCATAAAAACAAGATTGTAGTTTTTGAATGTATGCGGAAGGGATGAAGTTTAGAGACTTTCTTCCAGTTAGTTTTCAAGACAAAAATTCCATAACACGGAATAAACGCTTTAATGACGTTAAATGCAAAGTGTATCAAATTTATTTACATGTGTATGTGTTCATTTCATTACATAAATTTTATTACTAGTGTTAGCTCTTGCAGACTTGTCAATTCTCGCGCTTTTCTCACATTTTTCCCGCCAATCATATTTTTTACGCATTTTTTCCCCTTTTTCTTTAATTTTTTAATACATTAAAACCTGTGAAGTTGAATACCTTTGTAAATTGACCGCCTGTCTAAGTTGACCTCTTTTTTCAGGCACGGAATCAGCCCTTGTCATATAAATCAACCTCTGCAAGTTGACCACCTGTTTAGGTTGACCACTAAAGTAGTGCACCGCAAGTGGTCCACTTACACAGGTTTCACTGTATAGTTTTTAAGAATTTTCCCAATTTTTGAATATTTTGTATGTTTTTAAAACTTTTGCTTTGAAAATATTTTTTCAACTATTTGCTATTTGTCCAATGAGGTTTAAACTATGTGTTAATTAAATACTTGAAAGAGCTGAGCGCTGTTGTTTCGCTGCATCATATTGTTACAAACTCTGTAAATAGTAATTATTGTAGTAACGTAACCTGTAAATAGTTTCCCGTAATGAATATACAGCCCCTATACATTCGGCTGAAGTATACAATCCCCCTATTCTTTTTTTTTTTTTTTTTTTTGATAAAATGAATGGAAAAAAAAAAGTGTGGAACGGTGTAGCATTTTCTGGAATAGTTGAGAGATTTCTTTCGATGTGTATAAAAAGCCGTTACGCATAATAAAGAGTCAGTTTCGATTGAGAATTTGTACTGAGATTGTATTAGCTCTGTTTATTGCGAGGCATTTCGCTGTGTTGTTTTTCGTATTTGATGTAAATACGTGTGTAACGGTTGAGTTTACGGTACTGTTTGATACTTGCTTAATTGCTAATGATTAATTTAGCAGTTGTTGACGATCTTTCCTGTACATAGTGTAAATAAATTTCTTGTGTTTTTAATCAAGAACTGTGTCGTCCTTTCAAGAAAGTTGGAAGTCGCACCGGATCCGTTACAATATGTATTTTATTATGATTAGTTTGGTATTCAATTACGGGACAAGTGTCACTGAGTACATTCAAGCCCGCTTAATGGAGTATCGGTTAAAAGAATATCCCACTTAATATAATAAATTACGAATGTACCAAACCGTTGTAATTTGTCATTTTTATCCCGGGTAATGGAATATCCCGCTTATTAGAACAATTTTTCTTGACAGACAAGGGCGGATTCAGGGGAGAGGGTCAGCTGATCCCCCTGTGACAATAATTTATAATGCTTATTTTTAAACTTTATTTATTTATTTATTTATTTATTTATTTATTTTTTTTTTTTTTTTTTTTTTTTGATCCAAAGAAATATAGTACATGAAATCAATGCTAACCTTTTTTACTTCCTTTTGCAAAAAAGGAAGTATTGTATTCGCGAAAAAATTTTCGCTCAAAAATCGACCTAAATTTCCATTTTACTCACCCCCGAATGAATATTGAGGTTTCTTTTTTTTTTTTTTTTTCGACTCGACCACACGTGGATAAGTGCCTAAGAACATATAAACACGCGAAATATCCATAATGACGATTCCCGAGTTAATCACAACGAATTTTCTCGTGACGTCTGTATGTACGTATGTATGTATGTCGCATAACTCAAGAACGGCAAGTCCTAGAAAGTTGGTACGTAGACTCTTAGTGGGGTCTAGTTGTGCAGCTCCCCTTTTGGTTGCATTCGGGTGTTTCTAAAAGGGTCTTTTGCCCCCTTTTTGGGGGGAAAGCATTGTTAATTTCGAAGTAAACTCAAGTAGCGTTACAATTTGGCGGACACTTGGCAATATATCACCAGTATTTTGGTCGCCAACTTGGCGACAAGTTTGGCGTTTTTTTTTTTTTTTTGTTATTTATTTATTTATTTATTTATTTTTTTAAATATTTGGTTTTAATTTGGCCACTGTTGGTGATATTTAGAGAGTCACGACTATTAAATCATATTAAAACTGCCAATAATGAGGAAATGACATTGAATTGTAGTAAAAGGAAGTCATGTGATGCACACATCAGCTCGTTTTGCGTGGGTTTGTGAGGTATTTCTTTTGAGCGCGTCATAGTTCAAAGGATTGACCGTGTTTATTTGCTTGGCTATTTGTTTTTTTTTTTTTTTTTTTTTTTTTTTGTTCATTTTCAAACTATCAATCATCTCTAATGATCATAAGGTTTTTTCAGAGCACTCTTCCGCCTCAAACCAAATGTGTGTGCTTTTTCCAATAGTTTTACAGCTGTAATCAGGGGGTGAAGGGCAGTAACTGCAAATTTTTCATTTTTGATTCTGTTTACATTTTTGTCATCTGTACGTTAGCTTGACTGGTTCAAGCTCGCTTATTTGGTTTCCCAGGAAATAAGTCGCGAAAAAAGCGTCTAACGGGGTCGTTTCCAAAGTTTTAAAAGTATTTGTTTCTAAAAGCGCATGCTTAAAAACATAGGATCTGACCATTTTTTAAATAATTTATTTAAGTTTAATATTTTAAAAAAATATTTAAATCGATGCGCTTTCATTGTTTACACTTCTGTCGTGTGACATCACAAATGATGAAATGCCATTCAATGTTGCCATTCACAGAACAAAATATTTAATTCGCATCTTTACTCACGTGTATTGGCAACGCTATGGTTGGTAGCAAGCGTAGAGCGCAATTTTAATTCGCTGCTTGATTATCATAACGTGGAAACGTAGTAGAAAAAGGGGCCACATATTGCATCATTTGTGACGTCATAAAGACCACGCCTTGTTTGAAAAAATCGGACATTTTAAAAAATTGATTTAAAGAAAACTGTTGGGGGAAAATGAAAGTATTTTTTGGGTCCATGTTTTTTTGAGCAATCACGATTGCTTATTGTTCTCATTTGACCGTGTTTGGTGTCCGTGCCTTTTTCAACTTGGAGCAGTGACACCAGCACCACCGCCCACCGTCCTCTGCTGGCGGCGCGGCGCGGCTGCTCCGGTTTTGAGCTATCCGATCTCCTGGTCGGAGGCGTCCATGTCCTACACACACGCACGTTCACACACATACACACACACGCCTACGTGCATACACACTGGTCTACGCGCACACACAACTATGCACACGTAGGAGGAGAGGCAGGCTTGGGGGGGACAGGAGCCGTTTCTAGAAACAATAACTCCAATGAGTAGGGTCCTGTCTCAGTTCGTGATTGCGAAAAACATAATTTGGATTCAAAATTTCAGAATTCAAATTAATTTTTTATTTTTTTATTTTATTTTATTTATTTATTTTTTATTTATTTATTTATTTATTTTTGAACAATCACGGTTGCTTATTGTTCTCACTTGACTGTTTTGAATTCCTATCATTTTATTTTCCCGCCAACACCCGCTGCCAGCACCACCGCCGCGCCGCGTCGACCGACCTCACGATGCTGCTCCTCTTGCGAAAACCGTCTCCAGGTTGCGTCCATATCCTACACACACACACGCATACACACACTCATGTCTACGCACAGACACAAACACACACACTATCATGCTTGCACACAGACACAAACACATATGCCTACATACACACATGAACGCCTACACACACGCGCGCAAACACACACACAGCACTGCATACACAACACGCACACACATCATGGGCGCCCATATGCAATATTGTAAGGGGGGCTCAGATATTTTCCCCATGGTTTAGCAGGATATTTTCCCCATGGAAGCGGATTTCAGGACAGATTAGAGTCATTAAAACTAGACATTTTTAATTACTTGTTAATTAATTTCTGGAGAAGAAATGTTTTTACATTTTTGCAAAGAAAGTTCTAAAAGCAAGGAAGTTCTAATTTCTAAGGAGGGATGGAGTCCCCCCTTGCCCCCCTATATGGGCGCCCTTAACACACATGCATACATACACACAAACACACACACGCTCGTGATTGCGAAAAACATAATCTGAATTCAAGATGACAAAAATTCAAATTAATATTTTTTTTTTTTTTTTTTTTTTGCTCTTTCTATCCATTTCAATGACTAGAAGTAGTACTTTTGACTGAAGGAAACCACCCAATTCCAATATTTCCCTATTGTTAGTATTGAATCCAACACGTTTCTTCAAATATCTCGAAAACTCTTTTCTGCAGATACTGCCGTTTACCGGCCCAAGGCAGTAGTTAAAGCTTACGGTAACATGCCCAGCCTGAAGCACCCCTGGTTGAATGATAGCACCTCATGCTTTTTGTCGCAGGTGGTATAATGTTGCTCATTAAAACCTGACCCCCCTTACAAAAATTTCTGGATCCGTCCCTGTTGACACATAGGCTATTCCGTCAAGAGGGCTCGACTTTGCATAAATTTTAATTTATCTTTCATTAGATATTTTCCTTTTTTTTTTTGCAAATACCTCCCCAGATTTAAATTTTGGGAATATTTCGATAATTGGGAATCTGACGATCTTTCTTTATTGGCGTCAATTTTTGGCGTAAATAATTTAATTTTGGTAACCCTGCTGATTTATAGTAACTCTATGTGAATAGTAGATTTGCAAAGAAAAATACCTCTCGCGCAGGCGCTGGAGCTAAAAATTGACGCGAATAAAGAAAGATCGCCAGATTTTCAATTATCGAAATCTTCTCAAATTTTTCCCCAATCTTTTCTGTTTGTTAGGTTGGCAAGTCTCGATTATTTTCCCTTCAGTAAACGTATTTTCAACTCTGTCGTCAAAGCTTTTTAATCAGGATTCGATAGCATCTAAAACTCGGCTACATTTACAAAAAAAAAAATTATCTGTGCTTGGCTAAAATTATCCTTCTACGGAACTCCGTTCATAGAATTCTTCCACCTTCATAGTAACGCTGGCGTCTTTTGGGGATTCCATTTATTGGCTATATCTTCCGCTCCATGAAATAAACATGAAAACTGAGTTTATCCCAACATTCCGTGAACCTGTGCCGAAAAAGTGAAAGTCGCAGTTGTGAGCATCCCGTCGCCATGGCAACCGCGGATCCTTCAACGTCGCGCTTTCCGTGACGAGGAGCGTCGCACGTGACATTCATGCCCGGACACTTTAGTGCCTCGTTAAGCGTATTTCTCTCCTTCGGAGGGGTGCTCTTCCACCCTTCCCTTTCTCTCTGCACCCCCATGATTAATGACGCTCCGGCATCGATCGTCTGTGTTTTCTTGCGTCAACGTTGATAACAAATTTTCAAGTGTGTTGTCTCTCGTGTCGGGACAGCATTTACCTTGCTTGGCGGGCTCGGATTTTTCAGAAAGTACTTTCGCCGCTATCGTTTATCATGATTGGTCAAAAAAGTTATCTCTGAGATGCTTCTCTTACGTTTTATGAACTCTCCGTATTATGTTGAGGGGAGGTGTAGAATTACCTGTATAAAAATATACAAACAATGTTTTCTAAGTTGTTTTATTGTTAAGTGTAGAATAAAACAATTTAGTAGTTATTGTTAAGTGTCCGTTCTCGCGATCATAATTTATATTTTTTATTATAGTGAATATATATATTTTACTTGAGGACCCGAGAAACATTGTTCTGTTCAAACTTTGTAAAGTGGAAAGTTCAAAAATTTCAATAAACTATCAAGTGTTAGAACCGTTTTTTTTTTTTTTTTTTTTTTTGAAAAAAAAAATACGAAAAAAGAAAATGTTTTAAGCTGCTTGTTGTCAGAATGCGTATGTTTATTACAACTTGATTTATCTAATTTCCGCTGATCAGTTGTTTTATTAACTATTTTTCTCACGTACTTTTGAAAGATCTTCATAGATTGTATGGTTTGTTCCTTCCACCATACTCAAAGAATTAAAATCGTCTTCAGATATTAAGTGTAAAAAACTAACTACCCATCTAGAACAAACGGGAATTCCCGCTGCGACATCCCCCATATAAAAAAGAATAATACAATGGAAACGATATCGTTTAAAAAAAACGATAAAGGTAAAAACGGTTCCCTGAATGAGCGAAAATCGCCCCCCCCCCCTCCCGATGTAAAATAAACACATTCTGCAACTAAAATGACTAAACACTCTTTAAAAACCAAAAACAATTCTTTGCAATTTGAAGTATTTCGCCTAGTAAACTAAAAATACAATAAATTACAGAGCTTTGAAATGTAAATAAATGAGGAGCTTATAAACAAATGTGTTGCTAGGTACGGTACTTTCTGATCATTTGGTTAGGAAAACCTGAGGCACCGATTCCGTCATATGGTTCAATCACGACGACAGATTTTGCGTGAACCTAGTGAAAGAAACCCGATTTCCTTCCAGTACTTTACTGTAAAATATGTCACGGGACCTAAAATCGTTGCTTTTAAGAATTGAAGGCTTCTCTCTATATCTCTCCTCTCTCTCTCTCTCTCTCTCTCTCTCTCTCTCTCTCTCTCTCTCTCTCTCTCTCTCTCTCTCTCTATCTATCTATCTATCTATCTATCTATCTATCTATCGATCGATCTCTCTATATATCTCTCTCTATATATCTCTCTCTATCTATCTCTCTATATCTCTCTCTCTATCTATCTATCTATCTCTCTCTATCTATCTATCTCTCTCTATATCTCTCTCTCTATCTCTCTCTCTATCTATCTATCTATCTCTATCTATCTATCTATCTCTCTCTCTATCTCTCTCTATCTATCTATCTTTTCTCTCTCTCTCTCTATTTCTCTCTATCTATCTATCTTTTCTCTCTCTCTCTCTCTATATCTCTCTATCAATTGACATATCAGAATAGGAAATTTCATTTCAAAAAGCAGAGCTGGCTTTCTTATTGTTCCTTGGCAATGGATTAAATACTTAACCCGTTTATAAAAATCTGGGAGATATAACCATCAAATGTTTAAATTAATTAAATAACAAAAACGTTTCCGATTCGATCCATCGCGCTTCGAAACCATGCTCGCCACAATTTAATTACACACAAAAAATTTGATCAAAATCGGTCCAGTCGTTTAAAAGCCTTATGCTGACAAACGTCCGTACAGAAGATTTTTATATATTAAGATCACCCTTAAAATTTGATCCGGATAAAACAAGGCTCTATTTTTTTCTCACTTACACACATTTTCTTCTCGGTGGTATGTTTAATTCTCAAATAATATTGACGCCATCAAGAGCTAGAAAGAAAAAACTTTAATACCACTTCTGAGGTAACGAAATAAAAACTTTAGTCCCAAGCTCTGTAAAACTTTTCGGCGCAGGCAAATGACTGATGAACATCGGAGCGCCCGATTACGGGGGCCTCCATCAGCTGTCCGGCCACGTGACAGGGGCTGGTGCGCGTGACAATCATGCCGAAACACTTTAGTGCCTCGTTAAGCATATTTGCTTCGGGATGCTTCTGTTGAGAATCTTCTGAGCCCTCTTTCTTCTGGGAGCTGGTGATTAATGATGCTTTCTCATCGATTGGGGGGTCTCCTTGCTTTAATGTCAGTCGCGAATTTTCGCAGACTGTCCTGCCGAATAATTTTTGCCGAGGTTTTGGACTTTGAAGTTGTAGTTATTAACACCGGTATAGAGTAGAGATCCTACATACGGAAAGATTGAGCAACGGCGCTCCGCTATCCGCCATGTTTAGTCGAAGTGTTGTCAGCTCGAAATGCTGTGCTGTGTGGATTTTTAGCTTTCCCACGGAATATAGGACATGGAATCTTTAAAGAACAGACTGATTTTTTTTTCTCCTCGTATTTTCATCAAAGAGCGTCAAGTTTGGCAATCCGGCGCCAATCGTTTCGTATCGTCATAGCGCTTGCAAAGAATTTATTTTCTCAAAAACTTGTTCATCTATATATATATATAAATGAATGTTTGTCTGTATGTCATCCATGAACTCAAAAACTACCCGGCAGATTTGGCTGACACTTTCACCGTTTGTTATTTTTGGTACTGGGAATGTTTATAGACCAGTTCGAAAAAAATCCGATCGATAGTTCCTTTTTTATTCCAATTTGAGTCGCAATCCATTGGATAAATACGAATAAAATGATCGGCTGCAGAAATTAATTCGCGTGAAAGATCTCATTGATAAGAAGCCATTTTTCTTGAGTTTGAACAAATAAATTCTTTCTTTATTGTTTTCATGCAACGGGGGGATTTAAAACTTTTTCTATTTGATATTTTTAGCGATGGATTGATCTTGCAAACTGCGTGAGTACAAAATTTGAGTATAGTCACGGCTTCACTTGATACCTGGACCGATTATTATGAAAATTGCTATATATACGTATTTTTCCACGGAGAAGGTGCATAATATGCTCATTGAAGCCACTCGCCAGCAGGTGGCACTGCAGAGTAGCAACTTCTGCCCCGTTCAACCGATTGTCATGAAAATCAGTATAATGATGTATTTTTTTGTTGGCGTAGCAACGCGCATTGGGTACAGCTAGTAAAGATATAAAACAAACAGATATTTGTGATCTGCACATTTCATTTCATAATATCAAAACTAGCCGCTAATTTTTTCGATACAATGTACAGTGATATTTGGGGCAGAAGATGCATTACGGTCTACGGCGAGTGAGCATCTTTGGACATAAGATGGCCGCCGCAGAGTGGGGTGAAAACGCCAAAAAGCGTTTGAAAGTGTATTTAATCCTCTTTCGCTATTTTGTTTACACAGGCATATTATAATGGATTTTTCTCGATTTTCTTGGGCTCAGGGTCCAAAGTTCGCAGATTTACGCAGCTAATTCTTTTTCAGGGTCTTTCTACATACCATTTATGACTAATTAGTATTAATTTCTAAGAGGACATTTTTTTTTGTAGAGTGTTTTGAAAACAATAACCTTGTATTCCGAAGTTTTTGGTGCTGATCAAAACCGATTTTTGGTTTGAGAATTTGATTACTCATTTTTTTCGTCCTATTACCATCTTTGGACACGAGAGAAATTAAAGATACCCGCCTTTAGTAGGAAAAAAATTATAGACAGCTTAAAAGCAATTTTTGTAAATTCCCGCACTCGTGGTTCTTCAACTTTCTAAAGGCTCCCTTCAGCTTTGTAGTGGACGAAGGGCTCTAAAATTCCAGTTCTGATTGCCTAAGAGGTAGGCCTGTGCAAATTTATTAATCCTCAATTGGTTTAGTATAGGAAAAAAAATCCATTTATAAGCACTTTTTTTGGCGTTTTCGCTCCACTGTGCGCCAGTTGTCCAATCTCTCCGTATTTAGGATCTCTAGTATAGAGTATGTAACCGCATCGCTTATTTTCGGATTTCAGCATTTAGTTTATTGGCTGCAAGGAAGAGCTCGATTTGAGGTACAACATAAATAAAATTCTTACTATTTTTAAAATATTTTATCTGTTTTTCGGAGATTTTCAGTTCTTTTTTTCTATCGCTCTCACTTGAACGCAGTTGACGATTCTCTGATTCTTGAGATTACCATGATGACGAGAATAAGTTTGGTCCTTGTTTTTGATATTTATTGAGAGAACAAATTTTCGTCGCTATGGTTACTAATCGTTCGCTTTTTCGTTCACTCATTTTTTTTCGCCCCAGGCTTAACTCAAGCAGATTTTACATTAAAAAAACGGAAGAGGGGGGTGTCTTGTGCAAAATCACGGTTTTTCAGGAAAAACAACTATAAAGATGAACTTAAATGGCCAAATTTCATCTTAATACAATATTTCCAGATTACTAATTCCTATCATTTAATTAGAAATAATAAGTACGAATAAGTAATAACGATATTACGCTGTAAATAGTATCTTTACAATAAGTGTACACGAGTGCAAACTGGCCATAATAATCATATCTTTCTTACCGCGACCTAATTACCGATCTTTTTTATAGACTTGCGTCCTATCATCTAATCTAGAAAATTACCTTCACAATATGACGGGTGCGAATTTCTTCTGATTACATTTCATCTGTAGGGACAACTCAGCGAGTTATGACTTATCGAAATTCGTGATTCCGAAACACATAATTAGTTTTCAAAACATTATATATATATATATATATATATATATATATATATATATATATATATATATATATATATATATATATATATATATTAAGCAATCGCATTGCTTATTGTTCTCGCTTGACGGTTTTGAATTCCTATGATTTTATTTTCCCCCCGCCTCCCTCTGTTGCACCACCGCTGACCGGCCTCCGGATGCTGCTTCCCTAGCGAAACCGTCTCTAGGTTGCGTCAATATCCTACACTTACACGCATACATACACGGACGTACACACAAACACATACACACACACATACATGCACCTACACACACTGACATACACCTATAAACATACATACACCTATACACATACACAAATACATACACACCCAAACACACACACACCTACACACTCACATACACACAACTAACCACACACTCATGCCTGCACACAGACACGAACACACATGTCTACACACACATACACATATCCCCCTACACACATACACACAACTACCCACACATTCATACCTGCACACAGACACAAACACACATGCCTACACACATACACCTACACACAAACACACATACCTCCTACACACAAACACACATACCCCCTACACACAAACACACATACCACCCACACACAAACACACATACCACCCACACACAAACACACACGCGTAAATATACACACACACTCGTGATTGCGAAAAACATAATTTGAATTCATGATGTCAAAATTCAATTTTTTTTTTTTTTTTTTGCAAATTAATTTTTACTCCGTCTGCCTAAAATTAGTCGCTATATTTTTTTCCCCCAGGTGCCACATTTGGATACTGCTGTCTTAAATATCGAAACTTGTGATTTTATGATCTTATTTAAACATTTTTCAGTATACTATGCTATTCAACAACACTTACTTGCCTTCTTAAATCAGTATCAAATTACTTTCAAAATCCAAGTTTCGTACTCTCTTAAGCCACGCACCATTTTGTAAAATCTCTTCCACCAGTATACAGTAAAGATCAGTTTGCTTTCTACTGAAATCAAGTAAAAATTCAAAGCCAAAATATTTCTTTTAAGTTGTTCCCATTATGTAATTCTTTTCTCTGGTTGTCGTAAGTTTATCCTGTCGATTATATCACTCCTAGTCATATTGACGGCAAGTCGGAAAATCATTCGCTGACACATGGTCCATGTTACCGATAAGTGCTAATACGTTACATATGCCGACAATCAATGCCTCCATAATGTTGTTTTGATAAGTTAATTCTGAAAACTTCTTGGTATTTTTTTTTTCTTTCTCTGCACAAGATTAATGATGCTGTCTGATCAATATGCTGTGTTTTCTTGTAGTAACGTTGATAGCTTTCAAGTTCATTATATCCGACATGAAATTGAACCGTAGTTTTCTTTTTGCTTCCTTTTACAAAAAAGGAAGTATTGTATTCGCGAAAAAAATTTCACCCAAAAATCGGCCTTAATTTCCGTTTTGCTCACCCCCAAATAAATGTTGAGTTTTTTTTTTTCAACCCGACCACACGTGGATATGTGCCTAGGAACGTACAGACACCCGAAATATCCGTTTTGACGATCCCCGAGTTAATGATAACGAGTTTTCTCGTAACGTCTGTATGTACGTAAGTATGTGTGTATGTATGTCGCATAACTCAAGAACGGAATGTCCTAGAAAGTTGAAATTTGGTACGTAAACTCCTAGTGGGGTCTAGTTGTGCACCTTCCTTTTTGATTGCATTCGGATGCTCCAAAGAGGGTCTTTTGCCCCTTTTTGAGCGGAAATCATTGTTAATTTCGATGTAAACTCTAGTGGTGTTATAATTTGGCGGACACTTGGCGATGTATCGCCAGTCTTTTGGTTGCCAAGTTTTGTCTCCAATTTGGCGACAAATTTGGAGATTAAAAAAAAAAATTTTTAATTTGGTTTCAGTTTGGCCACTGTTGGTGATATTTAGAGAGTAAACAATTGAATCACATTAAAATTGCCAATAATGGGGAAATGACATTAAATTTGAGTAAAAGGAAGTCATGTGATGCACACATCAACTTGTTTTTTCTTTCTTTCTCTGCACAAGATTAATTATGCTGTCTGGCCAATATGCTGTGTTTTCTTGTAGTAACATTGATAGCTTTCAAGTTCATTATATCCGACATGAAATTGAACCGTAGTTTTTTTTTTTTTTTTTACCTTGGAGGATATCTATGACTGATGTCACACATTTTCCAGCATTTTTGACTTCCCTCCCCCTTTGTCACAACTTCACACTACCAATTTTTCATAAACATATTTTTATGAAAAAAAATGCGTGATGTCATGATTCTTGTTTTTCCCTCCCTCCCACCTCCTTGTCGCAAACTGCCACATTTTCACGAACATTCTCCCCCCCCCCCCTCAAAGTATGACATCATTTGTGAACAACCCTTTGGTTAGGGTGGATCAAAAAAAAAAAAAAAATTCCGAGCTAAAGTACAGGATACCCCTAATTTTTATAGACTTACTAATAGTATTATGCTGTAAAAGTTTTAGCTTCTTACTTAAATTTTAAGAGGGTGCTAAATGACCCCTTAATTTAACATTAGCCGTTATTTCCCCAGCTGTTTTTGTAAGTAATTATTTTGATGCAATGTATATGCATATTACTATTGTGTATTATAATACATAGCATTGTTTTTTCAGTCCAAAGTATTTTTAACCCCCCTCCCCATAGGTATAAAGGTTAGGAAGGGGGGGTTGAGCACTCTCTTTCAGTTGAAATAAGAAACTAAAATTCTTCCAGTAAAATAACTATCCACAAGTCTAAAATATATTGAGGGGTGTCCTGTTATCTTGGAGAAACTTTTTTTTACATGTATTTTTGAACCACCCTACCCCTGGTGGGATTCGAGTTTGTTGCTCTCATAAATATCACACTTTTTTCTATCATATTTGATCCCCCTCTGTCAAAATTCACACCCTCTTCCCATTTCAAAATTTTATTTTCCTTGTTCAAAGTTGCTTTTATTCAAATAATATATTTTCCATCACATTTCTCACATTGTGACCCAAAGTGGAGAATCACTTTGGCTCTGGTTATCAAGTCATTTTGAACGTTTTTAACACGCTTTTATTAGCTTCACCTGCATGTATGTATCTATGTATATATGTAACGGAATCTTGCAACTCAATTTTCACCCACTTTCAGCGAACGGATTCTTTTGAAATTTGGTATATGACCTCAGACCCGATGACAGTGCAATAATCTGTAATCAAATTAATTGCTTGACCGTTGATTGTTAGTGTATTCTAATTTTAAGCAACAATATCGCATAAACCTTCTAAGATTAGGGTGAAAGTATTCTCGCACAAATTATCATTATATATCGACAGAAGCCCCTGATTTTTCTGCCTCATAATAATATTTGATCGAATGTTCTGATGTAATTAGAACGTGTGAATTATAATTGTTTTTGATTATTTTCATGCTAAAATGTAGGAGAGCATTCAATTGGCAATCCATTGTTGATCATTTTCATTGTTGAACATTTTTTTTGTTAAAATGTAACTCAAATTTTTGAAATAATATAAATATGATTTCCACAAACATCATAAATATGACTGGTATGTATTAGCTGAATTAGACAATAACTCGACAGGCAATTTATCGAGCAGCTGAACTATTTAGAGCTTGACTGTTACACATTAAGAAGTGTTCAAATGTTTGTTCGAGCCCTTTAGTCGTTTTTTGGGAAATTTCATGAACATAAAAAATTTTGAATTGTGTTGAAGTAAATATCTTTTCTTGAGACAAGTAAAACTAAAAGAAAAATGAAATAATAATTTAAAAACTAAAAAACACGCTGTTATAGCAATGTGAACTTTCGATACGGACATACACACACACATAAATGGCATATACGGCTCGAGAAAACTCGTGGTAATTAACTCGGGAATAGTCAAAATAATTATTTCGGCTGTCTATACGTTCTTCGGTATAGATATGCAAGTACGGATGAACCGAAAAAACTACTCAACATTCATTAGGGGTTGAGTGAAATGGATAATTAGGCCGAAATTGGAGAACGATTACAATACTTCCTTTTTCTACCTTAAAAAGAAATTAATTTTAGTGGAGTCCTTAAAAATGAAGAATATATAGATCGAAGTTATTATGAATGACTGTACTGCTGAAGTCAAGCCTAATCAAGATTTAAATACGCGTTTCCCCTTTTCTATAAATAAAGGGTGTTTTTTTTTTAGAGGTAGAGAACTTTAGGTTCAAATAAAACAATTAAATGCTGTTAATTGCCGCGAATGTTGCTTTATTCGAAAGATGATTCTTTGCCATTTTTATTTAAATATGATTTCTGGCATATGGCTACCTCGGCTGTCTAGGAGAAAGTCCAATTTTCTCACTTTTTGCATCAATAGGGACCGTATGTCAGTAACAAGGTGGCGAATGTTCTCTTCCAAGGCGTCAATCGTCTGTGGCTTATCGGTGCAGACCAGAGACTCCACATAGCCCGACAAAAAGTAGTCCAGCGATGTTAAATCGCATGATCTTGCAGGCCAATTCACGGATCCATTACGCGAAATTATTCTTTCACCGAACGTTTCTTTCAATAAATCAATTGTGACACGCGCTGTGTGGCATGTTGCACCGCCTTGTTGTCTATTCATGATGAAATGGCAAACCGAACTGAGCACAAAACAAGTGACAGCTACTGTCTGACCACGGATTGTATGGAAAGACAGACATCCGTTTTACAGCCGGAAATGGACGAATCTATGATTTTTTACAGATGCCAGCTTTTGCAGAAGCAGAGTCTCATTCAAATGAGCGGAATACGCGCATCAAATTTTTACTTTCCCCCTTCGTCACATAGATTCGTCTTATCTGGACATTTGAAAATTCCATGCAATCCGTGGTTGGACAGTATCAAAATGGCACACATATCAAACAGTGTTGCCAACTCAAAGTTCTATACCTCTAAAAAAAAAAAAAACTCCCTCTAGCTACCACTGTTAATATTTTCTTCGTGTAAAATATAATTTTTTAAGCAACAAATATTATCGTAGAATAAAGGGCTTGGAGAAATTCAGGAAGCATACCATGTAAGGGAGAGGGGGAGGAAGAAACTGAGGGAGAAAGAAGTAGTCCAAACTGCAGAAAATGGGCCGTGACTGTAATCCTTATTGAGAGGATTAAACATGTGAAATGTGCGAACACCAAATGAAAACAAGGAAAAGATGCTGCAGTCTTCCGCTCCTTTGCTCTTATGTATTTTTTTTCTCTTTTCCTTGCTCTCACCTCAGTAATTACTTTTCCTTTAATCACGTCTCGTCCGGTGCCTTAATTGGACTTTTACACAAATCTACAAACTCGGTGGAAATTAGAAAACATGCTAAAATTGGATGTAATTAAGATCAGTGCGGTGGCAACAACTGGCCGCCAGATGCAAGCTACCTTTACCATTGCTCTTTTGCATGCTAAACAGTGGTATTAAATCCAGTGCGAAGTTCCTTTTTATCTCTCTCTCTCTCTCTCTTTCTATCTCTCTTTCTCTTTCTATCTGTCTCTCTTTCTTTCTCTCTTTCTATCTCTCTATCTCTTTCTATCTCTCTATCTCTTTCTATCTCTCTATCTCTTTCTATCTCTATCTCTTTCTATCTCTCTATCTCTTTCTATCTCTATCTCTTTCTATCTCTCTATCTCTTTCTATCTCTCTTTCTCTTTCTATCTCTCTTTCTCTTTCTATCTCTCTTTCTCTTTCTATCTATCTCTTTCTTTCTTTCTATCTCTTTCTATCTCTCTGTATCTCTTTCTATCTCTCTGTATCTCTTTCTCTCTCTCTTTCTCTCTCATCTCTCTCATCTCTCTCTTTCTCTCTCACTCACTCACAGACACACACACACACACACGCAAACTCGAAATGATATCTTCTTAAAATGAATTTATTTTGTCTTAGAAATTAATTTTCCAATTCGGGCTTTCAATAAATGGCGTTGCCCTTTTTTGACACATTTTTGACCTTTCTCCCCGTTTTGTCACTAAGTGTCACACTCCATCTACTTGTCACGCTTTTCGTTATCTCCCTCTCTCTTCCTTGTCACACTCACAAGTTTGCGTGCCTCCCCCCCCCCCCTCTTCCCTACAACACAAAGCATGACTTCATTTGTGTACGAACCTTTCGCACTTTAATCTAATTTTTATTTTCTCACGAAATTTTTCTGAAGGAAAATGCCCGTCCTTCTAAAATAGTTGAAAGTTATAATACAGGGTGATCCAAATATAACGATTCATTTCCTTGAAAACCCTAATTTATTGATTTCTTTCGCAAGTGTTTGAAGAAATGCTAATCTAATGTGATATCTAATGTAGTAAGTAGTGCAGAACTAACAACGATAAAAATATAAAAAAAAATTTTAAACCCCGACTGAGTCGCAACTGTAAAATCAAGAGGGAAAATTGAAAATCCTATACTAATAAAAAAAAATCAATGTCAAGTATTTTATTTGCTAAAAAAAACTGGCAACAGATAAAAATTTCAAAGAGTTGCGTTTTATTTCTTTGTCAGCCAACAATGAATTCGGTTATCAATCGCGTGAATAAAGTCTAAGCCGTTATTAAAATTTGCTTTAAAAAACGTTATAATTCGAATTCTATGAAGCATGGGAGTTCCAAACATATTCTATCAGACGCGGAAAAAAACTCTATTTGATTTGGTATTAAATTTTAAAATTGTTAACTATGATTTCATTGCAAAAATCGCGGAAAAACCTTTTCGAGGTTTTTAATTAATATCTTCGTTAATTTATGTCATCCAAAGATGCAACCTAGCTAAGAACACTCTCGATCAACTCTCCTTTCGAACATTGTTTGAGCAATCAGAGCAATCACATTGCTTATTGTTCTCACTTGACTGTCCATCACGTTACGCTGATTTTATTTTCCCCCCGCCTCCCTCTGCAGCGCCACCGTCGACCGGCTCCTCCCGATGCTGCTCCTCTAGCGAAAACTGTCTCCAGGTTGCGTCCATATCCTACACACACACACGCATGCAAACATACACCTACACACACACACACACTCCTACACACACACACACATACCCACACACATACCCACACAAACACACACGCCTACATATACACACATTCACACACTCATGCCTGTACACAGACGCAAACACACACGCCTACAAAAAACACACTCGTGATTGCGAAAAACATAATTTGAATTCAAAATGTAAAAAACTCAATTTTTTTTTTTTTTTTCAAAATCGGTTCATCCGTTTAGCGCTCGAGTGCCACAGACAGACATACAAATACACAGATACACAGACACGTCCCCCTTCCTTTTTGTGTCGGGGATCAAAAATAAGATCTCATCCAGTAGTGTAGATTTGAAAATCTGTAATTAGTGTGGATTAAAAAATCAAGTTTTGATGACTTTGGTAAATTTTTCACTTGTTAAGTTGAAACGAATGCACTCATCAACATTCAGTTAGTTATAGTTAGTTAGATTTTTTTTTACAGTGTAAAAGGTCGCGGATTACCAGCCCTCGGATAATCGGAATTTTTGGAATTGCATCCCAGTTGAATTTGGCTTCCCGTTACAGATTTTTTTTTTTCCAAAACAATTCATGCGATTTTTCAACACGTGAAAAACACTCAGCACAGCTGGTGCTTTTCAAAGAAAACATTTAGATTTCTTAACTAATGAATTTCGGGTTCAAATCAGTTGAATTGCACTCTCGAAAATATAAGGCTTTAAGTTGTTGTTGTTTCTCATCCCCGAGATCCGCAGAGTTAGATCAGGTCCATGAATCCATTCACCCTTAGGAAGTTCAAGACCAGTAAAGGATCGCCAAACAGGTCCGGTCCGGTGAGCCCCAAACAGGATAAAATGTGGGCAGAGGCCTGTGTAGGTGAAAACTTAACGCAAAGTAGGTTTTAAATGACTGGGGTTACTAGTAGTGTGGCCGGAGCGCATATAAACAACCTTTAGAGACCTTATAATAGGATTGGGACTCCTGATTGGCCAGCCGGCGCAAATGTGCCAGCCATGTTTTTCCCCATCCAACGTAATGAACAAATTTCATTCCTCGAAAGTTATAAATTCACGTTTGAATGTTTTAAATTATCGCCCTCTCTTTTCATAATGTCTAGAAGACATGGTTTGTTTCGAAATGAAACAATAATTAGAGCGTGCGAAAAAGCTTTTCAGAAGACGGATGATGTTTTCACCCGGTAGCCAATCAGCAGTCTCCAAATCTTTACATGGTCTCTAGCAGAGTATAGGTTGTTTATATGCAACCGGAGCAAAGGCTGTGTCAGCAAAAAATCATCCGGCTTCTTCACTTAGAGTGTATGGTGCTGTCGGCAAAAGTATTGGAATTCCACCAAAAATACCTGACGTTGTACTTAAAAAAACGTGTGGCTTTTCGCCACAAATATCTATCAACTTTCTCGAAATATATGGTGATTTTCCCCGTAAAAACAAACTTAATTATTACAAATTGGGTTGTTTCCGAAGTTTTGAAAGTATTTTTCTCTGTAAGAGCATGCTTGAAAACATTGGAGTTAATCATTTTTTATATAATTAGACAAAGTTAATATATTTTAAAATTATTTTAATCTGTGCGCAGATTCAATTTTATTTTTTACGCACCTGTGCATGACATCACTAGTGAGGAAATGCCATTAGAACAGAGCGCAATACTTAATTCGCTTTTTTATTCTCATGTACTGGCAACGCGGTTGACAGCAAGCGTAGAGCGCAATATTTAACTCGCTTTTTAATTATCATGTACTGGCAACGCGGCTGACAGCAAATCGTAAACATTCAGCTCGCCAACGGAGTAGCGCGTCAAAGTACATCACTCGTGATGTCATAAAGACCAAGTCTCATTTCCAAAATCAGACATTTAAAAGAATTAAATAAGAAATAACTGTTGGGAAATTAGAAGTTTTCCCCGGCTCCATGGTTTTTTGTTCTATCTATTTCAGTGCCTGAAAGTAGTACTTTTGACTGAAACAAACAACTTCATTGTAGCTGTTATGAAAAGTGCTTAGCTTATAGTGTCATAAAAGATATCTCGTGAGTAGTGACTTCGGTAAAATTATGTGTGATTGTGTCATCAAAATGTTCAATGGCGCCGTAAATAGTCCGCTAAAAAAATCATCCTTGTTTTTATTTTTGAAATTCATTTTTTGAGCAATCACGATTGCTTATTATTCTCATTTGACTGTTTTGAATTCCTATGATTTTATTTTCCCGCCAGCACCCTCTGCCAGCACCACCGTCGCGTCGACCTGCCTCACGATGCTGCTCCTCTTGCAAAAACCGTCTCCAGGTTGCGTCCATATCCTACACACACACACGCCTACACACACATTCACACACTCATGCCTGCGCACAGACACAAACTCACACTCCTACACACACATACACACACTCATGCCTGCGCACAGACACAAACTCACACTCCTACACACACATACACATACTCATGCCTGCACACAAACACATATGCCTACATAAACGAACGCCTACACACACACGCGCGTACACACATAGCACTGCATACACAACACGCACACACACCCATACACACACACATGCGCCTACGCAAACGCACACGCGCATTCATACACACACAGGCTCGTGATTGCGAAAAACATAATTGAATTCAATATGCCAAAAATACAAATTAATATAATTTTTTTTTTCATTTTGCATTTTATTTGTCGCTTTTATACGACGTAATTAAAAGTTAAATTAAAGAATAAATTTTCATCAATTTTACTTTGTTTTTATACAAGTCTCTTCTCTTGAATTATTAATGGAACCCGTCCAGTCTCCCTGGCAACTTTTCATGCCAAAGTACACTTTTACTAAAATGAATGTAGCAGCAGTTTCTCTCAAAAGAAGACTGAAGCATTTTTCGGACAGTAACACATTTTCCATTGTCATAAAAGCACATTCTTTTCCTACTTACGTCTGCAGCGTAAACAAAATGTCTCGGGGCTCAAAAATAATGATTTTGAAAAATGCTCCAGCTTAGAAATCAGGACTTAACATAATCCTCGCCAAACACACTCAACATGCAAAGTGCGCGAACACTTAATGAAAGTCTGAACTTAGAGGAGTTAAAAAGTATGCTTACTTCACAATGTTACTTTTTTTCCCAGCTTTAGTTGCGCACCTTCGTAATTGCTTTTCCCCTAATCGCATCTTGCCTGTCGCTTTAATTAGAGTTTTACACAAATCTACGAACTTGTTGGAAATTAGAAACACGGTTCCGCGCTAAAATTGAATGTAATTAGGATCACGCGCTGGCAACACCAAACTAGCCTCTCGACGCCAGCGACCCGTGCGGAATTAAAAATAAACATTTTTTTTTTGTTATTATTTCAGCTGTTTTGAACATTCATTTTTCTGTTTCACATTTTTTAATAATTATATATGCTGTTGTAAAATTAATTCACGTTCCTTTTAAAGTAAATTACTACACGTTGGGACTTTTTTTTTTCACTTACTTTCGAGTTGATTTTTTTAATGAAAGTCAAATTTGTTAAATATGATGCAAAAAAAGTAGCGCGGGGGGGGGAGAGAATTGAAAATGTTGTTCAATTCGTGTGAATGTTTTCCGCTTTTCCAGCTTCTGTAACTTAATTAAGATCGGAAAGGGAGTGTGAAAAAATTACGTTTAAAAATCCTTAAATGAAAATTTTCCGGAATAAAATTAATTTAGTTCCTTTTAGCTAATTAAGAACAGTCGCAAGACATCATACTCCACCGAAGAAGATCAAATCAAAATAATCTGATTTTAAACTAGTAGAACCAGGGTTGGCAAAAACCCGGGTTTTTTTTAAAAAAAAGCCCATGGACCCAGGGTTTTTTGGGGGGGTTTTTAAATAAAACACAACTAAAAACAACTAAATTGGGTTATTTTTTTTAAAGAAATGTGGTTTTTTTTTTTTTTTTTTTTTTTTTTTTTTTTTTTTTTTTTTTTTTGTCTTTTTTTATGGGAAAATGTAGGGCACTTGTAGCATATTGTAGCGTAAGTATATGGACAAAGTGCAAAAATTGTCTTCGGGTAAAAAAAAGCTGGAAAACTAGTTAAAATTCAGCGTTTTCTGAGGAAAAGTATAAAAGATGAAAAAAACCTAAGAATGGTGAAGTTTCAAATTTTTTAATTTTTATTATTACTAACAGTTAAGGCAAAGTTACTTCTCCAGTGATAAAATCTATTGTTCGTATGCTCGTTTTTAATCACTACATTTTTTTTTTTTTTTTTGCATTTTACTTTATTGTGTTTCATTTTGTTATGCACAACTACTGTAGAACCTCAAGTAGTTTAAATCCCTTTTTACTGAATTCCAGCTTAATCAAGACATTTCCTTGAATTTTACGTTGCCTGTTTTTCTATTTCTGTGTACAGAGCAAGGAATATTAAACTTTTTCGTAAGGCAATGAAAATACTGTAGCTCCTATTCTGTTTTTTGTCCGACTGTTTGTAAAACCTGTTAATTTTTAAAAAATATACCTTGTGTTTATTCGAGTTTTGTGACGTGTTGGTTAGCAGAAAATAATTCACATGAAAGCCTTTTAACTAGATTAGTTTCCTCTGTGCAATCTACAAATATTGAGAAAATCAGACGTGATATGGCTTAGTCAAGATAATTTGAGTTATTTATTGACCAGTTAAAGAAAAAAGTTAAATACAATTATTTAAAATCTTTGAAGTATTTTTTTAATGCCGTTAAGAGTTAAGAAATACTATTAAAGTTCAAAATTCATTTTTTATGTTCATTGTCTGTGGTGAAGAACAAATAAAAAAGAAGTTTAAATTGTGAAAGTATTTAAATTAATTATTTTTTTAAAACTTCTCAAAAAATTTAAAAAAAAATCAAAATTGGGTTAAAAAATGGGTTTTTTCAAAAAAAAAAAAACATTGGCTTCAACCCAATTGGGTCCAATTCGGTCAACCCTGAGTATAACGCGTTAGTGTGTATGTTTAGGTTGTATAGTTTTGAAAATTATGCATGTATGTTCTGTTGTGTAATTCTGAAAATTATACATGTTTCGATAAAACTCAATTCAAATTTTTTTAACTCGGCCATTTTCGAAAAAAATACTGACTGATAATTCATGTCAAAATTTATTCATCACTTTTCTCAAAAGGCGAGTGATTGCATCGTCTTTTTTTGTTACAAATCAATCAAGTTCAGTGAAAACTGAAGTAACGTCATAAATTGGCGATCACTGCTTGGCGATATATCGCCACGTTTTCGTCAATAACAGTTTTTTGACAATTTGGTTTTTAGTGAGTACATGGAGACTAATTTGACGCCAAAAGTGAGAGGCCGAATCCAGGATCATTTAAGCAGTGTTTAGCGCGTTTTTTCCACGTAACTATGTTAACTATGTTTAACATTGTCAAAAAATCAATCTGTATCTGTGCTTTCTAGGATCAGCCCTCTAGAAACAAAGATTGTAATTATTTGAAATGTTTCCATACTCATTCAAAGGCTTTTTTTTTTTTTTTTTGAGCAATCACGATTGCTTATTGCTTTCATTTGACTGTTTTCGGCGTGCTATCATTTTATTTTCCCGCCGCCACCCTCCGCACCATCACAGTCGACCGTTTCCTCACGATGCTGCTCCTATAGCGAAAGAAGTCGTCTCCAGGTTGCATCCATGTCCTACACACACGCGCATACATACACAACTACACACACACACGCACTCATACACACACACAAACACATACACCTACACACACATATACACACGCATACATACAGACACCTACGCACGCATACACATACTCCCCACACACACATTCATACACACAACTACCCACACACTTATGCCAGCACACAGACACAAACACACATGCCTACGCACACATACGCATACCCTCCACACACAAACACACACACCTACATACATACACTCGTGATTGCGAAAAACATAATTTGAATTCAAAATGTCAAAATTCAAATTAATTTTTCTTTTTTTTTTTTTTTTTCAGAAACCAATAAAAACTTATTTATTTCAATTAGAACAGCCATTCTCTAATTTACCGCGCATTATAAGTGTAAAAATGTGCCCAAGACTTCATTTTAAAAATTATTTGTTCAAAAAGTGCACGTTCTAAAACGCATGCATGAGTGCGTCAGTTCCTCTCAAGTCAAAAAAAAATATAAAAAGATTTTAGAATAGACAAACAAATATGTCATGTAGTGTCTACATCAGATTTTGGTCATCAAAATATTGTTCAGTAAATGCTTTAAAAAACGCTTCGTTGCAACTATTAATTTTTGGATGAAATTGATGAAATAAGAAAATTAAAAAGCAGTATTAAAATTTCCCGCAATCTGACCATTGAGTATTAGAAGCTAAATACATGAACTTTACAAAAAATCATATATGTAACTGTAAAAAAAGTATAAAATGTACAGTATCAGTATAAAAGACTCTGCATTGTAATTAACGAATAAAAACTGCAGATGCATAAAAAAAAGTGCATTTTTATGCCGACTGAATAAATTAAATTTTTATTGCTGATTTATTTACAGCAATAAAAACTTTCTAATTATTCATTATTCATAAAGGATGCATTTTCGTTATATATCTGCATTTTTTCACTGCCTCAACGTGACTTCGACGTGTAAAAATTTTTTTCTTAATTTCAATGAAATTATTATATTTTCTATTATCTTTCTTTTATTTATTTTTCTTAAAGTAAAATCGAATATTTACTAGAGCGAAAGTAAATTTAAGTAACAATCATCTTGAACAATATTCAAAATTCTCCCGTAACAAATTTTTTACTCTCTTTCCTTTTCTTTTTTTTTAAACCTAATTAACTAGATACAAAGGCAGACGATTTCAAATTTTTTGCTTGTTAACTTGTGAAATGAAAAAAATACACTTAAAAAATAAATGAATGTGTCTTGTTTCTTTATTTCGGAATATATATTTTCGTTCTTCTTATTAAGCTTTACTTTGTGATAAGTTTTACGCAAATCGCTTGATTTTTTTATTTCTGTTAGTTGAAAAATACAGTAACAAAGTAAAAATCATTATAATTGGAAAATAAAACATGAAGTCTGTTTTACATATCTAGGTGCGGGACTCAGTTGAAACCTGTGTTCTTGGTTTTATGTTCTTTCTTTTCATAAAATTAGCAGAGTTGGAATTTATGTTTTGTTTTCCCTTATTGCTTCAATTAGTTGATTAAATATTGCTGCCGTGCATTACAATTTACATCTATTGCAATTAAAGTAAGGAAAAGCGTACGCCAACTGACACCAAAACAATTTGCTGCATTTGTTGTGTAGATATATTATGCTTCTCAACTTTGATTTAAAATTGAACTACATACATACATACAAAGTCGAGCGTCGGAACAAGGTTTTTTGATTAATTTATTTTAACCAAAAACACAATATCACGATTACATTAAACAATAAAGTACGTTCATTAAAAAAACAATAAATAAATAAATCATTTTTGGAACTGTAACATTGAGACAACCTGCCATTATTTAAGACTCGTCGTCAGAGAATAATTAAAATGCAGGGCAATTTAAACGGTTTTTCTTTACAAAAGTTCATGATATCGACCTGCACTTTATACACTAGTTGCTGTAAATTCTGTTCAATTATTTAACATTTAGAAATATATTTGAATACTAGAGGACCCGACAGACGTTGTTCTGTTTAAACTTTGTAAATTGAAAAGTTAAAAAATGTCAATAAACTATCAAACGTTAGAACCGTTTTGTTAAAAAAAATATGTAAAAAGAAAATATTAATTTTAAGCTGCTTGGTGTCAGAATGCGTATATTTATTACAACTTGATTTATCTATTGCCCACTGAGCAGTTTTATTAATTATTTTTAGCTATTGTTAGCTAGTGAAGTTATTTTTACATTTATCTCCAACCCGTTTACATTCATCCCAGAGACCAAGGGTAGATGAAAACTCGTTTCTTTTCTCGTGAAGTTGGTGTGAATTGATAATTGCAAATATATTATCAGTTTAGAAGCTTAAGGAGTTCTATAACAACAATGCACATTATACGGCACATCGGACTCATGTCACTCACCCCTGAATCCTCCAGGTGCAATCTGAGATCATTTATAAAGTTTTATTACCAAAAAAAATATGTTTTACGCAAAATTTATACGCGGTATAAAAGTAAAACTTTCATACAAACTTAATCTTCCAAAAAAAAAAAAATAGAAAGAATTAGGTAAATGATCAGGGGTGATTGTGTTCCGGTATTTTACCGGATTTCCGGTATTTACATCTTGATTTCCGGTATCTTCATCTTCGAAAATACCGGAACCATCCTATATTTTCAGAAAAACCCACTTTTGTAAAATTTAGGTCGATGTTTAATGAAACGCCGAAAGTCCAAATTGAAGACGTTTCGTTTGGTATAAAGCGTAAGCTACCGTCATGTTTTGCAATCTCTATGGTAATTATTGAAGAACAGCTGGGGTGAGAGATGGATTAAAAGCTAGATAAGAAGAGAAAGGAGCGTTACTTGATATTTTCCCCCCTTAATATTTTCTTTTCAAGATGTCTAATATCGTTTCTCTGTTGCATATCTTAATATGTAGATGATGTAACTAGGGTTGCCTATTCCCCCCGACTGCGATGGCACCCCTCAATTTTACCAAGCCCTCTTTTCCCTCAAGAATTGCCACCCGCTAATAAAAAGACTTAAATTCTTCTAAAGTAATTTCTCCAAAAGTTTCTGTGGTATAATCTGCTTCATGACCTCTCTCCTCCCGACACAAACACATGAAAATCCTTGCTGTAACTATATTATTAGATTAAATTGCTAAAATATTTATTCACCAAGATGGCCTATGGCTTTTCTCTGTTGTAGATGCTTATGTAATAGGTTTTACAGTCCCCCCCCCCATTAAATGTTGAATTTAACGACTTATATATATCGAAAATATCGATATTTGGAGAGCGATATATCGTGGCATTAAAATTCGGATATCGCCTAGCCCTATTGTGCAGTGATCATAATACATTCTGCCCCTTTTGCCCCAAACTTATTTAATTCTGAAATATTTATGCACTTTTAGAAAATGAATGTAATAAATGGTTAAGGATTCAGATACAATGGAGGAAAATAAAACATTCTTTGAAAAATTTAGAAATGAGAAAAATTAAAAGAATTTAATTCTCTCCATGCACATAAACATACGTATTAAGTCCAATTAAAACTTCGAGTTTTAGCCCCAACAAATAACTATGTATATAAATAATGTGTGCATACGTAATGTGTATATGTATGCCCATCAAAACACTTTTTCTTCTTGGAAAAAAGTTCAGGTATTTTTTCATGGAATCACAATCACCTCTGTAAATGGAAACAACTAAGTTGTCAGTGTTCAACATGTGTGTGGGAAATGAAAACAGCCAAGTTCGTCAGAGTACGATATGCATGGGGTGAATGGAAATAGCAAAGTTAGTCTAAGTATGGAATGTATGAGGTAAATGGAAACAGTCAAGTTTGGCAGAGAACGAGATGTATGGGGTAAATGGAAACAGTCAAGTTTGTTAGAGTTCGACATGTGTGGGGTAAAAAGGAAACACTCGACGTTAAATCCCGGCTATCTCAAATTTGTCATTTCAACTGCGTTTGCGTGCGGACTTAGCTGACAAAATCTTGCTAAAATTAACTACTAACATTTTAAATTTGTTAATAAATATGAGATGGCAACAGATGAAAAATAGAAATCACAAAGCTTTCTCTGATTTAGTTTTTAGTCCTTGTAAAGATTGAGTTTTGCGTCTTAATTATTAATTGATTCAGAGTCTGATTTTTCTATCAAACAAAGGCCCTTTTCAGGGCCAAGCATTTAAACCCAGAACAGCGTACTAGAATTTCAGCATCACTTCTAATACAAAACCGAACCCTCTCCTAAATAAAAATGCATAATACTAAGCTGTTTACACCTAACGTAAAATATCTGAAAAAGACGAATATCTGTACAGTACACATATTCCAATCATTTTTGAAAAACACAACGTATTTTACGTTTATGATGAATAAATATTTCCAAACCAATAAATATTGAAGTGTCATTTTTCTCTTTTCATTATAACGATTATCAGTTATTCATATCTGTAGTTTCATACAAGATATCACGATATCGCTGTGAAAATTTTCTAATCGCATTCATTAATTTGTTGGGACTCTACCTTAGCCTAAATATAAATAAGCAACACGAAATCTTAAAACAGAAAGCCCAAAGAGCTAAGTCCGCGCGCGAGCGCAGTTGAAATGACAAATCTGTGAAAACCGGGATTTAACTTCGAGTAATGGAAACAGCTCAATTGCACATCAAAAATAGCAGGGAACGAGAAATTCATAACTAAATGTCTTTAGTAACCTTTCACATGACACGTAAAACTAGTTGAAATCAGTTACTTAAAAAGTTGTAGTCATGAAGAGGAAAAAGCAAGATCACTTAACTTTAAAAAAACTACTTTTTTTTCAGTGTTATCTTCAAACAATGATGACGCTTATATCACGGATTCCCAAACTTTTCCTGTTCGCGGTACCCTTTGAAGAGTTAGAATTTTCACACGCACCTTAATTTCTCTCTATTGTGGATATATTTTACAGTGAAAGTCCAAAATCTGGTTAATGTTGACAATAGCCTGTGGAATATCAACATTCGCATACCAAAGGAATCTGCGAAAGACCGAATATTTTCGGTGAACCATCGGTGAAAGTCAACATTTTCCACTTTCGGAATTTGGCGGTAAAATATGATAACATCGACACTTCGCAGCATCTTTTGCCTCTCCTTGCTGCACTCACTTAGGGCACTCTTGGCCTATACAATTATTTAGAGTACACGTTATTAAACTTTCAGAACATTTGACAGCATATCAGGGGCGGATTCAGAACCTTCTGTAAGGGGGGTCAAGTTTTAGTCAGTAAAAGTCATAATTCTTAAGGTAAACAAGCTGGACATGTTGTCGTAAACTTTTAATATATTTTTCTTTTGAAAATGAAAAAAAAATCTCAAAAGAGCAATAGCCCAGTAACCGAACTCAGTGAATCCTTTGAAATATGACATGCTGGGAAGAAATACCTTGCAGATAAAACCAAGCAAAAAAAGGTTAACATTGACTTCATGTACTATTTTCTCGGATTTGAAAATTGAAGTAGAGTAATAATCATAAAAAAAATTCGTGCCGCAAACCCTTTGACCCCCCATGAATCCGCCTCTGCAGCATACAAGAGAGAAACATAATAATAAAACTTGAAATTAAAAGATTGAAAATTTAATGAAATATGGACGTTTAAGTTATTTTTCACTGTGCATACGAGTGAGATTGAAAATTTAATGAAATATGAACGTTTAAATTATTTTTTTTTCACGGCGCATGTGTGAAAGATAGCAATTTATGACTTTCATAATCCAAAGCCCCGATGAATCCCGCAACTCATAATAAAATTCCAGCTGGATATCTTTAAAATTTAAAAAGTTACCAGCAATCTAATGAGCCAAATTTCTATAATTCTTGGATAGGCAACGAATCTTGAGGGATCGTTCGCAAATAATCCGTTTTTATTATGAATCACTCTACACGATAACAGGAAAGTGTTGCCAGTTTGTGAACGACCCCTTACGATTCGTCGCCTATCCAAGAATTATTGAAATTCGGCTCATTAGATCGCTGATAACTTTTTTAATTTTAAAGATACAATCGAGCTGGAGTTTTATTATGAATTGCAGGATCTACTTGCTCTTTGAATTATGAAAGGTATGAATTGCTATCTTTTATCCATGCGCAGTGAAATTTCAGTTGCTTTAAACGTTCATATTTCATCAAATTTTAAATATATTTACTTCAGATTTTATTATTATGTTTCTCTTGTATGCTGTCAAATATTCAGAAAGTTTAGTAACGTTTGACAAAAAAACTCTGCAAATTATGCAGGAGCAAAAAACCTTCAAAAGAATTGTAGTTCTGAAACTAATGCTTATATCTCCGTGGGTATAAAGATACTTTTACGAAAATATAAAAATAAATTCTACATAGTTCGTTAACTTATTTCTGAAATTTATAGTTAAATCCCAGTTATTTACAATGAAGGATGATCTAAAAACCTTTTTTTGTTTTCTCAATTTGTTGCTGGTCCCCTAATTATATAGTAGACTCAATTTTTATTCGAAAATGACAGCTGGAGTATACCTTATATGGGAAAAAATTGCAGAGCTGCTGGTCTCCTATTGAGAAATCCGTAAAAGTGTAAATTTTTGAAAGTACCCCAATACTTTTGGTCATATAGTGTAGTTTGTTTTCATTTACCCCAAATGACCCTGAATTACACGAAACAATGATTTCATAACGTTCCAATCCCAAGTATTTGAAACTCCTCGGGAATTCGTCTGTTATTCCATCCCTTGCTGCGTGTTCGAGCGCAGTCCATCTTGGCATTCCTAATCCACGTTTCAATCACGTCGGAAAGAAACTGAATAATCGCCTGAGCTTCGATTCCCTCGGGTCATTTGCATAATTTGCAACTAATGACTCGACTTTTCCAAGCGGCTCCTCGACTCGGATTACCTCCATTTTAGACCACCGTTTATCTATTTTATCCTTACTAATAATAAAGCTGAAAGTCCCTCTGTCCGGAGGATCTCTGGATGTCTGTAGGATGTCTGGATCTCTGTGGACGCGCATAGCGCCTAGACCGTTCGGCCGATTTTCATGAAATTTGGCACAAAGTTATTTTGTAGCATGGAGGTGTGCACCTCGAAGCGATTTTTCGAAAATTCGATGTGGTTCTTTTTCTGTTCCAAGTTTAAAAACAAAAATATCATAAGATGGATGAGTAAATTACGAAATTATCATAACGTGGAGCCGTAAGATGGGCACAAGCCAATTGGCGAGATACGAAATTATCATAACGTGCCACCGTAACATGGGTACAAGCCAATTGGCGAGAAAATTCACCATACATTATTTGTAAACATACAGGCAAACCGAAAGGCCTTTGAATTTTTCTATTACGGGCAAAGCCGTGCGGGTACCACTAGTAATTAATATTGAAATACTTTTTGGAAAATATTTCAGTGCATGAATTAGAACTGTAAAGTCGTTTAAAAGCCAAATGGGTGAGAAACATTCGAGAAAAAAATATCGAGGAAGATAATCCTCTTCAATATGTGAACTTTTAAAATTTTCAGTTTATTAATTTGGTCAAAAAAGTAAGAAATTGTTTTATTGTATAGTTTTCTAATATGTTTTAACGACTAAAAAGAGTGTTATACACTCCGTTAAAGTTTTCGAGAATTTGAATGAATCAAAAATTTGATGTATTCACTTTGACTTCTGAGTAACTTAAATAATGTTGTACTGGTAACGGGGAAATCTTGGGTTGGTAAATTCTCATTGTGGCTGTTCTACAAACAGAAGGCAATCATAATTGTTATTTATATTTTATTTTTTATGGCAAAGTTAGATGAAAAATATTGTCTAATTTTAACTGAATTTTGTTATTAGTTTGTTACTACGTACAGTGTGGTAGATTGACCATTTCGCCATTGTGATAGGCCCCCACGGGCCCCGAAAGTTATCCAAACTGCACATCGCTGCATTTATATGCCGAAATAAAATGTGCACAAATGTGTTTCTTGTGGTTCTCCTTATGGCAAATTATGATAAAATATGCTAAAATTATTTCTCGCTTCTCCAATAGATGTAGAAGCTTTACACTCATTGCTTCTACGTTGATAAACTAGAAAATATTTTGCACATTTTATTTCTGCATATAAAAGCAGCTGTCCCATTCCTCCCGTTTCTCCCCATGCCTAGTTAGTTTTATGTTTTGATGATTTCAAAACTCCGCTATAGAGAGTGCATAATGCAAAAATGGTGTAGCTCCTCTCATTTGATAAAACATATTACTGCTATTTGTGCAGTGCAGTGGACCAATGAAGATCGAGGAGCGTGACGTCAGTGCTGACGTTAGTAGCGTGCAAAATCTTTTCACTCAGAATGCTCAATATTGCTATCTCGTGAAAGTTTGATCCAATAAATCTGTAGCGACAGAGAAAAATGTTCGATGAAAACGTTCAAAGATTGGGCTTTCATTCTTCGAGTAATGAGGTAATCTATCAAACTTCGTTAGTAGAGAGGGATTGCTAATAATCAGTGCTTGCAATTTGTATATGTGCTTCAAGGAAGGGTATAAATTGAAATAACGTCGGTCTTTTTGTTTGCTAGGGGAATGGAAAAACTCATAAATACATTCCTGTTTCTTTTATCTCGTAACTCTTGTTATCTCGAATTCTTTGCATTAATTTAAAATTTAACTGTAGGCCCTTTTGGGTTTTTTTAATTCCAAGTTCCAAAAATTTAATCGTAGTCATTAATAGGTGTGAATAGAGATGAGAATAGTTGGGAGTAAACGAAAATTTCTGGGGGAGGGTTTTTTTCTAAAAAGGTTTATGTCCACTCAGAAAAGTTGAAATATTTAAAATTTCTAGCAGAAAATTATGTGTTCAGAAATGTGTAATACTTACTCTTGAATGCTTTTTTTATTTTTTTGTTTAAAATATATATATATATATATATATATATATATATATATATATATATATATATATATATATATATATATATATATATATATATATATATATATATATATGCGAAAGTTTGTCTGTATGGATGTATGGATGTTTGTTACTCTTTCACGCAAAACTACTGAACGGATTTTGCTGCAAATTAACAATAATATAGCTTATGCATCAGAATAACACATAGGGTAATTTTCGTCCCGTTAAGGGGGCAAAACCCCCTTAGGGAGGCAATAAAACACAATTTTTGTATAAATTCTCTAATATTGGGATGAAAAAATACTTGCACATATTTACATTATATGTCCATCGAAAGCTCTGATTTTTTTGCTGAAGATGCCACTTGTTCGAAATTTCTAAGTAGAATAAAAAACGAGTTATGAGCTTTTTAGATCCATGTTCGAAGGCTTTCCTCAACTCAATACAGTATTTAGTGTATCATCTCAACTCCCTGTCGATAGCGACAATTGTTGTACTGTTGACTTTCTTTGCTTTTCGTGATTGTTCAAGACTTTTCTCAAGTCAAATCTTGAAGTAAGATTTTTGCACAAGATTGGCAAATAATACATGATTTGGCTGATGATTTTCCATTTAAACGGAACTTTAATGTAATTAAAAGTTTTTATTATTATTTATGCTGATTGAACACTTACTCATTATCCAAACAACCAGCAGATCGCCAAAATTTTTGCAGAAAGATTTCCGTAGCTGATGCATTTGGCAGTTTTTTTCAACGTTGCTGTTTTTAAAGCCGAAGACTACGTCATAATGTTTCTCAGCTTTCACCATGTAAACAAAATATCGCCAATCAAAGAATTTTCAAAAGACTTTTTTTACTGTGTTAAATAATCCAGCACAACTAAATTAGACAAATCCATAAACAGCACAAAAACTTCCATTAATTTTCCTTTTTGCACAATTTCAAACAATCACCAAAGTTTATTACTTTTTTTGGTAAAATTTCGGATGAAACTGTTTAGCGCCATTTTATAGTGACCAAAAATATCTCAGCATCTGGCGACGATATCTCTGTAACGAAAATTAATATCATATCGTTTTACAAAGTTAGGAAAGAATGGGGGAGCATCATCGAAGGTACCCCCGAAACGACTTTCGCAAATTCGGTAAAATCGCACCAAGAGCCACAATGATTGAAATTTCCCGAAATAACTAAAGCAAGTATAAGGGGATTACGAGCGCAGCTACTTTTTTTTAATCACTTCGTACTTCATTAGCCATACAGAGAAGGCTTTAGACTCCATGTTAAAAAAAAAAGTATCAACAGATTAATCTTTTTAAACATGAGAAGATTAATTTCATGTTTTTTAAATTAGTATATGCTTAAATATAGTGCTTTCGTTTCTAAATCAATACTACTTTATTCTTTATACTTATTGCTATTTTAGTTTTATGGGTAAGGAAGAAACTCGATTTTTAATCACGTCAAAAAGATGTGTTTTAAATTTTTTCACTTAAAACAGAAAACAAAAGCAAGTAACGATTTTTTCTAATAATTATTACTGACCCAGGCAACGCCGGGTATTTTTGCTAGTATATATATATTTAATGTTCAGTATCCCCGTATGACAATATTATCACTGTTAATGAAATTCTAAGATAACTTAATCTACTTAATCTCTCTTCACCAAAGTATTATTTGCCCCTTTTTCATCCATACTAAATGTATGCACAGAACAGAGTTAGTATTTATTAATAACTAGTGGTACCCGCACAGCCGTATGTGTATATAAGTACACACGTATATGAATGCTTTTTTTTTTTTTTAATAAACTTTCGATTCAAAATATCACGATTTGCAAAGAAAAAAAAGCAAGTTTCTATCAAAAAAAAAAACTATTAACGAAAATCAGATTTTACTCAAAATTCGTGGCTAATTGTCAATTTGAGTAATTTAGATAATTTTTGGTGTAACAAAAATGTTATGACTTTTTTCTTTAACGATAAAAGTTTTATGTAAATTTATGTTCAAAATAAAAATAACATGGATTGCATGTATCGTTTGTCGATTCCGCATTTTTTATGTTTTTTTAAGAAAATGTAGCTATTAAATGCATTTTAACTCTTAAAAAATCGGTTTTTTCTATTTTTGTCCGGAAAAAAAACGGAAAAAAAATGGATTTTTCCCGTCGCCTCAGAATTTAGAGTATTTTACATCTCTCGTCGTAAACATTCCGTTTCACGGATTTTTGGTGACAACCCCTCCCTCCTTTCTCCCTCTGTATGTGAATTCCTGAGCATCAAAATACTTCTGTGCCAAATTTGATAAAGATTTGACGTAAACTGTGGATTTGTATTAGGAACAGACACACACATCCAGTTACATGTTATACTAGAGTCCACGACCGAAATCCTAATTGGATGTCTCTAAAATGCAAAGTGAAAAATCAGATCTTGTGTAAAAATTATTCTTATAAAAACACATTATACTTTTAAGTGTCATTTTTTTTTCTTTTGAAAATAGAACTTATTTTTTTCTGTGAAAACATTTGATGAATAAATAAATTATGTAAAAAATTTCAACGCTTTCCTAAAAACCATTCTATCACTACAACATATGTAACAATTATTACTTTTTTTAATTAAGTACTAGTGGTACCCGCACGGCTTTGCCCGTAATAGAAAAATTAAAATATCTTTTGGTTCGCCTGTATATTTACAAATAATGTATGGTGAATTTTCTCGCCAATTGGCTTGTGCTCATGTTACGGTTCCACGTTATGATAATTTCGTAATTTACGCGTCCCTCTTATGATAATTTTGTTCTTAAAATTGTAATAGAAAAAGAACCACTTCGAATTTTCGAAAAATCGCTTCGAGGTGCACACTCCCATGCTACAAACTAACTTTGTGCCAAATTTCATGAAAATCCGCCGAACGGTCTAGGCGCTATGCGCGTCACAGAGATCCATACATCCTCCGGACAGAGAGACTTTCAGCTTTATTATTAGTAAAGAAGATAAAGATAAAGAAGATACATTTTAACCTATACTCAGTTTCGTGCTTAGTAGAATGTACAACATTTGAAACTCGTGCAGTATGAATGTAACTAACTTCTTCACCTAGGTGTTGAATATTTTTGTATTCGAAACTCGGAACGATAATCAATTCGCAGTTTATGAATAGAATTTGTCTATCTCTGGGGGGGGGGGAAACCACCCCTTCAAAATTATCTGAAAAATGAACCCAGTTCTTTGATAGTGTCTTAAATTTTTAAAAGATCATGAATTTCGGTAATCTCTTTCTAAGGTTTCTATAAAACTCCGAAATTTCATTAGGATTCGTGATTAATGCGTGTCCAGTTCCAGGCGGAAAGCCCATTCCATTTTGGAACGGGAAAAAAAAAAATTCCCTCCACACCGGAGAGCCATAGAACTTTCGTGACACGGACAGCCTATCGGGACAATAAATCTAGTGGAGAGAAAAACGCTAAAGATCCTTTAGTTGCGAGCAGCTCTTTCTTTTCAATAACGGATGATTTATAAGGCTTCGTTATGATCCTTACGGATATCAATAACAGTCGCAGTGCTTCGTGGATATTATTTACGTTCTCTGAACTTTTTGAAATGAAAGACGCTTCTTTGTTGGTTGATTAAGAATTTCTGTCATTCGATTTTTTCTCACCTGGTTTTACTGTCTCGTTCTCTGTGTACTGTGGAAATGCGCATAAGAAGCTGATAGTGTTTTAATTAATTTTGCTCCTGGAGAAATATTTGTTATATGCAAGCGTCAAAATATAAGACACATGCCTGTGTAGTTTTTACTTCCTTTTACAAAAAAGAAAGTATTGTATTCGCAAAAAAAATTTCACTCAAAAATCGGTCTTAGTTTCCATTTTGCTCGGCCTTGAATGAATACTTTTTTTTTATTTTTTTTTTTTTAAACCCTACCTACCACACGTGGATACATGCCTAAGAACGTATAGATACCTGAAGAATCCATTTTGACGATCCCTGAGTTAATTACAGCGCGTTTTCTCGTGACGTCCGTATGTGTGTATGGATCTCGCATAACTCAAGTACGGTATGTCCTAGAAAATTGAAATTTGGTACGTGGACTCCATGTGGGGTCTAGTTGTGCACCTTCTCTTTTGGTTGCATTCGGATGTTCCAAAGGGGGTCTTTTACACCTTTTTGGGATAAAATCATTGTTAATTTCATTGTAAACTCAAGCGGTGCAATAATTTGGCAAACACTTGGCAATATATCGCCAAGTTTTTGATCGCCAAGTTTTGTCGCCAACTTGGCGACGAATTTGGCTGTTTTTTTTCTTTTTTTTTAACCTGATTTTAATTTAGCCATATTTAGAGAGTTAACCATTGAATCACATTAAAACTGCCAATATGGGGAAAATTTATCTGTATAAAACGTTTTATTTGCTTCGGTTCGCAACAGACTTGGAATGAAAGTATTTGAAGCGTTTTTTTTTTTTTTTTCACTCCGAGGAACTACTATCTTTAAATTGGAGTAAAAGGAAGTCATGTGATACACACATCAGCTCGTTTGTTATCTAAATAAGACTTTGCCTTAACATTTAGCTGCTATGTTTTGCCTAAGAGATGGTTTTTGCATGTGTTTAAAGAATTCCTATCAACAATTATGCAGTACACTTTCTCTATTCTGAGCACTCATGGGACCGAACAAAAGTCTTCAGTTTGTGGGGTGTTTATTATAAAAAGAAGACGGAATTAATATCATCACAACTTTCTGATAGATCACAACTGAAATTAAAGTGGTTGCTTGAATGTTATTGAAATATCCGATGCAATTATAAGTTTTGAATCGTTCGGAAGAAAGCGGAGTTGAGTAGAAGGAAGAAAACGCGTTTTTCGAGGCGGAAATATTACGTTACAAGTGTAAAACGAAATTTCGTTTATCTACTTGATAGTTGATGAGAACCTGTGTGCTGAGGAATGAAAATTACTACAGACAATTATGCGTTCAATAAAATTACTTTATCAAATGAAACTGCATTGGCAAAAAAGAAACCTCTTGTTTACTGAGATTAGCATCAGAAGCACAAAACTTTTTCTGCATGGAAATAGGCGTTCTTGTAGCGCCGAAACATGCGTATTCAAAACTTTTTACAAATTGACTTTGTTAAAGTTGGTTTTATCACTTATTTTTTCTGCACGAATATAAACATTTTATTTCTCAGATAAAAGTATACTTTTAATTTAATATCTATAGTCTTATATTTTATCAGTTATAACTTATCAATAAAAATTTCTTAGTTGGTAGACTTAAAAGGTAAAAGAGAGCTCCTGAACTTGATCATTTGCCGTACTGATGACACATTTTTTAATCTTCTTTACTAATAATAAAGCTGAAAGTCTCTCTGTCCGGAGGATGTCTGGATGTCTGTAGGATGTCTGGATCTCTGTGATGCGCGTAGACCGTTCGGCCGATTTTTCATGAAATTTGGCATAAAGTTAGTTTGTAGCATGGGGTCGTGCACCTCGAAGCGATTTTTCGAAAATTCGATGTGGTTCTTTTTCTATTCCAATTTTAAGAACAAAACTATCATAAGATGGACGAGTAAATTTCAAAATTATCATAACGTGAAACCGTAACATGGGCACAAGGCAGTTGGCGAGAAAATTCACCATACATTATTTGTAAATATACAGGCGAACCAAAAGACCTTTTGATTTTTCTATTACGGGCAAAGCCGTGCGGGCGGATACCACTAGTGAAACATAAAACACACCTTGCATTGTTGATTTATCAACGGAAGATTTCGCAACTTTTGCAGAAAGTTTCTTCACACACGACGTTTTATATTGTTCTAAGACATGCGGAGGTAGACAACTTAGTAATTTCAATTTATGTAATTATATTACAAAGGAAATTACCCTGCGGACATTTTCTAATGTGAGCAATTGTCTTCTGCCTTTTTTTTCTTTTTCTGAAACGTTTTTGGAAGTAACTTTTTTTTCATTCGTCCTTTATGATGAGGGTTGCAGCAAGTTATAGTTATTTGACAAAGATAAAACATAATTATTTCTTAAGCTTTGTTAGCAGAACTTTTAATGGTTCCCGTATCGCAGTTGAATTGCTGAGGATAATTCGAAAGCTTAATGTAATGAAAAGTTTAATGAGGCACATAAACTGTTTCGCAACCGTTTTTTGCCTTGAAACAGGTTCTGTAAACGAAATAGTTTTGGTTTTCCGATCTATTTAGATTGGTCGGTTAAACGCTTTTTGGTTTTTTTTCTATGCTATGTATTAAATCTGGTGTGTTTTAAACTATATTTATATGTATGCGTATGTACAGAAAAGAATGTGTCGGGGTGTCGTAATTATGATGATTTATCTTAATCAGAATGGGGTGGTTTCCTTCAGTCAGAAGTACTACTTTTAGTCATTGAAATGGACAGAATGAGCAAAAAAAAAATATCATGGACCCAGAAAATACTTTTATTTTCCCAACAGTTTTTTTTTTTTTTATTTATTTATTTTACTTAAATGTCCTATTTTTCAAATAAGGCGTGGTCTTGATGACGTCACAAATGATGCACTTTGCCGCATCTCTCTACTACGATTCTATGTTATGATAACCAAGCAGCGAATAAAAATTGCGCTCTACGCTTGCTATCAACCCTATCGTTGCCAATACACGTGAGTAAAGATGCGAACTAAATATTTTGCACTGTGATGGCAACTCTGAATGGCATTTCATCATTTGTGATGTCATCGGACAGAAGCATAAACATTGAAAGCACGCCATTAAAGTAGTTTTTTTTTTAATATTAAACTTAAACAAATTATTTTAAAAATGGTCAGATCCTATGTTTTTAAGCATGCTCTTTCAGAAAAAAAATACTTATAAAATTTTGGAAACGAACCCATTCATACGAAAACGTGTTTTTTTTTTTTTTTTTTTCTTCTTTTTTTTTTCTCTCTCAACAATTTTAAAAAATTACCTCAGCCATTTTTCTTGTTTATTTCAACAAAAACAACTACAAAAATAATTACGCCCTGTTTTTTGACAGTAAAAAAATTTTTATATCCACAACTTCCAAGGGTTTCAAAAAGCAAATATTCGAAACTTTGGCATACAAAACGAAACTTTATGATATCTTTTCGCTATTTATCCATCAAAAGTATACAATAGCTCAAACAACTTTCAAATTTTTGATCGATCATAACATCTAAACTTGGAGTAAGAAACAGCTGTTTTGATACATTTGAACAGAGAACGTTCTTCGGTTGAGCATTTGTTACAGGCTCCCATCTTTCCTCCCAAAAACACTCTAGCTCCAGGAATCTTCCGATAAGAGGTCACGGAGACTACAACCTCCCAAACATTTTCCTTATTCGGCAGATTTGGAGTGGGTATTGCGACATTGCGATCTATCTCTCTCTCTCTCTCTCTCTTTTTTTTTTTTTTTTTTTTTTGTGCAATCACGATTGCTTATTGTTCTCACTTGACTGTTTTGATGTGCTATCATTTTATTTTCCTGCCAGCACCCTACGCACAATCACCGTCGACCGGCTCCTCACGATGCTGCTCCTATAGCGAAAGCCATCTCTAGGTTGCATCCATATGCTACACACACGCGCATACATACACAACTACACACACACAAATACCTACACATACACACATACACACATACACAAACACACGTACACACACAAACACATACACACACACTCAAACACATACATACAGACACCTACACATACACATATGCCTGCACACACATACACATTCCCCACCACACACAAACACTCATACACACAACTTCCCACACACTCTTACCTGCACACAGACACAAACACATATGCCTACACACAAACATACATACCCCCTGCACACAATCACACATACCCCCACACACACATAAACACAAATGCCTACATAAACACACACACTCGTGATTGCAAAAAAATATAATTTGAATTCAAGAGGTCAAAATTCAAATTTTTTTTTTTTTTTTTTTTTTTAATGATGCCTAATGTCACTTCCCATTAAATGCAAATGTGTTTGCATTCTGGCATTTGGTAAAAGCTGGAACTTCATTCGGTAAATAGAGTCCCCCCCCCCCCCACCCCGAGGCGCCCTTGCCTACCTCTTGGCCTTTATTTTTCTTACAAAAGCCTACTTTTTAACTCTTACTAATACAACAAACGAAGCTATGATTTTAAATTCCTACATTCCAAACATAAAGCAACGCATTCTTTAAATTTCCGTCGAATTAAGATCTTTAATATGCATTTAATCGAGCCGTCAATTTCATTTTTTAAATCCTTCTCCGAATTCTTAAACAGTTCGCGGAGTTTAAATTTGAGCAGGTGTCTCTACTCCCTTAATCTACTCTTTTCTTCATAATGAGGCCCGTGATCATCAGAGTCGCCTGCGGGTAATGAGACTGCCCGGGGGCGGGGGGGGAAAGAGATTAAAGCCGGATGCCGGAGAACTGATGGCAAATCGATGGCGGCACGTGAAATTTAATTTTGCCTTTTGAGGATGCCGGAAAATGCATTTTTGAATTTTTAAAATTGAGGTGATTTGAATTTCGTTAGGTGGCGCTTTCGGTTGAAGTTACGTAAGCTTCGAAAAATGTACTTACTGGAAAATATCAACCCCAGGGTATGTGTAAAGTGTTTGGTGAAGTTTTCATGAACAATACTCTCGATCTGTGGTGTCTTGAACTCGAATTAGATTTTATTGTTTCAAAAAATAACTTTTCAAATTGCAATTACCCTTGTTATACCGGACCCTATTAAACCGGGCTTCTCTTAATCCGAACAGCTATTTAGGTGCACATACTGAGTAAATAAAAGGCAAGTTTGCGCACTTTTGTGCTCAGCACGGCAATATAGTACTGCTATTAACACGTTAAAACAAGTTATAAACTGCTTTGACTCGCCTGAGAACAGGTCATCTAAAAACCCTCAGATTTTCCCATGGTAATAGGACTTTCCCAATTTGCACCAAATGTCATACTGAAGAGGCCACTGCACAACATCTGATTTTATGTGTTGGTTTGGCACGCGAGGATCTACTGAAGAGACCTGCTTCTGTCTTGAAGTTGATTAAGGCGAACAACCTCATGGATCTGATCTGATTCAGAACAGAGAGATAAGTAAAAAGAAGAACAAGTGAAAAATATATTTACTGGCATCTTCAGTGTGCGTCTTATTGGTTGCTCACAAAAACACTACTCCAATTTTATTCTCAAAGCATTTTAGAAGATGTGGTACCTTGTCTAGTGGAAACATGCGGCAATTAAAAAAGAAGTTAAATTATAAAAAGGATTAATCTGTAAGGATACTTAACATGTAAAGATGTTTATATTCTTTATTTGAAGTATAATCTTTTGAAAGAAACTTTTTATTAACTCACTCTGTGTTTCGTACAAAAAGCCAGTGCTTCGAAGCAAATATTCTAGTGTTTTGAAACGATGATGTATAGCTCGCGGAAAGGTGTTACCGTGAGAAAATGCAAAGAGACATTTTACTTTATATGCAGAAGCATTAACAAAATTCTATATTCCATAAATATGAAATGAAAATCTTTCTTCCACCATCTGTCCCGCATCTGTACCCGCTGACATTCCAATAAAAAGGGATAGAAAATCGTATCAAATGGCTTTTTCCATTTCAATGGTTGTTGCAGATGTCGGCTGACAGCCTCGACCGTTATTGTTCTTTTTATCGGCATTTTTATATATATATATATATATTTTTTTTTCCAACTTTCGCCTTGAACTTTTTCAGTTTTACTAACATGAAATATGATTTTGTTTTTTCTCTTCACTACTATTCAATTCGATATTTCAGGCTTTTTACTAAGTCGTACTTAGGGAATGTGCGCCATTTTTGTGCCTTGATTTCAGCAGGGGAATTGGTGTTCGATGTTGTCAGTTTTCAACTTTCGTTTGTGTAATGCACTTACGTACATTGTTGAATATTTTACTGGTACTGTTGCTATTATTTGAACTTCTGTTATGTATATGCCATATTCGCTGTTATTATTTTTTCGCCTGTAAATGTTTTTAGCGACTTGTTTTTATTTCAAGGAAATAAATATTGTGCTACTATGACAATAAGTAGAAATAGTTCTACCTATTGTTGTATTATTTTAAAATATGTATGCGGGCTACGTTTCTACCTTTTTATGTGATATTGTTTCGATGTTAAATTTTTTGCATATATAGTGGCTCCCAAAAGTGTTCGTATACCTACTACTTTCAGCGAAATTGGCTACTATCCATTGGTTAGAATTAATATTTCGGAACAGAAATTTAATTATATGATCTATGATCAATTTTTAACAAAACTACATGAGAAGTTTTTTTAAAATATTAAAACTTAATTTTTTAAAAATAAAAAACCAAAAAGTGCCGCAAATTTTATCTCACAAAAATCTTCGTACACTTTAAAAAATGTCTATACATTATTGAACAATTTAACTTTTTATTAAGTTATTATTTGGAAGAATATCATGCAGTATCAACAACACCTTCTAAACGCCTGGGAATAAATTTCATTCTTTTTTCTTCCTTTTTTTGCGTAATTTCTGAGTAAGTGTTTAACAACACTTTGAGTCTTACTGTTTCTAGCTCTATTTTCGTTTCAAAGCCGTATTTTCGTAATCTAGCCACCAAATATCTCTAAATATGTTGCATTAAGTTCAAATCTGGAGATTGAGGGCGTATTTTCTAAACTTTAGGACAATTTTCGAGGCACTAGATGCAAACGTTGGATACCGTGTGCTTCTTATCTTGATAAAAAAAAAAAAAAAAAAAAAAAAAAAAAAACAAAGTTGTTTCCAATAACAAAATTTTTGGCTAAGAGTTCAAAATTGGGCTTTAAAATATTTAAAGGAATGGCATGATTCATTATTTCATTAAAAAAACTCCAAACTACCAAGTCCTGCTGCTGATATGCACCCTCACACTAAGGAAAAAAATTAAATTTCGAAAGGTGTTTGTGGTTTTTTACAAATACCAGCCATTTTAAAGTAATAAGCACAATATTAAGGAATAAATAAACAAAAAATTAAAGCCAAATGACTTTTAAGGGTCAAGACAATGCAAAAATATTAAATTAACGGCATATGATACTTTTAATCACGAATTTATTCGAAAATATTTGAGTGTACGTTGACTTTTGTGGCGTGTTGTTTCTCTGTCTTTTCGTTTTTTGATCCATTTCAAAAAGAAGATCCGTCAATATTTTTAAAAAAGTTATGGGTTGCATTTAGAATGAAATAGGAATGATGTGAAAAAATATTGGACTTCATATTCGAATTCAGTTTCGCGTTATTTCGGAAAAGATTTTTAGTATCATTAGTCAGCACCACTGTCATCATAATGTCAGAAATATGTAGCCTTTGACAGGAGTAGAGGTCATTGAAGGTCAGCTCACTCGGCCATTTGGGAGGTCTGTGAAATCCCAAAAAACTTCCTTATTCGACAAATGTCTTCTGATAACTCCAAGGCTGCGACATCGAAGAAAAAATTACCGACTCTGCGAATAGGGAAGTTGCAACCATATTAAATGTTAATATTTTGGCTATTAGATATTGTTAATTGATCCTCAAAACTAAAAAATTCACCATCGCCGAATTTTCAAATACCGTGGTTGATTTTTAATGAATTTTTAAAAATCCACGCGCAAAAATGCGCTCTTCTGAAACGTCACGAGCCTACGTCACAGGGCGCGAATGGGCAGCCTTCCGCCGAAGATCCCTTGTTTTCGCTAGGGACATTTTGAGCGCGCTGATATTTTTATTTTTTAGAAATTCAATAATCCTTTTGAACACACTATGGAGACCGGATTCGTTAAAGCACAATCTAAATCATCTTCCTCATGTAACATCAATGATGATATTCGAATATTTCCGAGAAGATGAGAGGTTTAATGTTCTAGAAACGCGAGGAGTTAAATGCAAGGAGATAAGCCTTTTAAGTTTCGTCTTCGAAGTCGAATGCGTGACCTTCGGCTTCTCCACTATCGGAAGAGCGCATAACGTCACTTCCTATGCCATTTGACGTCACAAGCGCTTGAACTTTAAAAATTAATTTAAAAAAAACTACTTATCGTATCGCAAAACTTTTTTCACCTATGATGTTCATACATGTTACTCTATCATATAAAAATAAAATTGAAAAATCGAAAACTTCCCTACTTTATACCCTTGAATCCCGACTCCGATACCTTAGTCTGACTCCGACTCTTTGGCTCCGACTCCGCAACACTGGATAACAATGTAAATTTGGATGCAATGTTGCAATTAAAAATTTTCTGCTTTGTAGCAATACATAATATCTCCTCTTATTATATGTGACTTGACTTGATTCTCTTAACGTCTAGTGGCGCATGAGGCCGCTAGCGTGGCATTCCATCCCGACCGGTTTAATGCCGCCTCCCTGGCACTCCCCCAACTTGGCCAACCAAAGGCTTTCTTTCTGGTATGCATGGCTACCACACTTCCGTCCAAGGGACGGAATTCCGTCTTTTCAAAAATTTCGGCCATCGGGTTTTTTTTTTTCCACGTTCAAAATGATTTTTATAGATGAAACATATCTTTACTTTTGAATCTCTCTCTCCAAAAAGGTCTTATTCTTCTGAGGACGAAAAACTGGCCTATCTGCTAAAGTTAAAAAGATAAGCTTTTTTTTTTTCCTCAAAGAATAACTAAATAAGTTACTCAATCTGTTGATTTCAACCATTCTTATCTTAATCTGGAAAATTTTGTTAAAGTTTTTATCACAATGCATCTTATAGCCAAAAATCTCAAACCTGAATTTTTTTTAATTACAAATAGTTCATTTTTGTATGAAATATGAACTATTTATGTAACATGAACTATACAATCTGAAGCTTTTTTTCGGCAGTTAGCAAATAGTAAGTTTTTTTTATAGTATTTTATTATTTGGTTCTTTTTCTACTTTTACCTCCTAAAAATCTTCGACAATGATATGTTATTTTTTTATTTAGGTTTTAATTTTTACTTAATCTTGCAATTTGGTTTTACTATATAGTTACAACATCAAAAATTAGCATTATATATGTCTAAAATATCAAACAAACTAAGTGCTAACATTTTGGTGTCGCAAAATGGAGCCACGCGTTTTTCAGTCCTGGCCAATTTTTAGAGTGGCACCCATGCTGGTATGGCCATCTGACGCCAGGTTAGTTTTGGACGCTCGCGCTTCCTCTTGCCATCAGGGGTCCACGTGAGAGCAGTTCTTGTATGGTCTATTGCCTGCATACTGAGAACATGTCCTATCTATGACCATCTGTGCTTTTTTTATCAGTGTGGTTATCGGCTTGCAATTTGTACGTTTGTAAAGGGTGTCCCAAAATTAACGCAAGATTTGAATTTGCCACAATTTTTGCCGTAAATTGTTGGCAGCCACGGAAAAAGAACAATTTGACAGTTGAGAGTTTAGGATTAGTAAAAATGGGGTGTTATTGTACCATACAGCTAGTGAAACATTTCAATTACTGCATAAGGCATTTCCTCGTCGCGTACTCTCTCATTTCGGTCATCAGAATTGGCACCCTAAATCGTGTGATTTAACACCTTTAAATTTCTTCTTATGGGGTTATTTGAATTCAAAGGTCTATGTCAACAAGCCCACAATCACCCGTGCATTACCGTGTTGCGATACCGAGCGCCAATAACAGTAACTGCTTGACCAGCCTCAACTTTCATTATTTTTGAAACAATTGTTCAATAATGAAAGCGCGTTATTGTATCGTATAACGCTCCATTTTTGAGTACCCTAAACTCTCAGCTGTCAAATTGTTCTTTTTTCAGGGTTGCCAACAATTTATTGCGAAAATGGCGGCAAATTCAAATCTTGCGTTAATTTTGGGACACCCTTTACAAGTCTGAATTCGATATTTTATTTAACCAGTATATGTTTAATATTTTTCTCAGGCTTTTAGTTTGAAAGGCATCAAGCTCTTTTTCTCTCATTATATGTGGGTAGGTATATTTTCATGCGGTAAAATTCGGGGTTTCATTCAGTTAATTAATTGTAATCTCCCCCCCCCCCTCCTTCTCCTGTCCCTTCCCACAGAAATTTAAGTTCGGAGCACTCCTGGCCTCTGAGATAGCTAATTTCCTATTCCTATTCAAAGTCACAACTGACTACAACTGTATTTATGTCGAGGACTGCATACTAAGTGCCTTGCCTCCATTATTTTATATACCGATAGATGGCAGCACCATCACCGGATCGAACAGTTTATGAGAATTTAGAACTAGTGCAGGAGCTAATAGCTACCTGGTGCTAGCACCCCCAGAAGTATCGTTTCACTTGGAGGACATTGAGACCACGAACATATTTAACGTCGCCCAGTCCCCTTTAATGACGACGGTGGGTCTTCGACCATCGAGGTTCGAACCCAAGACCCTCCGTCCCCGAATCCGACACTCTACCGATCGTGCTACCACGGTCCCAGATAGCTAATTTAGATTCTAAATGTTTTGCTTTAGAAGAAAATCAAGCTGAGTCTTCGGCATCTAATTTAAAATTGATTTTCCCTTACTCAAAAATCCTTGTAGCTTTTCTCCTGGTGGTTTTCGGGTCTTCAAATTGGTTTCAATCCGCGGTGGTTTCAAATCTGGAGAAATAAAATCTTCTAAAGGGGTATTTTTTGCGGCCGTTCGGACGAGACTACAGTGCTGGCCAAATTATTAGACTAAGACTGTTTGAAAAGCAAATTCTTTATTGATAACATAACTATAGACACATTAACGAACAGTGAAATAATTTTCTAATATTTAGTATGCATTCCCTTGTTCTTGATGAGCATTTTAAGTCTTTTTCGCATACTTTTCACAAGGTTTACACCATTTCTTTACTTTTTAAAAAAGGAGGTAAAAAATGTTTATACTCACTATTATATATACTCACATACACATACTCACTAATTACCTAAAACTAACTTTAAATATAACAGAACACAGTAATAAAAAGAACTAGTGAACTATTTAAGCTGATTGAGGTGTTGTTCCTGGTAAGTAGATAAACAAAGAACATAAACAAAGCAGACAGTGCTGCCACCTGCAAACATTAAATTATGCTAAAGTAACGTAATAATCAGTGTACAGTATGTACTGTACTTTTACAGTAAAATAAATAGTATTTTAGTACAAATAGTGTACAAAAAACAAAAAAAATTCTTTAGTCTAATAATTTGGCCAGCACTGTAAATCTAAAAGAGACCTTTAAATTACCAATTAGGTGTTCAGAACTTTGTCAGAAAGGTTCTTTTGTTTAATGATAAATGCTCTTTTTTATGATGTGTAATTAAAATCGAAAGCCAGCGAACGATAATGTCTACGAAACCGCTCTTATTCTAAGAACGTTAGTTAATGCAGTTACAAAACAAATGTTTTAGCTTTTAAACATTGTCTTGCGTGATACCTGTTGCCATACCATTGGTGCATGCTGTCACTGATGAAGTTTCCTCATAAAGTTCTTGCAGAACGGAAGAATGTTTGCACTTCATTTTGATTGTTGAGCAATCACGATTGCTTATTGTTCTCATTTGACTGTTTTGAATTCCTATCATTTTATTTTCGCACCAGCACCCTCTACCAGCACCGCCGTCGCGTCGACCGGCCTCGCGATGCTGCTCCTCTTGCGAAATCCTCTCCAGGTTGCGTCCATATCCTACACACACACACGCATACACTCTTACACCTACACACACATTCATACACTCATGCCTGCGCACAGACACAAACACACACTCCTACACACACACATATACACACACTCATGCCTCCACACAGACACAAACACTTATGCCTACATACACACACACGAACGCCTACACACACACGCGCGCGTACACACAGCACTGCATACACAACACGCACACACATGCATACATACACACACACGCACCCACACACATGCGCCTACACAAACAGATACGCGCATTCATACACACACACGCTCGTAATTGCGAAAAACATAACTTGAATTCAAGATGCCAAAAATTCAAATTAATATATTTTTATATTTTTGATTTCACTTGGGCGAAAGTGTCTGATTTTCTGTTTTTTGTTGCAGTGATGCGTCGGCGGCATGCACGCGGCGGGGGGAGTTAGGGGTTGCTGGAGGATGCGCAAGCGAAGAGTGATCGTCTGCTCTGTCGTCTGCTGCCTCCCCGCCCTCTTCCTGCTCTACCTTGCCTCCTCGGACGAAGGTAAGTTTTTTTCAAATTTTGAAGTGCCTGTCTATTCAATCAATGTAAATGCCTAGTAATATCTCTATTGCCCCCAAGTTCACGGAAGCTAAGTAAGAGATGAGGACCGAATGCAGAAAAATGGCATTTGAGGCAGTAAAAAGCAAAAGGGTTTTTTTCGAGTGAAACGCGTTCCAAGTTCAAACCGTAGGTAGGCCTACAGTAGAACCCTGCAAATTCGGACCCCGTTAGTCCGGATCTCCGGATAATTCGGATCGATCGATTTGATCGATTTTTTTTTAATTTAAGGAGCGACCGTCAAATTTCCATCTCATTAAATGTTTTAACCATCTCACGGGCAAGACCGTGTTAGGTCGTTGATTGAGTTCCCTTTTCTTGGCAATGCAACTTTTGAATCAGTTTTTTTTTTCTTCGATAGGGAAAAAAATTGATTCAAAAGTTGTACAGATTACAGACTTCATAATAACAAAGTAAACATGTTTACTGTTTATGCGTAATTCCATGTGTTTCATATTAAGGTGCTTTTCAGTAAATGTGTTTTTTTTTTCATTCTCTGGATAATCCGGATTTTCAATATTCCGGATAATCCGAATTTTCGATATTCCGGACTGGGTCTGATCCCAATGAGGGTCAAATCACAAACCTAAAAAGTGAGTGCTCACAAATTATAACAATATTTTGCAGTTTCATATCTATTTTCTAATTGGTACAAAAAAAAACTTTGACCCTCTAGCTGTTGTAGTTCTTTTAGATATAAGGGGTCGAAATTTTAATGTTTTGCTCCCCCCACCGGCTTATACTTGGAACTATACCATAACTCTGGAACAAATAAAGTTAGAAACTTGAACTTTATATATTTTGAAAGTTTACATTAAGAGCTTTAAAATGATATATTACATGATACAAAAATACAATTTTTCATTTTGAAGGTCATTTGAGTTGACCTTTGACCTTGCGTATTTCCAAATGTTGGAATTTTAAAAATCTGAAAAAAAAAATTATTTTGTGTGTATACACTATTATTTTCTTTATTTGTGCCAAGTTTTATGTTGGGACAACACTGGGATCATGAATAATTGAAACTTTAATGTTACTCCAAATGGCCAAAAATCAATTGCCATCAATTGAAAGTCAAATATGTGTGCCGAAATGTGTTATAATAATGCTGATAATACAACATTAGAAAAATGAAAAATTCATTTATTGTGATGCACAATGAGTAGATCACATAGAATAATTATACAAGTTATCCATGCAGTCAAACTTGACTTAACAGTTATATACTTCTTTGTTAAAATGCTTTGCTAGGTTGCTTTCTGCTTCTGCAATTTTATATCTCCTTCCAGTTTCTGCACTTGAGTAAAAACTGGTCTCAAATCTTCACGCACACAATGTTATGGCAGATGAAAAGGATTACAATCAGGTGCGCCCCGATGGAAGGTCACTTGAGGCCAATATGAGCTTTCAAAAATGTCCTTATTCAACAAATTTTGTCTGATTCAGCAAAATTATCATCATTCGGAAAAATGTGGAGATCTGTTTGGCAAAATTATGATTATTCGAAAAAATTTAAAGTTCCATTCTGCAAATTAAGAATTTCTGACCTCCTAAAAATTAAAAGTTTGGGTCTCCTTTGCTTACAACAGACTAAAACTGCCATGCAATCAAATACAAATACAAAAGTGACGACCAGCAACAGGCTCTGGGCCCAGCTAGGCTGGTCCTAGTCAATTTACAGTCCCCAGTGAAGATCAATGGCCCTCTTAAAACTATCTACTCCCTCGCTCATTACCACCTCTTCCGGTAAGCTATTCCAAGGTTCCACTACCCTGCTATAATAATAATTTTTCCTAATATCCGTGTTAGCCTGAGACTTAAATAGCTTAAAACAATGACCCCTCGTCCTGTTTTCAGTGCTAAACTTCAGCCCCGTAGCATCTTTCATTTTAATAAATTTAAACAACTGAATCATGTCCCCTCAGTCTCTTCTTTGCTCAAGGCTGTACATTGTTAGCCTTGGTAAAGAAAGTTCTAAAAGCACTTTATTACTTGTAGCATTCTATTAGGACTTTATAAACACCAGGCGGTTTATTGAATTAACTTTTCAAAACGGTTGCTTTTTAACTCGTTGACTGGAGTATTCCTTTGTCTACAGAAGAAGCAACTTCGTAGATTCAATTTTTCTTCTAAAAATACCCCACAATGCTGTTAAAACTGAACCGAGTTGACTCAACAAGTTTACTCGTGTGTAGAGCGAACACTTGGCAATATCCCGAAGAGTTGAATCAACTTAAAAGTTGATTCAACTGATCGGAATGAGAACCTTGTTGTTGTTGTCTTTTGCCAACAAGTCTGGCAATTTGGAGTGCGCTGCTTCACTTTTCCTACTGTACCGTAATTTGGTGTGAAGCCCGACTTCCACAATACTGTTTGACCGCGGATGGTATGTAATTTGGCAATCTGCCAAGTAAAGACTATTCCATCTGAATGAATCTAGCAGGGGAAAAGGGAAAAACGACGATGTGATTTTGATGCACCCTTTTTTTAATGTAACTAGTGCCTTATTCATTTGTTGCATTCTCAAAGATAAAATAAGGGAAAACAAAAATAGTTACCATGGAAACAAAAAAAAGAAAAGAAAATGTTTTCATTTCGTTCAGGAACGTAAAAGCAAAATGGTAAAAGCTCCAAACTTTGTTGTGAATAAATAAATCAATTAATTTTTGCCGTGAAAATATAGGTCGAATATACTTTAGATTTATAAAATGTTGCTATGAGCAAATTTTCGTTTTTACAAAACAAAGGCTAAATAATAGAGAGGCAAAAGTACACATCTGTAGCAAATCAAAACTAACACCCCTATAAACTAATAGATACGTCCATTTCCGCCAATAAAACGGATATCAGCCTTTCCATGTAATCGATGGTCAAACAGTACACACATGTCATAGGAACCCTTTAATAGAGTAGGCAACCATTAACAGCACATTCACACAAATGAAGGACAGGAGAGAGAAAGTACATCTATGCCCATGCCGGGATTCGAACCCAGGACCACCCCATCGCAAGCAGGGAAAATGCAGTAAGTCAATCTGCAAACGATATTTTAAAAACAGCAAATATAATATTAAAATTGTTGTGCAATAACTTTCGGAAACATTCAAGGTCAAATGAAATTTTGAATGACCTTCAAAATTTAAGATTGCATTTTTGAATTATGTAATATACCATCTTATGGTGCGTTTTAAGAGCTTTAAAAGGGTATCAAGTTTTTGCATGTAGTGCAATTAGAGCAAAAGTTACGTGTGAATACGTGAAATACACCGCCAGCTCTGTCATTTCCAGCCGAGGACTGCAGTTTCGTGCTTATTAGCACTCATCAGCCCGGCATAGGAAAGTGACTGAGCTGGAGATGGAAAACCTCTTATGGAAGCCAAGAGTGCGAAACAAACTGGTAGCTAATATAGAATTAGCAGACCAGACGAGTGACCGAAGCAATGGTTCGGTTCAACTCGAAGATTGAACGCAAGGCAAGGTATATTCAGTAAATTACAGCCCATTAGCCAGGGCTAAAGGTCTGCTAATTCTATATTAGCTACCAGTTTGTTTCGCACTCTTGGCTTCCATAAGAGGTTTTCCATCTCCAGCTCAGTCACTTTTCTATGCCGGGCTGATGAGTGCTAATAAGCACGAAACTGCAGTCCTCGGCTGGAAATGACTGAGCTGGCGGTGTATTTCACGTATTTTTGCTTTAGCCCTGGCTAATGGGCTGTAATTTACTGAATATACCTTGCCTTGCGTTCAATCTTCGAGTTGAACCGAACCATTGCTTCGGTCACTCGTCTGGTCTGCTAATTCTATATTAGCTACCAGTTTGTTTCGCACTCTTGGCTTCCATAAGAGGTTTTCCATCTCCAGCTCAGTCACTTTCCTATGCCGGGCTGATGAGTGCTAATAAGCACGAAACTGCAGTCCTCGGCTGGAAATGACTGAGCTGGCGGTGTATTTCACGTATTTTTGCTTTAGCCCTGGCTAATGGGCTGTAATTTACTGAAAAGTTATGCGTGTTCCAAAGCTACTCCGTCTACCAAAATTCGATTTTTTGTTATGACCCCAATCAAAGAACATTTGTAAAATCTAAAAATTTGGGTTCTTTCTTTTATTACCAAACACTATCTCTGTATAAAATTTTAGAAATATCGGAAGGGGTCAGCTTGAAAATCTTATTTTTTTGATCGATTTGATATGAAATGACCTTTAATCCGAATTATCGGGATTCTGCTGTGTCTCCAAACTATTAATTTTGGCACTTACTCTAATTTAATCTCTTAGCTTCTCATTGCCTCATTTAGTCTTTTCTAGCAGAAAAATCAAGGGCTGAAATGTAGAGTACGAGTACATATTGGCACTATCTTGGATTTATCGCTATTGGAAACTTGACAATTTCCTTGTTTTTTGACATTTTACAACTGTATGACAACGCTAGTATTTGCCCCCATGTTTGATCAAACTCAAAGGTAAACTTCTAATTTTGTCGTACCGTAAATTGTTTTATCTTTTTCATAGACTTCTAGAACTTTTTTTTTTAATTTGCTCATCTTGGACACTATTTATAAGTTAGACAGTCGCCTGTCAAGGTATGGGGGTGAAAATTACCTCTACACTTGAACGAAGCAATGGCCTGTTTGGTGATATATTGATGGTTGAAATTTTAACCCTAACTCCAATGAATTAACCCTAAACTCCAGCAGATATCATTAATTTTCAACCACTTTTTCGCTTCTTCATTCCCCTGAAATGACAGTCTTACTAGTAAAACAGTTAAGTGACCGGATCGAGTTCAGCCTTGTCACAATAAAGCCTTTCCCTGCATGTGAAACATTACTAAAACATATTATCAAATTATCATGCCGTGGCGCGAGTAAAATTGTTGAAACACGCGGGTTACTCGATCATCGGCTATTATATGAGGATAGATATAACGCTACTTTGGGCGAAATTATAATACTGCTAGTAGAACTGATCCTGATACATTCCAAGGTTCCACTGTTGCCAGTTAGCAAGAGCCCCCCCCCCCCTTATTTCATCCAAAAAGCAGCGCAGCATCGATCTAGAGACTTCTGTTTTTGCTTCTTGCACTAGAAAACTCTCATTTCTGATTGCAGAGATGGGGGCCGACAACTTCCTAGGCTTCACCCGACGGGAGGCAAAGTTGGCAGAGAGGGTCCGGGAAGTTGAAGAACAGAATCAGCTGCTTAGGAGACAACTCAGGTAAGATTGATCCTTCGTCATAAAATATTTCTGAAATGAGTTTCACTGATAGCCGAGATATAATGGGGCCGTTTTCTAAATTTTGAAAATAAGTTTTTCTGAAAGAGCATGCTTAAAAACATAGGATTTGACCATTTTTTTAAATAATTTGACAAAGTTTACTATTTTTAAAAAATTATTTAAGTCAGTGCGCAGATTCAATTTTATTTTCTACGCTTCTGCGCATGACATCACAAATGATGAACTGCCATTCGCTGTTGCCATCCGCGCAGAGGGTAATATTTAATTCGCTTCTTTACTCGCATGTATGGCAACGACATGGTTGATAACAAACGTAGAACGCAATATTAAATTTGCTTCTTGCTTATCACAACGTGGAATCGCGGTCAGAGAGCAAGAGTAAGCGTTCAGTGCGTCAATGGAATACGCGCCTTAAGCATTGGTTTCCTAGAAGCGAACACGCTTAGCGTCGGCGTCGTTCCTCGCCGAGGCGAAAACTTGATTCTTCTGCTCATGCGCGCCCGAGCCAATTCGGCGTTCTGAGTGGTCACGTCGGAATCCACTTGACTTTGATTTCAGCGTTACGTCGATGAGCGACGTCGAAGATCGGCGATTCGCTTCTAGGAAACCAAGGCTTAAGTTCATCATTTGTGACGTAATATAGACCACGCCTTGTTTGAAAAATCGGACATTTTAAAAAAATTAATTAAAAAATAACTGTTGGGAAAATAAAAGTATTTTCTAAGTCCGTGCTTTTTTTTTTTTTTTTTCAATCTATCAACTTTTGTGACTAAAAGTAGTACTTTTGACTGAAGGAAACCACCCCATTATCGTGCCAGTGTGCTTTCGTGCAAATGTAAATTTCACTTCGTATGTTATTGAATTCCTCTCCACACATTATTGTGCGCATTGCTGTAGAGCATTTTTCGAAACTTTTTTGACTGCGGACCAGTTGCTTTAGCAGAAATATTGCATGACCTTCTTAATGTTGTTAAAACAATTCTCAAAAATAATTCGCATTGTATTAAAATTTGTGTGATTTCCTCAGCTCTGAAGAAGCTTAAGTTTCAACGTGTTGAACCACTGCCGGATTTTTTTTTTTTTTTTAGCAATCACGATTGCTTATTGCTTTCATTTGACTGTTTTGAATTCCTATCATTTTATTTTTCCACCAGCACCCTCTGCCAGCACCACCGTCGACCGGCTCCTCACGATGCTGCTCTTATAGCGAAAACCGTCTCCACTTTGCGTCCATAGCCTACGCTTACGCGCATACATACATACATACCCGCAGGTACACACACACAAACACATACAGACTCGAACAAATACACACACACGCATCAATACAGACACCTACACATACACACACCTACACACAACTACCCACACACTCATACCTGGACACAAACACACATGCCTACACAGACATACACATACCCCCCTACACACAAACACACATACCCCCCCCCACACACACACATAAACACACACGCCTACATACACAGAGACACTCGTGATTGCGAAAAACATAATTTGAATTCAAATGGTCAAAATTCAAATTAATTTTTTTTTAATACCCTTTTTGACTAATTTCAGAAATTTATTACTCATTGACGATGAATGATAGAATTTTTTTATTATATACAGGGTTCGTACGCTCCGGGAATTCCGGGAAAACCGGGAATTGTCAGGGAAAATGACACTGTCAAAAATGTCAGGGAAAAGTCAGGGAGTTTTCAAATTTTGTCCTCCAAAAATTTTTTTTCCCAAGGAATTAAGTACTATGAGATCTAGTCTTCGTTTTTATTGTGATTTCACGAAAAAAATTGTAAATTTTTATCTAAACCGACGCTGGCACTTAAAAACTGCAATCGAAAAATGAACGTTTTTTTTTTCACAACGAAAAATGCGCCAAAAAAGCGAAGATTTTCTTACATGGAGTCAGTGAGGGGAACGCATTTCTTTCTACTGCCTAAAGTTTTAGATGGGTTGCCACAACATTCTGTTCGGTTCAGGGTTCGTACGCTCCGGGAAAACTTGGAATTATCAGGGAAAATGACTTAGTCAAAAATGTCAAGGAATTTTCCAAATGTGTCCCCAAAATTTTTCTTTTCCCAATTTTTTCCCAGGGGATTTCGTTTTATAAGACCTAATCTTCATTTTTATCGATGTATTTAAAAAAAATTGTAACAATTTTAAAGCAATAAAAAAAGTAGCGACCCAAAAAATCTTCAGCAGCCGCCATTTTTGGCTCTCAGTAGTTCCCAAGGGAAAAAAAAATCAGGTGAACAGCAATTATGCACAAACTCAACAGGAGAGAAGACAATTTACTGCTTCGGAAGCACAACCTGTAGATGGGAGGGTCGATCGGGGAAAATCGTTTTTTTTTTTTTTTTTTTTTTGATCGGAAAATCATTTCAGCTACGTGTGAAACGTAGTCGCCATCTTTGGTCATTCACAAGATGGAAGTAGATACGATCCAAAAATGCCTAACTTTCTAAAAACAAAGCAGAATTGGATGTTTTCTTTAATTGAAAACTGATGAAAACAACAAAAAATGGCCTGCAAATTGTTTTTCTATTATTATTTGAAATAATTTTCTTGAGAAATGAAAAATTTTGTTCTTAAAACTTAATCTTATCCTCACTGCCTCGGACGCAAATGTGATAAAAACTTTTCAATGAATTGTATTATCATGAAGATTTATTATTTTTTAATTGTCTTCATGCAACAAATTAAAAAAAAGTTATTTCTTATTTCTGGGCATAGCCGCCATATTTGGTCATTCCCAAGATGGAAGTACACAAGACTTTTTCAAGTGCCTAAGTTCCCGAAAACGGCATTGGATGTTAATTGCAATGCAAACTATTGAAAACAACACAAATTGTGCCCTTTTTTTCCGGATAATTTGTAATTATTTTCTGGAAAAATGCAAAATTTAATCTTCATAACATTTTTTTTGTTTTAATTGATTTAGACTCTTATATGCTAAATACTGACTATTTTGCTTTTATTGTAGTTTTTTAAGGATTATTAATTATTTATTACTACTTTTATACTACAAATCCAAAAATCTACTTATTATTTTAAATTTTTCACTTTGTCGCCATATTTGATCGTTTGCACAATGGAAGTAGACTTAAACTTCCAGAAACAGAATTGGACGTTTATATCAATGTGTAATATTGAAAATAACATTAAATGTGCAAAAAGTTATGAATTTTTGAAAATTGACTATTACTTTCTGGAAAAGAAAGTTTGAAATTTTAATGTAAGCGTCCTTTAATATGTGAAAAAAAAAAAGATTATTGGCATTAGCCTATGATTGGCGGATGTTGATTTTTGTTACTATGCATTACATGGTATGCCGATTGATGCAACAAGTTAATCATATTTATACTGAAATTTAGCATTGCATTTTGCTCAATATGTTTCGTGTAACCTACTTATAAGAAAATAAAAAGTATTGTAAACCAAAAGCGGATCCTAAAAGGTTGCTGCAGGACTACAGCAAAACGCTATAATATTACGCGTGACATCAAAGAAATGCTAAAATAAGTTGAAAGTACTCTGTTTTCAACAAATAGTAAACAAATTAAAACAATTTTGAACAAAATGTTTAAAAAAACTTAAAATTTTGACAGAGAAAACAAACGAAAAAAAAAAAAAAAACAAGTTTTTTTTTTTTAAATCTAAGGGGAGAAGTTTCAGTTCTGCATCGCTACTTTAAACAATTTTAATTATTTTGAAAATATTACTATTTAAACTTAAATTTTGAATGAAGCGAGTAACCTGGAATTTTCTAAAAAACAACCTGGAAAACCTGGAAAAGTCAGGGAACTTTTTTTAACCAAAAGTGTATGAACCCTGTATATATAAGTTTCAGATGCCAGAGAGTAAGATTTCTGAAAGTTTCATGAAAATCCGAGATGGTCAGGTTGAGGTTTTTTTAATTTAATTTAATTTTATTTTATTTATTTATTTTGGTTGGTTTGGCATGGTGGAATCCCATTGGTTGAAATCTGTATGCACATGCATAGTAAGTTTGATTTTCGTTATCTTTCATAGCTTTTTAAAAAACATATTGCTAAGGAAACATATCTTTAAAAAAAAAAAGAATATCAAGTGGGATGTAGTAACAGAAAAGTTGGCCGCTGCCCTAGAATAATAATTCTCAAAATAATAAATAAAATAAAAATCCGTCCAAAGAGTTTCTCTGCCTGGACAGTGTAAATGCGGAAGAAACAGCTTGTGTTGGCTTCACACGAGTTGTTTTATCCGTTCGCTAAGATATTTTTTACCTAATGTGTTACAAAAAATCCTCTCCCCCCCCCCCTTTTTGTCGTATTTTAGTTAAAAATGGAGATCCCTGTTTTTCACGACGTAGCAATTATAAATGAGAGGATCAAAAGGTTAAATTTCTTCTCTAATCAGGGTTGACATAAATTCATTTCTCTGCTTCTCCGAGCATTTTTAACATGCCTAGCCGGAAAGGTTGACTACCGCTGCCCTGGAACAATAATTCTCAAAAAAAAAAAAAGAAAAGAAAAATCCGTAAAACATTTTTATTTGCTTGCACAGTGTTAGAGAGTGAAAAACAACCTACCTTCGCGACGATATGTATTATTTTTAATTTGAGACAAGAAATCAACCTTTCTTTTTTCTTTCTCTCCCTCTGTCTTTCTTTTTGGAATATTTTAGTAAAGAACCTTGTTTTTCATCACTGAGCAGTCACAAATCAGCCTGGATTTAACTTGCATTTTCATATCTGCAGTTGAATACTCCCATGGACAGCTTCGCCAGAAATTATTCAATTTAGAGTACAAATTCTAAAAACTAAAAATCATATAAAGTAGCGGCAAATGAAAATTCGATTAAGTTAGCATATAATTTATTACATACGAAATTCACCCCCCCCCCCAATCTAAGCTCCCCACTCCTGAAAAGTCATTTGGTAGAGCGCTTGGAGATAAAATGAAGTTTTTAACACTACTATATGTGACAAAAATTAACATGCATCAGAAATTCACTTAATTTCGTTATATATCCATTATTTTATTTATTTTGCACTTAATTTCTTTTTTATTCATGTGTTATCTTTTGACATCATGTTTGCTTCAGAGTTAAATTAAGTCCTTGCCTCATGACAGGGCTTTTTTTTTTTGCGCAATCACGATTGCTTATTGCTTTCATTTGACTGTTTTGATGTGCTATCATTTTATTTTCCCGCCAGCACCCTCTGCAGCATCACCGTCGACCGGCTCCTCACGATGCTGCTCCTCTAGCGAAAACCGTCTCCATGTTGCATCCATGTCCTACACTTACACGCATACATGCACGCACGTACACAAACACATACACACACATACATACACCTACACACACAAACACATACATAAACACATACACACACAACAACCCACACACTCATGCCTGCACACAGACACAAACACATATGCCTACACATACATACACATTCCCCCCCCCACACACACAAACACTCATACACACAACTACCCATTCACTCATACCTGCACACAGACACGAACAAACACACATACCCCCTACACACAAACACACATACCCCACACACATACATAAACACACACATACACATACCCCCTACACACAAACACACATACCCCACACGCATACATAAACACAAACTCGTGATTGCGAAAAGCATAATTTGAATTCAAGATGTCAACATTCATTTTTTTTTTAAGATTTGTTTCACGCAATTTAGATAGCTTAACAAAGACATTGTTTTCCCTGCATTTGCACTGCGCTCGCAAGGAAAACCGATTTACGGGTTTTCCGCAAGCTAGTTGATCTCAAGTGCGTAGTTATTCAAAACAGCTTTGAACGACATTTTATCTATTTTTGAGTCCTCCAATCATATTTTATTAGTTTAGTTGCATTTATTGGCATAAAAATGAAGAAAATTTGCTGAAGTAGTTACCCAAAATGAAAAAATAATACTTAAGAAAAATAATTTTAAATGAAATTTAAATTTGGTTCAAAGCAGTCCTGCCACTTATTGTCGCTTTGAACCAGGTCAGAAAATGTGAAGCGAAAGATATTACAGTAGATCCTCGTTTATCCGTTCTTCGTTTATCCGGATCAAATCTGTAGGTTGAAAAATAAATATGTTCACATAGATTATTTTAAATTATGATTGTTAAGAATAACTATAAGCAGGCAGAACATTTTCTTTTTATTTTAGAAATATTAGACATAATAATTTGTTCATGTCGCGGTCGTGACGGTAAGGTCACGCCCGCAACACGTTCGAATCATTATTTTTCAAGCACAAAACTTTGTTTCAGAAAGTTGATATTTCATATTATGACACATGGTTTTCCTTATATTCGAATATATCACAGTAAAAAGGCAAAGTTTAATGTTCCAGAATAAAGTGCAAGTACAGACGTTTCTCGTATAAGATCGTACTTGTACAGTATGCTTTCGCTATTACACGGTACGAAACTTGAATTTAATATTTCATGGTTTTGATATAACACGAAAGTTATGTTTTAAAAAAATGGAATTTCATTTTTGTTTAATACATTCTGTTAATGTTTGACAATAACTGTAGTATGTTTTTACTTTGTTTTTATGAAACTTGGTTTCAATATAACACGGTGCACATTCGCAACTCCAATAAACTACAGAGGGCGCTGCAGCCACTGTCTAATGGCGGATGAAAAAGGTAAAACAAACACACGCCGTAACTTATAACTTGCTTTAACGCTTAGTGAATGACAGTAATTTTTCATCGTGTTTGTGGGAAGCTTTCTTTTCTATTCTTCTGAAATTACATTACACCATAAACTGTCTGAAGCCTGCAATTTACCCCAAAGAAAACACGTGGAATCGAATGTTTTACCTTTTTCTTTAGTATGGTTAATCACCGCAAGGTAGCGTATTCGAGGTCTGGAGTTGTGAATCCCTTTATTCACATTATTTCTAAGTCTCGTATAACACGGTTTCGATATCACACGTTATATTGACATGAATTATATTTATATTGACATGTTCATGACCGTTTATATTGACATGATTTTTACTGTACATGATATGATTAATTAGTGTGAAAAATAAGATAAAAAGTTATTTTTAAATATGTCTCGAATAGCACGGTTTGGATGCTACACAGAACGAATTAACCGTATTATACTAGGGACGCCTTTATATGCGTAAAAATGTCACACCAAAAATGTGACTGAGCAATATACTAAAAAGTACGAGGTGTTGCAAAGTTAACCTTCATGGTTTAAAGTTACCTTAAACCAGGGATTCTCAACCTGAGAGAAGCGCCCCCTGAAGAAGACGTAGAAGAATTTCAAGGGAGGCGTGGATGTATTCCAAAATAACGTACAAATTAAATTCACAACTCCAATAAACTATAGGGGTCGCTGCAGCCACTGTCTAATGGCGGATGAAAAAGGTAAAACAAACAAATGCCATAACTTGTAACTTGCTTTGAGGCTTAGTGAATGACAGTAATTTTTCATCGTGTTTGCCGGAAGCTTTATTTTCTATTCTTCTGAAATTACATTACATCATAAACTGTCTGAAGCCTGTAATTTACCCTAAAGAAAACACGTGGAATGGAATGTTTTACCATTTTCTTTAGTATTGTTTATCACAGTAAGGTAGCGTATTCGAGCTCTGGAGTTGGGAATACAATTTACTCGGTTTTGTAAGTGTTTTCGACACTATCGCTGTATTTTAAGTTTTTAGTGCAGTGTTTGGCCACATATCGCAGTGAATCTATATTTGAAGCATTGGTCAAAATATCGAGGAAGGATTGACATTAAAAGTGACCCGAGGTGCGCTTTTTCACAAATTACAACCTAATATTCGAAAACTTTGTCGACTGGAAACTGGTTATCCTCCTATTGATGTTGTGAAAGTGACTGGTATAACATGCCAACTTCACCTAGATCTTAGATTACTTCAAATTTAGTTGTATTTAACTCTTTAATTTCTTGTGCTCCAAAAAGAATATGTTCAGTTATATGTTGTGCAATACGAGTATTAAATTGTGTTTCCAAAATTACATGTATGTTTATTTAATAACCAGCTTTAGTTATTCCCAACTATAGCATCAGTTTCAAATTTTGATTGTTCTCTTGTATTGCCCACGTATGGTTTTCTGTCTGGGGGGGGGGGGGGGGGCGTGAACTCACATCAGTGTTCATAGAGGGGGTTGTATTTCCTGAAAGGTTGAGAATCCGTACCCTAAACGATTGTAGTCGGGGGCACCTCGAATTTAAGCTTTTGGTAGGGCGGAGATTCTGAATAGAACTCCAAATTTTCTCGAATGATGATAATTTTTACTTCCTCTTACAAAAAAGAAAGTATTGTATTCGCGAAAAAAATTTCACCCAAAAATCGGCCTTAATTTCCATTTTGCTCACCCCCAAATGAATGTTGAGTGTTTTTTTTCAACCCGACCACACGTGGATATGAGCCTAGGAACGTACAGACACCCGAAATATCCATTTTGACGATCCCCGAGTTAATTACAACTCGGGGGGAGTTTTCTCGTGACGTCTGTATGTATGTGCGTATGTGTGTATGTATGTGGCATAACTCAAGAACGGAATGACATAGAAAGTTGAAATTTGGTACGTAGACTCCTAGTGGGGTCTAGTTGTGCACCTTCTTTTTTGGTTGCATTCGGGTGTTTCTAAAGGGGTCTTTTGCCCCTTTTTGGGGGGAAATCACTGTTAATTTCGATGTAAACTCACGTGGTGTTATAATTCAGCGGACACTTAGCGATATATCGCCAGTCTTTTGGTCGCCAACTTGGCGACAAATTTGGCGGGTTTTTTTTTTTTTTTTTTTTTTTTTTTTTTTTTTTTTTTTTTTTTTTTTTTTGTTTCAATTTGGCCACTGTTCGTGATATTAGAGAGTAAACTATTGAATCATATTAAAACTGCCAATAACGAGAAAATCACATTAAATTGGAGTGAAAGGAAGTCATGTGATGCACACATCAGCTCGTTCGAATGGGTTTCCTAATTTTGCCGAATGGAACTCATAATTTGCCGAAAATTCGTCTTTAGAAGCTCACAGTGACCTCCCATCGGAGCTCCCTTGATTTTTATCTCAACACACATTGCATCAGCGGAGATACAAAGTTTTTGAGAAATGCAGGAATTAGTTGCACTCGTTTTCAATCAAACACCGCCATCCCAAATTAGATTTCAATAAAGAAACACCCGAAACCACATTCCATTTTGGGTTCTCATTTCTATCAGAATACATGCCGTTTCCCTTTTAAAATGTCATTCTCGTGAATGGAAACTACTTTCATTCATAAGTGCTGAATTATTCATGATTCCATGAATAATGAACCAAAGCGTTACCTTCCATATTCTTTTCATGATGTCAAGTCTGTAAACATTTGGGGGTTTGCGGGAATAAATGCTCGACGCGAATTTGGGAAAGTGTTTTTATGTTTCTAAAGTATACCTTTCAAATTTAAAAACCTTTTCAGAACAGTTTTGACTGGTTTGGGAAAGTTTTAAAAGTCATTATTTTAAGGGGTTTTCTCCTTTGCATCCTTGCATTTTTAACCGGGAAAGTAAGACGAAGAACTTTTGTAAGAAGTCCTTACTAAAACCATAATTTAGTGAGATTTTAGTGATACTTCTTGCCACTATTCGAAATAACATCTTTTTAGCGATGTAGTGTTTGGAAGGTTTTTTACTAAACTCATGGAAAAGTGAAACTTTTTGATTATATATTGGTGCAAAAAAAAAAAAAAAAATCGAAAGATCGACTTCAAAAAGTAGGAATAATTTGTGAAACTGTTTCTAATGCGACTTTCAGCAGAAACTGATTGATTTCTTTGCCAAGCCTACTGAAGAGATGTATGTATTACAGTAGTTTACAAAAGTTGTGTAGGGTCACCCGGGGTAAAATGGGTATAAAAAACAGCATTTTTGATTTCAGTGACCCATAGCAGAAATATCATGAAATATAATTGTGTTTTTGTTCAATATTCAATACATTGTGTATCTTAGGTCTAATTTGGACATTCATTGTGTTAACTTTTTACTTTAAATTTAGTGTAAAGGGGTATACCTATTTTACCCCTGTGTATACCCAAATTACCCCGTGCTTCGGGGTAAAATGGGTATACACCGGGGTAAAATGGGTATATGCTGTTTAAAGTTGAACTGCACTAACTAATGGAGATTTTTTTTTTTTTTTTAATTGAGTATAATTGCATTGGAGGATAAAAACTTTAATCCAAAACAACCACAAAAAATATTTACAGAACCAAATTTATGAACAAAAGGTGCATTGGCAAAGACTTGCGTTTTGGCTGAGGTAGTATTTTTACAACTTTGTGATGCCTGCACAACATCAATGTTGTCTCTCTTGGGGAACACATAGGATAATTTGGCAGATGATTTTGTAGCAAACTTCTCAGTATATTCACCTTCAGCTGAGATTTCAGTGATTAAACCTTTGAATTCCACAAATTTAACAACGACCCTGTCGCCAATTGCTTGGATGAACAACTAGGAGAACCACTAATTTTCACTCCTACTTCATTAGTTATTTTATCAATTATTGTTAGAAGCTGATTGATTTCTTTGCCAAGGCTACTGAAGAGATGTATGTATTACAGTAGTTTACAAAAGTTGTGTTACAAAGTTGCTTAATTTTTCTGGAAAAATAATCTATTTGACCTTAAAAGATTCTAATTGGAAAATTATCGCTCTTTAGATGATGGGAGGGGGGGGGGGGAGACCTACATTTGGCGAATGCCAAAAGAAAGTTAAAACTTTGTTTTCCATCAGAATATTGCATTTATAAGTTTAAAATTGATTTAATAGCATCTTTAGCGAGTCTTTTCTTGGTTGTTGGCAACTACTGAGTTTCAAATTGTTCTTATAGTATTTTCGAAGACTAAATTGGATATGCTGTCAAATGACGACAAGATGAATTTTAAGGGTTAAAATATCACATTCTCACAAGGTTCAACGTGACCCTACTTTGAATCAGATTAATTTTGTTAACTATGTTGTTCCTCAATTCCTGTGTTGTTTTTCATCAATTTTATCCCAATAGATATTGTAATCCGAGTTCGCCGATGAAAATCAGTCGATATGTATCATAATATATATCACGATAGTTATTTTGCAAATATCATGATATTTAGATACTTTCCGTATTAATTTTTCCAACTACGGTATTTTCAATATAAAAATTATATTAATCTCGGTAATATTATTTGTTTGTTTATTATTAAAAATAACCAAAAAGTTATGTACTATATTTTTTATTGCATTAATGCACCATTAATGTAACAAAGTAATATAATACGTATTCCTTTTTTACTTTTAACTTTAATTTAAGTATATGTATTGTAATAATAATATATGAAAAAGTGATTTAAGAATGCAGTTTACTATTTCGAAGACTTTAGTTTGAGCTGATTGAAAACATTGGATATATATCAAAATATCTGTTTCGAAAACATCATGCTATTTTCGAACCTTGATTGTACACAGGGGCGGATCCAGAAATTTTTGTTAGGGGAGTCAGGTTTCAATGGCCAGCATTAAACCTCCTATGTGAAAAAATATTAGTGAAGCACGGTTTACCCATTCTCATTTGCTACGAAGCACGACCCCCCCCCCCCTCCACCTCCTCTAATTTTTTCCATGTATCATATTCCCTCTTTTCATCAAAAGTCAAGTTTTCTTAGGCAGACAGGCTAGTAACGTTACCGCAATGAACAAAAAATTCGAAATAGCAAAAGCTCTACAGACAAATCTAGTCAATCCTTTGAATTATGATGCCTTGAGAAGAAATACCTTACAGAACCAAGCAAATAAAAAGTTAACATTGACTCCATGAACTATCTTTTTAAATCTAAAAAAATGAGGTTTAATAATAACCTTGATAAAATTATTGTCACAGGGGGTCAGCTGACCCTTTGACCCTCCCCTAAATCCGCCCTTGATTGTACTAATACTATCCAAGTATGAGTGAGGCGGTGAAAAATAATGAGATGGTGTGTGAAAATCTCTATGTTTGACTAGTTATGACATTGTCGGATGTCATATACAAATACAAAAGTGACGACCAGCAACAGGCTATGGGCCCAGCTAGACTGGTCCTAGTCAATTTACAATCCCCAGTGAAGATCAATGACCCTCTTAAAACTATCTACTCCCTTGCTCATTACCACCTCTTCCGGTAAGCTATTCCAAGGTTCCACTACCCTACTATAATAATAATAATTTTTCCTAATATCCATGTTAGCCTGAGATTTAAATAGCTTAAAACAATGACCCCTTGTCCTGTTTTCAGTGCTAAACTTCAGCCCCGTAACATCTTTCATTTTAATAAATTTAAACAACTGAATCATGTCCCCTCGGTCTCTTCTTTGCTCAAGACTGTACATTTTTAGCTTTCTGAGCCTGGAATCATAGTCTGAGTGAGAAAGTCCATTTATTAGTCTTGTAGCTCGCCTTTGAACCCTTTCCAATACATTAATATCTTTCTTAAGATAAGGAGACCAAACATGTCATCTTCTTCTCGACAGTATTTCCCAGAATCACTTGCTCAGCGTGATGTCCGATGTCCAGCAGAATGATTCCCAGACGTCTGGTCCGAGAGAGGAGTCCGTCATGAGCCAAAAATCCATCATCTGTGCCCACCAGGAACCAGAGGTGCCCAAGTGTGAAGTGATCCACATCGCGATCGTCTGCGCTGGCTACAATTCGAGCCGTTCCGTCGTCACCCTCATCAAGAGCATTTTGTTCTACCGCAAGAATCCTTTGCATTTCCATTTTGTCGCTGATTCTGTGGCTCAGCTCATTCTGCAGACCCTCGTGTCTTCTTGGAATGTACCTGGAGGTAAATATTTTTCAGACATTTACCGTAATACTAACTGAGCTGGAGGTGGAAAACCTATAGAAGTTTTCCACCTTCAGCTCAGTTAGTCCTATGCCGGGCTGATGAGTGCTAATAAGCACGAAACTGCAGTCCTCGGCTGGAATTGACTGATCTGGCGGTGTATTTCGTGTATTTCTGCCTTAGCCCTGGCTATAGGGCGGTAACTTACTGAATTTACCGTAATGTTTAGTATTTAAGTGATATTAGATTGCTGTTCTTTATAACGAAAGTCGTCCTAAGTTTTTCAAGAAAGCCATAACGCCGTTCTTCAATTTTCTGCATTTGGGCAAGTTAGATTAATGTTATTTGCTGTTACGAAATTTCCATAATTTTTCTTAAAGCGAAGTTGGCGTTCTTCAGTTTTCTGCATTTGGGTACAATTAGATTGCTCTTTTATTCTTCGTTAAGAAATCTTCATAATATCATGAAAGTGAAGATGACGTTCTTCTTGAGGACAAAACATGTATCACTGTGATTCTTATTCGATCGAAAGAAAAAGAAAGGAAGAATATAATAACATAGATCAAAAGGGCTGAAGCTTAGAGGTGGAAGGTGAAGGGATTCAGGACGAAATTTCTCAGATTTTCTTTCTTAAAATAGACTTGGTGTCCCGTCTTAAGAATCGTCCAGTCCACAAAGACTGACGATGTTTGCATAGAAATGCCATTATTAATTACACAACCAATGAGAACCTACACTTCCATAATGCAAAAAAAGCTACGTTTTATTTTATTTTTTGCCAATGCAGTGCCAAAATGCTGTTGGGGCCGTGGTAGCCCGATCGGTAGAGTGTCGGATTCGGGGCCGGAGGGTCCTGGATTCGAACCTCGATGGTCAAAGACCCACCGTCGTCATTAAAGGGGACTGGGCGACGTTAAATATGCTCGTGGTCTCAATGTCCTCCAAGTGAAACGATACCTCTGGGGGTGCTAGGACCAGGTAGCTATTAGCTCCTGGACTAGTTCTAAATTCTCATAAACTGTTCGATCCGGTGATGGTGCTGCCATCTATCGGTATATAAAATAATAGAGGCAAGGCACTTAGTATGCAGTCCTCGACATAAATACAGTTGTAGTCAGTTGTGACTCTGAATAGGAATAGGAAAATACTGTCGTTGTAAGAAATTGAGAATTTTAGAAACTTTTTGGAACGATGGAAAATGTACGGAATGGACACAGTTATGTGGGCAGCGAGCTTCCCTGACCTTAAGTGTTTAGTCGTTCTTAGTTTGTCGCCAACATGAGCCACAGCAATGGGCTGACATGAATATTGAGTCATCTAGGTTTGGACATGCGAAAATGTAATTTTGCTTTATCGGTACATCATGTTTTACCCCTAAGCGTGCCCTTGTCTGGAAACATCTTAACTTTATTGTAATTATTTTTTATTTATATAAACTTTGGCTGCCGTGCTGTGCAAGTTATATTTTTGCGATTGAATATTTTAATACGATTATTTTGCAGTGGATGTGAGTTTTTATTTAGCTGACAATCTGCAGACCGAAGTTTCGTGGATTCCCAACAAGCATTATTCAGGAGTTTATGGTCTTATGAAACTAGTCCTTCCAAGGGCACTGCCAGATGCATTAGAAAAAGTAAGTTAATAATGACAGCTTCTGAAATGAAAAACATAAGATTTTTTAAATAAACTCTTCCTACTGAAAGAAAGGGTTGATTTTCTGTAACTGCAAAATACATATCAGCAATTTTCCTTAAAAACTTTTTTTCTCATGGTCGTATTCAACAGCCGATTTAAAATCTCCGACCGACTCCCTAACCGCTGGTTGAAATCTTCTGATTGGTTTAAGAATCGATTGAAATCTTCTGATTGGTTTAAGAATCGGTTGGTTGATTCCATAGGGTTTTTTGACACAAGAGCTAGATAGTTTACAGTACATTCTAGTTTTACCGATTCAACTGTAGCTACTAAAATAATCTTTAAATATGAATTAAGTCAAATTTTTGAACCAAGTATTATGCTTTACTATTGTAATTTTTAAAAAAATATGTAAGACCCTAACTTTATACTATTTATTGTGAACGAAAGAAACGTTATTTTACCAGTACAGGTTGTATTTTTTGTTATGAACTGGCATTTAAATGGTTGTATATTTTTAGACATGTCTAAGATTAAAAATTGGTTCCTAGAATATACACCAGATAATTATTATTTACTCTTTTTAGGTTATTGTTTTAGATACAGATGTTACATTTGCTACAGATATTGCTGAATTATGGAGAATTTTTCGGAAGTTATCATCCAAACAGGTAACCGAGGAAATCGTAATTATATTCTCTAAATTTTCTTTAGTTGGAGTTTTCACTCAAAAATAGACCTTAATTTCCATTTTACTCACCCCCGAATGAATGATGAGTTTTTTTTTCGACTCGACCACACATGCCTAAGAATGTATAGACGCCCGAAATATTCATTTTGACGTTTCCCGAGTTAATTACAACGAGTTTTCTCGTGAAATCTGTATGTACGTACGTATGTGCGTAAGTATGTCGCATAACTCAAGAACGGTATGTCCTAAAAGGTTGAAATTTGGTACGTAGACTCCTAGTGGGGTCTAGTTGTGCACCTCTCCTTTTGGTTGCATCCAGGTGTTTCTAAAGTGGTCTTTTGCACCTTTTTGAGGGGAAATCATTGTTAATTTCGATACAAACTCAAGTACTGTTATAATTTGGCGGACACTTGGCTATATATCGCCAGTCTTTTGGTCGCCAAGTTTTGACGCCAACTTGGCGACAAATTTGGCGATTTGTTTTATTTTTAGGTTTTTAAATCTGGTTTCAATTTGGCCACTGTTGGTGATATTTAAAGAGTTAACTATTGAATCACATTAAAATTGCAATAATGGAGAAATAACATAAAATTAGTGTAAAAGGAAGTCATGTGATGCACACACATCAGCTCGTTATGCATAACTTAAGAGAAAACTCGATGAGGGTATGTCAACCTAAGTCTAAGCAGCATTAGGTTATGCTGCATGTTTCAGACCATAATCGGAAAATATTTTGTTCAAGAAGTTGACTTTTTTGTATTGCATAGTATGAGTTGGCTGTAGCGGATTGCACATAAAATGATAAAATATATTTCTTGCTGTAAAGTTTTTAAAAACTGATTTTTGAAGAATATCTATCGGATTTATTGCTGATGCTTTATAATGCTTTTTAAAAACTTACTTTTGGAAAACGTCACGTTTTATTTTTATATCATGCTTTTAAATGGAGGGGTAACATTTTCTTAAATGGCTAAAATGGTGAGCAGCTTTTAAATAAAAACGAGTATAAATATTTGGTTAGATTTGATTTAAAAGTTCTTATTCAAAAACATGTATTATAATTTTTTTATGTTAGTTTTTTAATTACTTTTATACAATCATGGTAATCGTTTTAGAACCAACCATCGCCACAAAAAAAATTGCCCCCGTTTTTCAAAAACTTAATACTTTTACATTTTCAACATAAACGCATTTTTTTTGCCATCTGTGCAGAAATTTGGTTCATACACGTCCATCAGAAACTTAGCTCATAAACGTCCTGAATTATTTTACTATCCAATCGAAAAGTTTCTTCGAAATATACAGGATCCTATTTTAATCTTTCGTAAGCAGGTGTTTGATCCTTCTCCCCTCGCTCCCCATCTTCTACTTGCAGAAATCCATTTCATTGACCTGTTCATAAAAATAAACCTTTTTTTTTTTAATTATGAATGTTTGATTCAACTTTATGAAAGCTACATTAATGTTATCCCTATATACATGCCTACAATATTTTTTTTAATAACGTTTTTACTTTTTTTCTTTTCTCAAAAGGTAACCCTATTTCATTTCTCCTACTATATTTGTTAATTTCATGCTTGTATTTTATTAGTAATTTCCGGCACAAACGTCGCGACGTTTACGTGTTTACAAGTTAATTTTTCGGAAGTGCGGCCTTTCTACCGATGCGGCGTTTATGATTGACTTTTCTTTTTATCGCCCCGATTTTGGTCCAACTGTTATAACAGAACAATAACAAAATATATACTGACACATTTTGATATAATTATATATTATCTACTCATTAATTAAAAACTTTAATTGCAGTAAACTGCCGACTGTTCGGAAAGTGTGGGAGAAGCCAAATTTCCAATTCGCGAAATTTGAAATAGACACTTAAAGTAAAATGGAGCTCATTTTTCAAGGAAGGTAATTCAAAACCTTAAAAGGAATTTAAGGAAGTAAAAAATGATAAACCTGTATACATATTTAATGATGTTGGTACAGAATAAAAGCAACAAAATTCATAAAAACAAACCATTTTTTAAAAAATAGCGAAAACGAACTTATTTGTACAGAAATATGAATATTGTTTATTCTAGATTGCAAACATGGTTATAGAATTTCATTTTCTTTCTATTAAAAGTTTATTTGCAAAAAACAGCGGCAAAGAGGTCCCGGTTTTTCTCCAAGTATCGGAAATCGATTTAAACGCGGGCTTCCGCTTTTTTTTTTTTTTTCATAATTTTTGTTTAAAAGTTAGGGGATAGAGCGATAAGCAAGTACTGTAAATTCATTCCTTTTAATGTGTTCTTTAATGGGTATGTTCTACTCTGATTTATCATGGATGAGTTAATCATCGTTTTTAAGTGAGGCGTTTACGGTGATGCGGTTCCTTTTGAAAATGGTATATAGAATTCTATTTTAAAAAATCTATAGAAATACCTATATAGAGTCTTATAGAATTATGACCCAGTTTTCTATAGAATTTTATAGTGAAAACTCTAGAGATTTCTATAAAATTAGTTTTATAGAATTCTACATACTTCTTATAGACTGCTATAGCGGTTTTTTATATAGAATTCCATAGAAGTGTTCTATAGAAAATTGGGCCATAATTCTATAAAACTATATGCAGGTATTTTTATAGAGCCTCTATAGATCTTTAGAGCCTCATAAAACACAATCTCAATGCTTTACATAATCAATGTATATTTAAAAAAAAATTACCCCTAAAAAATAGGTGCAGAAATCACTTATCTTTATTCCAAAAATTACCCATTATTATTAGATAGAGATACTACATAAAAATGAACAATAGCTTACCATTTTGGAGTGCTATAAATTTAGAACCTTTATCAGTAAAAAAAATGGAAACACATTAGCTTTTGGTTCTTGCGACTTACAAATGCATTAATAATGCAAAAAACACTAGTAAATTAATGTGATTACTCAGTCATGAGCTTTATTTATTTACTAAAATCAAGTGTTATTTTCGATGCATAATGAAGTTCATTCTGGATTAAAAACTCAAATTTTCTTTCATAGCTACTATTTATAAATATATTCATTCCCATTTGGTTCAATACAATCAAATCCAACAAAACAACACTAAATTAATACATACTTTCCAACGAATTCGGCGATATGTTCAGCCATTTTCAGCACAACGCTTTGTGACGATCGCACGTGGAAAACGGACGATTCCATATTGGGGCAAAAAGGGAAAAACTGATATGGCGCTTGGCGCATGCACAAAGAGATAAAATATTGCTGGCAAGCTCCCGCAACAAAATACGGACACTACATCTTGGAATTTCGATTATTTTATTACTAAACAATGAGAAAAAAAGAATTATGATTCCTCACACACTTAAAATTAATTTCAATGTTTAGAAGTTTTATTACTACTATAAATAATTCAAACATTTTTAATAATAAATTGTTTTTTTACTTTTATGAGTATATTTTTTCATTAATTACGTTTGACTTTTTTCTTTGAACTATAACAAAATGCAACAGTATTATAATTAAAGATCATACTACAATCCACCCTCGTAATAAAAAAAAAAGACCTTAACAAATAATTAATTGTTAAAATAATTTTTCTTAAAATGAAAATAATTGATAACCTTTCCAAACTAGAAGTATTATATTAACACTAATGAAAGCTATAACTGTAAATAAAATGAACGAATTCTCATTTTTTACAGAATTCTACAGCAAGAGAAGTTTTATGATTAAATTCTATAGAATTGCATAGCATTAATTATCTATGGAAATTTTATGGTCAAATTCTATAGCAGTTTCTATAGAATTTTACAGAGCAAATTTTCTACAGAAACTTCCCAAGTTCTATGTTGATACCTATAGAATTATATAGAAATAATTTCTATAGAAACTTTCTTATAGACTTCTATATAACTTTCTTTAGAACTCGATAAGACTCTATCAACCATTTTTGTAAGGGGCGTTTTCGAGCATTTTAATTTTTTTGACACAATTTTTTGGTTTACACAGATTATGACAATGCGGCATTTCTTTATTTATTGCATTTGGGGGTTTTTTAGGATACTTCTTAATAGTTTTTGGCTCTCTATATTTCTCTCAAAGTTTATTCAGTTAAAAATTTTGTTAAAAGGTCTTGATAATGCATTCAAATTTATTCTATATTTTCAGGCAATAGGACTTGTTGAAAATCAAAGTGATTGGTATTTAGGAAAATTATGGAAGAACCATCGACCGTGGCCTGCATTGGTAAGTTGAATATTGTTTAGACATAAAATATTATACATTTCTCATTATGAACCTCAAAAGCTTCATCATTATTTTACTATCCTCTGCAAAATAATATATGATTTATTTTTTGCTTGTATTAAGTATTAATTATAAACTGTGAAGACTTTGTCAATTATCAACATGCATGATGTAAATAGACTGCTGCTTGCCAATTCTCAATCGAGATTCAATTTTTTACAGCCGAACAGTGCTAGAAAGTTGTTTTTCACTTGAAATAACACTTTCTTTCAAACAGTGCTAGAAAAAAAAGTATCTAAAAATATAACATAAAGCGGTAAATTTTGTAATTAAACAAATGAAACTTTTCCATCATGAGTAAAATAAAGCTTCATATTGTTCTAAATTGTTGAGCAATTATTTAAATTGAAAAGTTTCTTTTAATCGTGGAATGGAAAACTTCCAAAACAGTTGTCAGTGAGGAAAATTATCTTTTTAAGATGCATGTATGGGAATTAAAATTGGCTACATGAAAACACTGGATTGATGGATATAATCAGTGGTTTCAAATAAAAATATACAAATACAATTGTGAGGCCCAGCAAGAGGCTCTGGGCCCAACTGGGCTGGATCTAAGTCAGTTTAATTCTGGAAGGATTACTGCTCGAAGGTGGTCTCGGAACCCAGGACAGTTTGTTCTCGAGCCTTCCCAAAACTGGTCACAGAAGTGCTTGGCTCTTCTGACCCCCCCCCCCCCCTTCTCCATCATTTCATCATTTTTTTTCATCAATCCGTACTCTGTGCCAACTGAGGTATTAAAAATGTAGTCTTGAGCAAAGAAGAGACCGAGGGGACATGATTCAGTTGTTTAAATTTATTAAAATGAAAGATGTTACGGGGCTGAAGTTTAGCACTGAAAACAGGACAAGGGGTCATTGTTTTAAGCTATTTAAATCTCAGGCTAACATGGATGTTAGGAAAAATTATTATTTTAGCAGGGTAGTGGAACCTTGGAACAGTTTACCGGAAGAGGTGGTAATGAGCAAGGGAGTAGATAGTTTTGAGAGGGCCATTGATCTTCATTGGGGATTGTAAATTGACTAGGAACCAGTCTAGCTGGGTCCAGAGCCTGTTGCTGGTCGTCACTTTTGTATTTGTATAAGTATTATATGAATATATTAAAGTTATATTGTTCATTAATTTTTTTTAAACTGAATTATGGGGCATTCCACGGTATTTTTGACATTTATGTAGAGTCCGTAACGTGACCTTTTTTTGCCATAACTTTTTAATTTACTGTTTGATTAGCATATTATTTTATTTTGATCTTTTCCTACCAACACACCAGCTCAAATTAAAATAATTTGCAAATCAAACGGTAAATTAAAAAGTTATGGCAAAAAAAGGTCACGTTACAGACTCTACATAATGTCAAAAATACCGTGGAATGCCCCTTATTCTTTTCTTTTATAAATAGAGCTGCAAAATAATAATTCCCTTTATGTACTCAATTGCTGGATTTCGATCTTCCGTCCTCTGAATTGTTAACTTATCTTTCCTCTTGTTCCAAATCAGGGCCGTGGTTTCAACACTGGGGTCATTCTGCTTCATTTGAGAAAACTGAGGGAGTATTCTTGGATGCAAATGTGGCGACTCATTGCAGAGAAGGAACTGCTCAGCATGCTGTCTACTTCCTTGGCTGATCAAGTATTGCCATTTTAAAACTGATTGTTGTCTTCATATTTAATAATTTAAATAGTCTGAAATACACTATATTTTAATGTCAAAAGTCCATAAATGTTATCAATTTATGTGGTTGTAACCATAATGACAACCTTGGACAATATCAGACGCACAGATGTTCACTCAATTAACTGTATAACTATTTCATTATGAATGACCATCAAACATTAATACTTCCACGCACAGAAATAATAAGATAAGTACATATATATACAAATTATAATAACAGCATGAGCATAAGTCCCCAAGTTCTTAAAGCGCTAAATACAGTTCATTTGAATTTGCATGTTTGGAGGCAATTGTATTACTCCCATGCATGTGTGACTTACGTTTTAAACAAAATTGTATTTTTTTTTCCTTCACACTAAACACTAAAGTCAGACCAGCAGTGTTTCAGAATTTCTACTGCATTCAGTTGTTTTGAAGGGAACAATAATTTCTTCTCTGAGAAAAAAAAAGAGCGGGAATATAAAGGTTGGTATACCATGCCTGAAATGTTTCTGTTAAGCTTTCAGAGTCGACTGTAATAAGCTTACTTAGCATGCTTAAGTAACATACATCATTATTCAACATTTGCCAGAGAATTTTGTGTATCTAATTGATATTGTCACCTATAAGATAAAAATCCATTGTTGGTATAGTGTAGACAACACTTTGTTTGCCCACACATTTATGCTAGTTCATTATTTTTCATTCGAATTGGATCTCATGAGTGTGAAATCAATTAAGAAATTAAATGGCTAAATGAACGAATGTGTTTATTGCCTTATTAAAACCGATGAGGGAAAAATAGCTTACCATTATCAATGAAATGTTACTGAAGCTATAAGCATCAAAAAATGCTGTACTTTTTCTTTTGCCCTTTAATTGGAAAGTTTTCATCCTGTTAAATGTTTCATTTGGTGCACATGGTAGAGTGTGAATGATATAAAAAAAAAATTTTTTTTTGTTTTCAGGATATCTTCAATGCTGTACTTAAGCAGCATCCCTACCTCATATATAAACTTCCTTGCCAATGGAATGTACAACTCAGTGATAATACACTCAGTGAGGTAAAGCTTTTTCTATTCTCTCTCTCTCTGTCAATTTGATTGATTTACTGTATTATTTTTTTTTTAAATCAAACTGAAGCATAAGTAGTTCAACTTTTTTAGAGTTTTCAATGGTTCCTACTAGACCTTAGAAAGGCAGAGATATTTTTTAAGAAGTAATGTTGAAAAAAAAAAACATGAGACATTTTGTACTGCTGTGTTGTTAAAGATTACTGTCCAACCACGGATTGCATGGAATTTTCAAACGTCCAGATAAGACGAATCTATGTGAATAAGGGGGAAAAGTAAAAATTTGATGCGCATATTCTGCTCATTCGAATGAGACTCTGCTTCTGCAAAAGTTGACATCGGTAAAAAATAATAGATTCGACGATTTCTGGCATTAAAACGGATGTTTTTTTTTCCATACAATCCATGGTCAGACAATAATCAAATGATCACAATATTTTTGTAAAACTTTTTTTTTTCCTTCGAATAACATTATTGTGTTAAAATATTATTTTTAGTTTTTGTTTTTATGGTTGTACAAGTACATTTTTTTTTAGAGTTCCCTCAATTACTTTTACTGGCAACATTTTTGCCTGTTTATTTTTCTCAGCCTTCTCATTGGTGAATCAATTTTAAAATTTGACCCTTACATTTCTGTCTTATAATATCCTTGCGTTCTTTACACACACTTTCCATGTTTCTATCATAATGACTCATAGTGCTTCAAATTTTTGAGGAACATTCAGAAGATACATGGGTATTAATTTCAAATATGAGGTAGGAGGATTATACTAATATGCTCCTTTTTAGCTATTATCTCTTATGTGTACAATTTATGTGACTATGACCAATTAATGAAATATTCAGAACTTTATTTCAACCTGGACAAACATTTAATGAACAAATTCTCATTTTTTTACAGAATTCTACAGCAAGAGAAGTTTTATGATTAAATTCTATAGAATTGCATAGAATTATGTATAGAAATTTTATGGGCAAATTTTATAGCAGTTTCTATGGAATTTTACAGAACAACTTCTCTATAGAAACTTCATTCCCAAGCTCTATATTGATACCCATAGAATTATATAGAAATAATTTCTACAGAAACTTTCTTATAGACTTCTATATAACTTTCTATAGAACTCTATAAGGCTCTATCAACCATTTTCGTAAGGGGCATTTTCGATCATTTTAATTTTTTTTTTTTTTTTTTTTTTTTTTTGACACATTTTATTTGGGTTTAAAACGATTATTACAATGCGGCATTTCTTCATTTATTGCATTTGGGGATTTTTAGCATACTTCTTAATAGTTTTTGGCTCTCTATATTTCTTCCAAAGTTTATTGAGTTAAAACTTTTATAGTTAAATTTGTTTTTTATCAATGATTTATTTAATTTTGCTCGATTTTTATTTTGATTTATTTAAATTTAACAGCAGTTTCACTTGCTGTTTTAAATACTACATTGAATTAGCTATGCTTAACTTATGATTGTTTTTTGTCTCTTCCAGCTCTGTTATACAGAAGTCCAAGATTTAAAAGTGAGTTGCTTATGTATTGACATTATGAACTTTCATTTTGTGTTCAAGAAACTACTCCATGTTTGTTTACTTTCCTTTTATGTTCGGTTTTTTAGTTTTATTCCTTTTTTTTGTGAGTGGTTACACCAATTATTGTTTACGTACATGTTGTAATGCATCACATTTTTTATTTTTAACTGAATAAAACCAAAATGTCTAATCTGAAGCTTGTTTAGTTGATTATAAAAAATACAAGTGCTTTAGCTCCAAAAAAGTAATCATAATTTTGTACTTTATAAAGTAAAAAAAAAAATCTTAAGGAAAGATTTCATGAAAGCCAATTTGCTTTCTTTTTTCAGTCAAAGTTCTTTTTTGTTGTTTCATAATTCTTGAAAAAAATAGGAAAAATATTAAATGCAATTGAAACAGGTGCTATTGTATCTATTTTGTAGCTTCTATCAAAGTTATATGCCACGATTAGTTACAGCTTTCAAGTATTTTTTTTTTTTTTTTTTTACAAATGATTTTCAATTGTGTGAATTTTTTTAACTTTCATGATTTGATCTGAACTCTGCTAAAATTTATTGCAAAATGAAACACTTAGGATTTTTTTTTAAAGGAAATTCATTTTAAAAATAAAATCATGCATAGTTGTTTGATTAGAGTACGATATTTGTGGAATAGGAGTGATTATAAAGTAAGTTAATTACATTGATTGAATGTCTTTTATTTATGTTTCAGGTTATTCATTGGAATTCACCTAAGAAGTTAAAAGTGAAAAATAAGCACGTTGAATTTTTTAGAAATTTGTATTTGACTTTTCTAGAGTATGATGGAAATTTATTACGTAGAGAATTGATTGGCTGCAATAACAGTAAAGTCACGCATGTCCAAGAAGCGGTACGTTTTACTTCTAAGTCGAGATTTTTATGGCTCTCTTACACAAAGTGACAATTGTTTTAATATTAATGATAGTTAAAGACTACATCGTTGTCTTTGATTTGGTAATTTTATTATTTGAAGCTTAGATTGCAAAGCCACCATATTTCTGTGTATTTAGCAAACACGTTCATGAAACTATAGTTGGGGCTCACGTAACCTGGGCATTGTCGTAATGCTGTGATTAGGATCTGCATAGCCTTCACAATGCTGCCATGTTACCGTATTTTCCTGCGTATAATCCGCGGATTATCTGCTAAAAAAGGCAAAATTTATTATCTGTGATTTTTTTTTTCCCCTTTTAACACCAACGTAGGATTCACCAATCGAGATCGTATGCCGACTGAATGTTTATTTTATGAAGCATGCATGTTCTTCTTTCCTGCCTGCCTGTATGTTAATTATTTTACGTTGCTTGAATGTTCCTCTTGGCGATTCAGATCATGTAAAATAAGCAAGATTACAGTGAAATAGGTAGCCACATTTGCACAAGATTAGACCATTTGCTCCTTTGTCTTTTGACTCTTTGTTTTTCAAGTAATTAGCGTACTATAATCAAGATTTCAAGAAGAAATCATTATATTTTAGATTATATTTCAGACTAATTTTGATTATGTCTTCGAAGTACTTACTTTTTCACGTTTTTAGTTTAGTTGCTTAATGGTATGTTAAATTCAAACTTTATCTTTTTACATCGTATTATCTGCAGATTATACGACGCTTTTTTCTCTTCAGGCCAATTTTAGGACCTGCGGATTATAGGCCGCCCGCGAATAATACGCAGGAAAATACGGTAGGTTTCTCCCAACTGTAGTTAAAAATACTTTTATGCGTTAAATGCACATTATATTGAAGCCTAAGTATAATTAAACCTTCAATAATGTTATGAACTACAAATAACATAATTTGGCTCCCTTGAAACTATTTACCATATTAAACTAATAAGTTTAGAACTTGGGCAATTTTTCAAATGCAATATCATTTGTATCATAGATCCACGAGTCCATGCCAGGGGATCTGCAGTGCTGTCCAGCTAAAACGTTAAAAAAGTAATTGAGATTGAAGGACGAGTAACAATATTTTAATTCAAAAAGAAAGCCAATTTATAAGGAATAAAAAAGTTCTTGCTTAAGTACATGCAGGACACAGCAGCTTCTCCCCCCCCCCCCACCCCGGAACTCTCGGAAGTACGCACACTACACATTATAATTTCTAAATTTACAAGCACCATGTTTGTATTTTTAATAACAGTGTTTTTTTCCTTGTATTTTCACTATATATTTGTCAATTTTAACCAATCAAATGCAATGTGTAAAATCATAAAATTGTATTTTCTCATGATCAATATTAACTACAAGAATTTAAAAAACGATTATCTGTGCATTGTTATTAACATTAAAAATATTTTCTATCTGGGGGGAGGGGACTTTTCAGTTTCAATGTGATAATGATCAATTTTAATGTGAGAAACTTCTTTTTATCTATGAAAATTGTCTTTTCTCTTTTTTTGCATCAAAATTTATAATAGTTTTTTTTTTTTTTAGTTTGAAATTGAAGAGTAACCATTTTGCTCCAAAAAAAATTTCATTTTTTTTTTATCTTTTTGTTTTTAAAGTTGTATTTCTATGCCTCACAGTTTGCCAACACTTTTGCAACTACAACCCACTGCAGATGCAATTTTTTCATTCCTTCTATTATAATGGAAAGTTGTTTCTCTCTTTTCAGTTGAATGCTATAGATGAAGATGATTCTTGTTATGAGTTTAGAAGGGCTCGAGTGGTCAAGCATCGCACACATTTGTACTACATTGAATATGATTACGAGCCTGTAAGCTTTTTTCTGATATAATATGGATAAGTATATATTGGATAAGGATTTTTTCTGTTTTGTGAATTACTGAAGTTCATTTCAATCAAAATTTCTGTTTTTCTTGCAAATTTACAAAAAAAAAAAAAAACAGCTGGGGGAATTAAATGTTTCTAAATTTGTTACATTTTCTATGCTACAGCTAAATGTTAAAATGAGGGGTCATTGAGCACTGTCTTAAAATTTGAGTAAGAAGCTAAAACTTTTACAGCATAATACTATATGTAAGTCTAAAAAATAGGGCGTGTCCTGGACTCAAGCTGAAAAAAAGTTTTTTTTGAGCCACCCTAATGTATATGTATAACTGTATAGGTATTTTACAAAATTTTATATTATTTACAGAATTTATTTTATGTTTTTCCAGTCTCCAGAGGGGAACGATGTAACTTTGGTTGCTCAGTTATCAATGGATCGTCTTCAAATGGTGGAAGCTCTTTGCAAGCATTGGGAAGGTAATAGAGCATTGCAATATGTACATCATTATTCACTGGATGTATTTATATGAGCTTGCGTGATTTTCATTTTTCTTTCATTCTTTTTAAAATGGGTTGTTATTGAGCATTCTACTACCGGTAAAGTTGATGAAATGAATGAAGTTTTTCTCCTTACCAAGTCATAGACAAAAAAAAAAGTACAGTCGTCCCTCGCTACTTCGCGCTTTGACTTTCGCGGCTTCACTACATCCCGGTTTTTTCTCTTTTTTTTTCAAATATATAATTAGCTTTTTTTATGCGCTTGTGTAAACTGTTCCCTACATAAGAATAACAAAGTATGTCTTTTAAGTAAGGTAAGCTCTTCTGAGGGCTGTAGTTGTACTAGTTGAGGGAGTGGCGGTATAAAATCGTCGAAATAAGAGTTGGGAATCGCTATCTTATTTTAATCGTTAAACACTAACTGAAAAGTATAAATCATTGTATTATTGCATCTGTAATTGTAAATGGTGTTCAACAATGAACTAGATTTTTATGTTATATATGTAATACCTTAAATGAGGATAAATGTAGAGGAAGAATGGGGACACATACGTTCAGTAACTGGCATTTAATTCATCATCGAACAAGTTGAGCTATTTTCATAGTAGTAGTGTGTACGAACTGCATGTGTGTTTGTAGTTCATTTCCCAATAATTAACGATGTGATATCTACTACGTCTAACATATCTCATTTTCTCATATTTTGTGCAATTTTTTAAGTAATGCAAATGTAATGGTGGCTATGTTTCATGTCTAGGGGGCTCTACCTATGTTATATAATCTTATTTAAATTGTCTTAAGTTTTATGCGCTCCAATTAGGAAAACATATGGTTTATAAATATAGAATCCTACTTCGCGGAAATTCAGTTATCAGGGTAAAGACTGGAACAAATTAACCGCGATAAACGAGGGCTGACTGTAATCTCTATTATCTATAAAATTATTCTATTCTATAAAATCTATGACATTGCCATGGACAAAGCCCCATTTACTCATTTAATTTTCTTTTTTTTTTTTTTTTTTTTGGTATTTTTTATTTTTTTGAATAATCTCATTATACTTGTTTTTGCTCTGTTCAGTGATTTTGCCTAATGCATCACTCGTTGCAGTGTTTCTAGTTTTATACCTATCTTTTCATAAACACAGCATGTCCAAAAAAGCTCTTTATCATTCTAAATATTACTAATAAAAATAGAAACTGTTGAAATGAAGTGCAATTTGCTGCAAAAGGATGAAGAAATCTAAAAAAATTTTTACAGTACCTTCAATGTAACTGTATGTAAGTTCCTCGTTTGTTACCCAAAAATGTCCGCAGTCTACTTGATTTTCCTCCAATCTTTAACATTTATACAAATACAAATGTGACGATCAGCAACAGGCTCTGGGCCCAGCTAGGCTGGTCCTAGTCAATTAATTAGTCCTCAATGAAGATCAATGGTCCTCTTAAGGCTATCCACCCCATTGCTCATTACTGCCTCTTCTGGTAAGCTATTCCAAGTACCCACAACCGTACTAAAGTAGTAGTTTTTCCTAATTTCCAAGTTAGCCAGAGATTTAAATAGCTTAAAACAATGACCCCCCTTGTCCTGTTTTCAGTGCTAAACTTCAGCCCCGTAACATCTTTCATTTTAATAAATTTAAACAACTGAATCATGTCCCCTCGGTCTCTTCTTTGCTCAAGACTGTACATTTTTAGCCTTCTAAGTCTGGTATCATAACCTAAATCTGAAAGTCCCCTTACTAATCTAGTTACCCTTCTTTGAACCCTTTCCAATACAAAAATATCTTTCTTCAGATAAGGCGACCAAAACTGAACAGCGTACTCCAAATGAGGTCTTACTAAACTCCTATATAAAGGCAGAAGAACCTTCTTAGATTTGTTTGAAATAGATCTATTGATAAACCCAAGCATTTTGTTGGCTTTTGTAGTCTTGAAATAAGAAGCAACAGAGTTGACAAATTAGTTATATTAAGTAATTAAGCAAGTTACATTAAGATTAATATACATACTACACGAGAAAAAGTGCACACATCATAGTAAACACACCACACGCGATACAGATACAAAGTTGAGTAGTAGCTGAACTACTTACTTACAGTTAATACTGCTACAGTTAAAGTTATAGAATTGCAGATATATATTTTTACAATAACACTTCCCCTAAATTGATATCTGCAATACAAAAAAAGAGGGGGGGGAGGCTCTCTTTCAAGTCTATATCATGGATCAAGTCTATTTCACACATGCCAATCATTTGGCGGAGTCTCTGGAATGTAGTTTTTGGTAGAGGTTTAGTAAAAATGTCAGCAGCTTGAGAATTACTCTCGCAATGTTGAACATCTAACTGCCCATTCTGATACTTCTCACGAATAAATTTGTAGCGGACATCTATGTGCTTAGTACGACTGTGGAATTCAGGGTTCTTGACTAGTCGTATAGCACTTTCATTGTCCACCTGCAACACAGGAACACTTATCAAAGGACAAATATCCTGGAAAAGTCTCTGTAGCCACACTACTTCCTTTGAAGTCTCACTGGCTGAAATAAATTCTGCCTCTGTAGTTGAGAGCGATACACAAGTCTGTCTCTTGCTGGCCCAGGTAATGGCTCCTCCAGCAAACTTGAAGACCATCCCTGATGTAGATCTTCTGGTTGATGTATCACCAGCATAATCAGCATCACTATATGCTTCCAATTGCTTGCAGATATAATTTGGCTTATACAAGATACCATATTTTGAAGTGCCTCGAAGATACTTCAAAACTTTCTTCACTAAACACCAATGCATTTTGGAAGGTTTGTCTAAAACTTGAGATAGAACACTAACAGAATAAGCAATATCTGATCTAGTTACCATACATAAATATATTAAACTGCCAACTGCTCTTCTGTATGGTACCCCTTCATCAAGCTTTTCAGAAGGTTCAGATAACAAACTTTTGTCAATGGGGATACAAACAGGATTGGCTGAAGACATAGTAAAACTATCCAAGATCTTTTTGCAATAATTTTCTTGGTGAATGAAAATAGAACCATCATCTAAATATTTAATTTGCATGCCCAAAAAGTATGTAGCTGGTTCAACTTTAACATTAAATTCTTTTGTAAGTTTTTTAAGAAATATTTCCAACTGATTTTTATTTTTCACAGCAACAATTCAATCATCCACATATAAGATCAAAAACAAAGTCTTATCTTTATTTACAAATAAGCCAGGATCACTGTCCATCTGCTTGAGATCACAATTCTGAAGAAAATCTTTAAACTTTTGATTCCAGCATCTGGGAGCTTGCTTTAAGCCATATAGGCTTTTTATTAATTTGCAAACACGCCCACTTCCATCATCAAATCCATGAGGTTGCTTCATATAGATCTCTTCATGCAGGTCTCCATATAGAAAGGCACTTTTCACGTCAAACTGAGCAAGCTTCAAACGTTCACTAGCAGCCACACTAATAATAGATCTGATAGTGTCCCAACGAACCACTGGACTGAATGTTTCCTGATAATCAATACCAGCTTTTTGGGAGAATCCTTTAACAACCAGTCTTGCTTTGAACCGCTCTATTTCGTCTTCAGAATTTCTTTTTATTTTGTAAACCCAACGATTTTCTATAGCTTTTCTTCCTTTCGGTAGATCAACAAGTTCCCACGTTCCACTCTCAGTGAGAGAGTTCATTTCTTCTTCCATAGCAGCCTTCCAATTTTCAGCATTACTTGAGTTTACTGCCTCATGAAGAGATGTTGGTTCATCTTCAGCTAGCATAACATATCCATCAAATTTTGTTGGTTTTCGCAACTGGGATCTATCTCTTAGAGTAGTATATCTATTCTCATCTTCAGTTGTAGCAGCTTCCCCTACATCATTACTAACTCCATCTTCAGTAGGAACAGGAACATCTTCTGTAGATTGTAGAGGCGAAAGAGTTTCTTGGTAGATGTTGTCAGCCACTTTTTCTGTTTTAAAAACCACATCTCTGGACAAAACCACATCATTTTTCTCAGGAATCCAAACTCTGTACCCATCTCTATTACCACAATAACCAACTAAGTAGCCTTTCAATGCTTTCTTGTCAAATTTCTTCCTTCTGACTTTTGGAACATGAACAAAACATTCAGTACCAAATATTTTGAGATGGTCAACTGGTGGTACTTTCTTATACCATAGTTCAAAGGGAGATTTTCCTTCTTCTGATGAGGGACCTGTTCGATTGAGTACATAGGCTGCTGTATTCACTGCCTCACCCCAAAGTTTTTCTGGCAATTCTGTGGCATGGATCATTGATCGAGCTGCTTCAACTAGAATTCTATTTTCCCTCTCTATTGCTCCGTTTTGCTCGGGTGTATATGGCATAGACATTCGATGATGCAGCCCTGCTTTTTGCACAATTTGATGAACTTCAGAGTTATTAAATTCCCTTCCTCCATCAGTTAACAATTCTTTCATCATATAACCTGCTGTCTTCATTTCTGCCATAAAGATGCCCAACATATCTTTGACTTGAGACTTTTCTTTCATTAAGTAAACAGTTCTGTACTTAGAATAATCATCTTTGAATGCTACATAGTACCTATTACCTCCAAGAGATTTTTCTGGCATTGGACCACAGACATCAGCATGAATAAGATGACCAGGACTAGTTGGGCGATCTTGACGAGAGCCAAAACTAAGTCTATGCATTTTACCATACATGCAGGCATCACAAAATTCACCATCAAGCTTTACTTCAATACCCTTTCTCTTCAAAAATTTTTGAACATGGCGTTTGTTTTGATGGCTTAGGCGTTCATGCCACAGTTGAAGACTGTCATTGTCAACAACAACACATGCCAAATCAGGAACAACTCTCATAAGAAGTTTGTAAACACTGTTATATCTAATACCAACAGCAACAGTTTCACCAGTTAAAGTTCTAAACTCACGTACTTTGCTATCTGCATATTCATGAAGGCCATTATCCAAAGCAGCACCAGATGAAAAAAGATTTTGATCACATTCAGGTACATGCCAAACTTTAGTAAGAAGACCAGGTATCCATTTACCACGTATTAACATTTCAATTTTAATTTCACCAATACCTTTGGCAAACATGGATCTTCCATCTCCTAATCTTAATGGCTTTGGAGTATCAAACTGTTTGTATGAAGAAAGCCAGTCCAATTTCGAAGAAATATGGTGCGAGGCTCCTGAATCAATGAGCCAATAATCTTGATTGTTTTGATTTGCAACAGTCATAAAGACCTGTCCAGATTTTGAAGATTCCTTTTTCTCATTATTCTGCAATTTCCACTTGTTGCAGTTCTTTTTCATGTGACCAGCGAGACCACAGAAAAAACATTTAAATTTCTTGTTTTTGGCTTCATTATGATTTGAATAAGTCTTATCAGGAGTTTTCTTGGCATGTGAGGGCTTTGCTACAAAGGCAACATTCTTGTTCTCAACAGGATGTAACTCTTCCAATCTTTGTTCGTGCAAACGAAGTCTTTCAGTAAGACTCGAAATTGTTCTTTCACTGCCTGGAACAGATTCCCATGCATTCCTAAACTCCAAATATTCATTAGGTAAAGTATTTAAAATTCTATTTAACAGCATCGACTTGGGAAGTTCAACTTTCTCACCTTTTAACTCTTCCTGTAACTCCTGCCAGATTTTCTGCAACTTAGATACATGAGTTGCAATACTGTCACAAGGATCTTTGGAGTAGTTGAACAACTGAGAGACAGAAGATCGAGTCGCCGTTCATTCTTTTGCTCATACACAGAGTGGAGAACATCCCACATGTCTTTTCCAGTTTTATATGTTAAAATATGTTGCTTTGGCTCAGATCTTAGACTGCAACCAATAACGTAGCGAGCAATCGCATCTGCCTCATTAAAGGATTTTAAAGAAGCTGCATGCGCTTTTCTTTCTGCTTTGGTAGCTTCCGTAGCTAGCGCTTCCGGTTTGACCATTTCACCTAAGACAATTGGCATTGCTTTCTGCACTGTTAAATGCAATTCTACATCGAATTTCCAGCTAGCCCAATTGCTTTCACCTTCTAACTTCTCAATTGAATTCATCTTATCCATACTGGAGATAATAAATCAATTTCAAAAACACACGTGTGATTCACTGTAGAAGTTAGGCCTTACGAACGATCACCGGCGCTAAGTCAACAGTTTCTAAACTTGCATTAACAACTCTGCACGATGGATGCTTGCTGGGCCCATAACCACTTGAAATAAGAAGCAACGGAGTTGACAAATTAGCTATATTAAGTAATTAAGCAAGTTACATTAAGATTAATATACATACTACACGAGAAAAAGTGCACACATCATAGTAAACACACCACACGCGATACAGATACAAAGTTGAGTAGTAGCTGAACTACTTACTTACAGTTAATACTGCTACAGTTAAAGTTATAGAATTGCAGATACATATTTTTACAATAACAGTATGACCCAGAGGCTTGCTAATTGTATGATTGTCTTCAAAATGAATGTACCAGAAACAATTGGGGAAAAAACTTTTGGATTTTTAAAATTCTTTTACAGCAAACTGCACATAATGCGATATCATTTGGTGAATGCAGTATAACTTTGATTTAAGATACCTGATTTAACGATTTCCTCAATCCAATGATTCATTTCACTGGTCCGAGTTTGAGTGCATTGAACATCTATGCACCTCGATTTAACGATATCCTTGATTTAACAATAACTTTTCCCAGTCTCTTGACAACTGTTAAATTGAGGTTATATTGTTTTAGGGCATTGGTGAAATTAGAGCTATCCACATTCTGGTTTTTATTCAAAAGGGCACACTATCTCATTTTCATACAAAACAACACAGAACCAAAATAAAAATGGCGATTTCTCTTCTTTTTTTTTTTGCATAAAAATTTCTTACTTTTGGACATAATTTGTTACACCTTTGTGCTCAATCCTATATCCATAAAATACAGTTAAACTACTTTGCTCTTAGCCTATTTGTTGTTTTCACCTCCCTTATGATAAATAAATCATATATGTAATATAAAACCATGTCAATATTATATTCATACCGTCAAGTTTACTCTCTTTCAGGTCCAATTAGTCTAGCTCTGTATATGTCGGATTCAGAAGTGCAGCAGTTTTTGAGCTACACACTTACCTCAGAAATTCTCAGCAGCAGGAAAAATCTTGGATATCACATTGTATACCGAGATGGGGTAAGAAGCCCCTTTTTATATGCTCTTAAAAGATTTCGACATTTTCATTAAGCGAACAAAGGCAAAATCAGCTTGGACCAAAATATATTTCCATTTTCAGAATTTTGTCCTAAGTATGTGTAGGTGTCAAGTAGGGTTTGCAATACCAGATCAAAAATTCAATGCCAGTATTTGGTATTTTTGAAAAGTGATACCGGAATACCGGTATTTGAAATTTCTCGAATAAATGATGCTGTATCCATTACTGGTGGTGGTGACCGTGTGTAATGATAATTATATTCACTGCTCCTCAAATATTTCGTTTTATTCGTCATTTTTAATGTATTCTCAGTATTTGTTTAATTATTTTCCCGCATGATAGAAGTGTCAGTACAAAATTGTAAATGGCCCTGGTGGCTAGAAATATACATTCTGAAAAATAAAACGTCTTTTACAATGTAGTAAAATTTAATTGCTGAATTATTTTCCCTGCAAGGATTACAATGTCATATGAGGCAGTGAGAAGCAAAAGGATGTAAGTGGATATTTTCAAGTTTTACAAATACAAAAGTGACGACCAGCAACAGGCCCAGTTAGACTGTTCCTAGTCAATTTACAATCCCCAGTGAAGATCAATGGCCCTCTTAAAGCTATCTACTCCCGTGCTCATTACCACCTCTTCCGGTAAACTGTTCCAAGGTTCCACTACACTGCCATAATAATAATTTTTCCTAATATCCGTGTTAGCCTGAGATTTAAATAGCTTAAAACAATGACCCCTTGTCCTGTTTTCAGTGCTAAACTTTAGCCCCGTAACATCTTTCATTTTAATATATTTAAACAACTGAATCTGGTCCCCTCGGTCTCTTCTTTGCTCAAGACTGTTTTGGGTAAAATGCTTTTAAAGATAACATCCTATGTATGCTTTCATTGATTTTTTTTTCTTAATCATGCTGTACAGCAGCACCTATCAGGGCTACTAGTACTATATCTTTCCCCCAAAACAGAGAAGTTCCTGTACTATTTGTACTGGTTCTCTCCAAATTTTTAATTTTGTCACTTACATATCTTTATGCTTCTCGCTGCGTCATATTTAAAACTTAGTGAGTGTGCTTTATTAAGTATAATTACAGTTCTTCTAATTAACTTCCAAAGAGATTAGTGGCTAATGGAGTTTGATTTTAACACTTTCATAACATAAGTTTAAACAATTTTTAACTAGTCTGCAGAAGATAGCGCTCCTTCAGGATGACAGCTGTTACACACAGACTGTGCACACAGGCCGGGGCAATTTTGATACCACTGATGAATGATATCACCTATTAACTTTAATACTTCTTGCAGAATTAGTGAAAGAACTAACATTTCATCTATTTTCTGTGAATAACTGATGAAGAGACTTCTTTAAAAATAACTAAAATTTATTAACATGTGAGAAAAAGTAAATATAATTGTATAAACTTAACTGAAGCCAAAGGTAAAAAAACATTAATTAAATATGACTAGCAAGTTAGTTAAGCTCATCCTAATACGGCTCGCTAATCTATTACTATGATCAGCCAAGCATCGTAGGCAATCCACCGAGCAATACGAGCTCCACCTGTCATGATGCGCGCGATTAATTTTGTCAAATTATACGAAAACCAAAAAAATAACGATTTTAGGCCGTGGAAGTGGAAGCATCGCTGCCGCGCATAACCTCAGACCAACGACTGCCTTGAATGCCCAAGAACAAAAATTTAAAAGAGACTTACCCGGGGGTGGTGTTTGTTGACGATAGAAAACACAAAATTAATTACCACACATTCTTTATTCTACGTTACTTCCAAGCAGACATGAAGACAGGCACTAGGCATGGTGATCACCAGAACATTTCACATAGTAAAAAAACAAATGCGAGGAATCCAGACTTGAGAGTTCAAAAAAAAAGGGCGGAGCTGGCAGGGGTTGCAAAGTTCGTTAACGGTCAAAAAAAACGTAGAGTTCACGCGGAGGGTGGTGAAGTATTTAATTGTAATGTACGGAGGACGGACAGTTCATTATGGTGGGGTGTAATTCAGGGATGACTTATTGTTGACGATTTCCGTTGAAGGCCAATGTACGTTGAGACAAAAAAATGGCGCTGGTTGTAATCTCCATGGTGACAATGTTGAGCTCGTCGCACGCTTAAAAAGGAATCGAGGTACTTTCAAGGTAATTGCGGATCCATGCCGTCACCTCATGCTCATTTGATTATCGAAAAAGTAGTTACATTAAGGAGACGATTCAGGTGCACTCTGCGTGCCGCCATCGGACGCCATCATTCAGACAGGTGATGGATCACCTACGCTCTCATCATCGGCTGCGACGAAGTAACGGTCTTGATTATTATATTGTAAACATATATGAAAAAAATAAAACGTTCACCTCATGTTGAGGTCTTAACAATTTCGCGGCGAGCAACGGCCGTCCCCAGACGCCGTGCACCGATGCATCATTATCGCCATCGTAGAACAAAAACCGGAGCCGCAGAAAATGCGACCGAGCGGACAGAGAGCAGCAAGTAGAGTGAAGTGGGGTGGAAAAATGAATCGGCAAATGAGCGATCAGATCCAGGTACGCGGTGATGCGCGGGAACCAATGAGTGCGTTTGGCGCCCAAACAACGAAGGGAAGGGGACGCTACGCCATTTTAATGGCCAACAAGAAGATGCAAAAAATTGGATCGACGCTTGAAAAATTGACAAAAAGTTAAACGATGGGAAAAGTGAATAAGTCATATTTTGATATCGTAAAGTGTGCAAAATTTAACGGGGGAACGCGGGGAAAACGTGGAATGCACAAGAAAATAAAAAAACAACAAAATGGGGGAAGAAAACGATTAAAATGACCGAAAACATGGGAAAAATGTAAATGGGTAAAAAATGTGATATGCATTATCACATACACTGGCAAAGCAAAAGAAAAAAAAAGAGAAAAAAAAGAAAATTTTAAGTCCAGCTCCAATTTACCGAAACTTTACACAACAAATTCATACATCATATATATTCAAATGCATAAAGAGTTGTAACATCCAAAAAAAACATGGGATACAGTTTTATACTATCGTCAAGGTAGAAAATGGGTAAGTCAAAGAAAATGAACTATTTGCATTTTCTTTTTGCATGTCATGATTGCACCCTGCTCACAAAACAATTTGCCACACACGACCAACCAAAAGGACAAAAAATACACACAGTTGTAATTACGTGAACAACACATAGCATACCAAGAGCTAAAAATATAAACATTCAAAAAAAGTTCACAACTACCCAACACATGTAGAAGGTATGAATACAAAAAAATGCAATAACCCTCAAATATGACCATTCACAATATGCATTAAATTATACAGAAACACATTAATGCAAAAAAAACATTAGAATCATTATCTTGACTATCTACGTCAAGTGTTACACATTAGGGTAACATGAGTAAAAATTTCAAGTAGAAATTTTTTTTTTTTGTAAACAGTTCATATTGCTAAAGAGTTCAACAGCGTAGTGCACCAGATTACCAGGCGCACACTCAGTACTAAATTTGTATTTGAAAAAAAAATTTTTTTTTTTGTTGAAGACACACTAATATTGAGACGGACAAATTCATAAGCATGAAGAGTAAGACATAATAAGGAAAACCGGTTGTAGATATTAGGACATAATCGAGAGATTGACATTATCTTGTGGAGGAAAAATTGTTACGTTCATGTTGACATACATATGTTGGTACCAACAGCAAAAATATGACAGCGTCCTGTCATACGTAAAAATAAAAAAAAAAACATAAAAATACATTTCCAAAAATAGAAAAAAATGAGATCGACTTGCCGTGTATTAACAATACATTCTCATCACTGTGCCCCTCAATGAAAACAAACATAGGGGAGAAAAAAAATTACGTTAATAAAAGACATAGAGAGAATCACAAGCAAAATGATACGGATTCCGGAATTACAATCACGACCAGCACGACTGCCCGTACATAACAGCAAGTGGCACACCCTATGATTAAATTACTTACAACTACGGAGAAAGTAACGGGTTTGTTGACTGGGATGCTGAGGTTGGTGGGACACATTGTTATCTGTGTTAACAGACATTAAATTGCTTTTGCGAGGTGGGGCTAAACGTAAACGATTGACATGAATTACAAAAGGTTGCGCGGAGTCATCACCTAAGAGTTTAATTTTACAATTTACATCCCCTACTTTGCTTACTACAGTATAAGGACCATCAAATCTAGGTTTAAAAGTGTCAGCCGACTTCATGTATACAATATCATTTTGTTTAAAATTTCGACTGTGAGAAGCAGGCAATTGCCTATTGTTTTGATTGATCTGTTTGAGTTGTAAAGAAGAGTACGCCTCCTCATAGATTAGGCGAAGATCCTGCAGAACATTTTGTATATAATGTGAGGTGTTAAGAAATCGAGGTTGCACGTCATTATCAAAAGTGTCAAAAAACAAGGATAGTTCCCTTCCCAAGTGCAACATGTTAGGAGTGAAACCAGTAGATGAATGAGTTGTCCCATTATATATAGACATGTGAACCATAACAGCAACTTCTAAAGACACATTCTGCTCGAGTAAAGACAGTAAACTAGACTTGATTTGACTATTAATTCTCTCAGAAATCGAATTGGACTGGGGATGAGCACGAGAAGAATGCTGAATTGTAACACCTAAGGCCTTGTTCAGAGAGTGAAATACATCACTGTCAAACTGACGGCCTAAATCTGACAGAAGATACGACATTCTACCATATAGAGAAATGTAATTCAACATGTGCTTAACTATTGTGTTGGCAGTAATATTTTTACAAGGATAAAGGACAACGTGACGAGAAAAATGATCAGTAACCGTCAAAATATATCCATATTGGCGAATTGGACCTACCAGGTCGATTGAACAGAACTCACCAGGTCTCCTCGGAATCCAAATATTTTGCAATGGGGCGGGTTTAATGGAATAGGGCTTCAGTCGAATACAAAAATCACATGATAAAACAAAATTCGACACATCCCGATACATTCCTAACCAAAAATATTTACTAACAACTACCTCATACGTTTTCTTTATTCCGGTGTGAGAAATGTGACAAATTTGCAAAACTTTAGCTTTCAATGTGTCGGGAACAACAATAGTAGGTAAACAAGTTTTGTTGCGAACATGCATTAATAGGTTTGTAGTTGGACAAATGAAAAAATCCTTAAGCTTGTGAGCATGATGCAGATTAGGCTTTTGCAAAAAGGAAACAGCTTCTTTAATGTACGGATCATTAAGTTGCTCACGTAAAAAGGTTTTAATAGATATTTCATTATGTGCATCAGTTTGGGCACACACAAATGAATGAGAGCTTAAATTATGACCTGACTGAGGTTCACATAGGGAAGTAGGGTGCGGTCTCAAATAATTAACCACATTAGTGGATTCAACACAAGGAGTATTAGAGGGTATATCACACTGCATATTGTCAGGGGTGGAAATATCAGTGAAGGGAAGGATCAACTCCTTATCCGCATTGGGTTGAAGAGCTGATTCATGTAAATTGGGGTCAGGGCTCCGCGAACAGAAATCTGCTAAAATATTCTGAGGGCCAGGGATATATGAAAAAGTATAGGAATATTGACCAATTTCTAACAACCAACGAGTAACAACATCGGCTGGCGAGGTTACATTGCTGTAACGCTCTAAGGGCTTACTGTCAGACATGAGAATAAATCTTCTATTAAAGAGGTATGTCTTGAATGCTGTCATTCCTTTATATATAGCATACAACTCGAGTTTAATTGGAGGATAATTACGTTCAGACTTTGACAAAGCTTTACTAAAATAAGACACGGGTTTTAGAATACCATCTCTCTTTTGCATCAATACAGCAGCAATTCCCTGAAGTGAAGCATCTGTATTTAAATAGAAATCATCATTCCAATTTGGAAGAACCACAAAAGGCTGCTTAAAAAAGGTAGACTGGAGATCATCAAAAGCTTTTTGGTGAACATCATTCCATTCAAAAGGTTTATTTTTTGCGGTTAATTGTGTCAAAACATGGGTGCGTTCAGCATACTTGTGAATTAAATGCCTATAAAATCCACATAACCCCAAGAATTTCTTGACCTGTCGCACAGTGCGAGGTGGGGCAAATTTGGTAATTTTGGCAATATTAGAAGTAATAGGTTGAATACAGTTGTGTGATATATGAAATCCCAAATAATCAATTTCGGTCTGGAAAAAAACACATTTAGATGGCGATAAAGTTAGATTATGTTTGGAGAGAACAGAAAAGACAGCCTCGAGCTTAGATACCATCTGGTCAAAGTTTTCGGCACAAACCAAAAAGTCGTCTTGAAATGCATGAATTCCGTGAATTCCTAGCAATTTTAACTCATCAATTAACTGATCCACGGCAGATTGGAAAATGTTGCTACTTACCTTAAGGCCAAAGGGCAAACGGTTATGAGCAAAAGAGCCAAATTCGGTCGAGAAAGTCACAATATCTTGGAGATGATTGGGAAGGAGAATTTGCCAATAGGCCGAATGCAGATCTAAAACGGTATAGTACTTATAGGATGAGACGGCATTGATTAACGTAGAAATTTTGGGAAGTGGGTATGTGGAACTTTCGATGACGGAATTTAATAATCTTAAATCTAATGCCATACGGTACTTAGGTGGTTCATTAGGCCCAGATTTCTTACGTACCATTATCATCGGACTCGCATAGTGGCTCACATTTCTAGAAATAATTCCAGCCTCAATTAATTCATCCAATTCTTCCTGAACCTGTCCTTTTAACGCCTGAGGAATTTCAAAAGGTAAGGCCTTAATTGGATTATTGTTACGCAAAATGACTGAAGGAGTGACAATGTCAGAACACCCTAAAGCTTTGACAGATTTACTAAACACAGAAAAATTTTTCATCAAAATGTTTAATAAAATATCTTGTTGTGAAGTATTTAAGTGATCTAATTTAAAATCTGAAGGACTAAGTTCCTCTTTCCTGATTTTTAATACTTCGTCTGATGCAATAATTTGGTGACAAAATTGGGATTGATTGCTTGAGCATGTAGTTTCATTCAAAGAATCATTTAAAATTTCAAACTGTTCAGTGACATGACCCATTACCATACCTTTATTTAAATGAAGAGGATTGTTACCAATATTTCTGATAATAGAGGAGAAATTATGTTTCTCGACTAAGTGCACAGCGGGATGAATTTCACAAGTTATGTCATTAACGGTAGGAATAAAATAAATTTCAGATGATTTGACCGGTATGTCAGATAACGAAAAATTAGCAATGGCAGTTTCCCCCGGTTGGATAATTAATTTGTTTTTAAGAGCAACAGAAAAAGCCTTGTCACTATGCAGAGAATTAATTTTGGCCAAATGTTGTGAGATGTCAGTTTGAGGCATTAAAGGAGCTTTAAAATTATCAAAAGTGGCACTGCTGGTCTTAGTGTCAATTAACACATTGAAACGGGTTAAAAAATCATAACCTAATATCCCATAAAAAGAGGAAGGTGCAAAATCAGCAACAAAAAATGGGTGCTTAAAGAAATTTTTACCAATTTTAAATGAAACCTCAGCGCACGCAGAAAATGATAAATTAGAATTTACAGTCCTGATTGTGACAGTGCGTGAGAGAAATCTGCATTTTGTCAAAGATTTTATCTGTTCGAAAACAGCTTTTGAAAATAAGCTGACCGAAGATCCTGAATCCAAAAGCATTGGGAATATCTCATGACCAATTGAAATATTAAGTATAGGTAAGTCGCTAACCTTGTTATCAGAATGAACATTAAAAATGGATTCGGATTGTTTGCATTGAGACTCATCAGGCTTTGAAAATTTCGACAAAAATTCCCCAATAGTATCTTTACCAATGGAGCTATTTAAAAAGGTATGTAAATCTGGATATGTATTATGTTTCTTACATTGAACAGATTCAGTCTCCTGTACACTAATATTTTGAGGGACCAGAGATGAGAAATCAGTTACCGAGGCCAAGCCGTCCCTCATGGATGACCCCCTCGCCAGTTTAAATTGTCTCCATTTTGTGTTGGAGTATTAAGTCTTACTTCCGGCGATGAAAATCTGTTTTGCGACAGAAAATGTTGGGGTGGAACAAACTGGTTGGGGAAATTAAAGTTACCTCGTGGCCTAAATGGAATACGAGGGGCAAAAAAATTTTGAGTTTGAGGCCTATTTTGACCTTGATTTGAGAAATTGTTAAGGGGTTGACCCCCATTGTAAATCCGGCAATTAATCATTAAGTGGTTTGTTCTACCACAAAATACACAAAAAGTGTTATTAGAATTTGGAGAGGCTTTTTGCTGGGGTTTGGGCAAAACAGTTTTCTCATTAACGGAAGAGACGCGAATGTACAAAGGACATTCAACAAGTGGGTGTGGACTTTCCCCACAAAGACGACAATTTGACATTAATTTAGTGACACATGTTGTTAAAGATCGTAAATTTTCGGCCAAGGCATCTATTTGCACTTGAGCACTAGTCATAGCATTTGTCAATTTTGGTTGGCCTGTTACATGTAAACAGTGTAACTTATTAGCCTTGTCGACTAAATCGGTAAACTTTGACGTGTCGACATCAAGTAATTTGTCCTTGATATTCAATGGTAAAGCCGCCAAAAATTGGTAAGATTTTATTTGGGTGAGGGCAGCACTATCCGTAATAAAAGGATATGCTGAGTGAGCAGCACGTTCAACACGATGTGCTAAACTCTGAATATTCTCATGAGTTTCAAATTTGATATTTTGAAATTCTGAAAGGGACACAGAAGAAGGGGTATGCATTTTGAAAAATGCACGCAATTTGTCACAAGCCTGGTTAAAAGTCATAGACTCCAAGCAACTGGGATTGGTCGCAAAAAAATACAAGGCAGAGCCAGAAAGTTTTGACTTTAAAAACATAAGAGTCGTGGGATCATCCCAACCGTTTAAATTCTGCAAGTCCTTAATTTGTGATATAAAAAATTCAACAGTTTCTGGCTCGCCTGAATATGAGGGAATGGGGAAGTTAAAATTCCTACTCGCCACAGCACCTTGAGGTGACTCATTGGCCATATTCACACCTTGGGGTGGGTCGGTTTGAGTACTACCAGTTGACATGGCAACAAATGTGCCGTCTTTTACTTTAGCACAAAAATCAATGAGCATCTAATATAATTTTCACTTAATTCACACGGTGCAATCATGAGAAACAAAAAATTTTAAATGCAAACATTGTTGAAAGCACATGCACACATGAGAATAAATGCAACTAATAAAATAAAAATTGACATCAAATTTTTGAACTAAATTAAAAATATAAAATTAATATATCCCCCCATTAACATCACAGAAATACAAAAAGCCATATGAAAAAAACAACAAAAGTGCATATGCATTCAACTTCAGAAAAAAAAAGGCATTCAAGACCTGGTCAAAAACGGCGCCATTTTGTCATGATGCGCGCGATTAATTTTGTCAAATTATACGAAAACCAAAAAAATAACGATTTTAGGCCGTGGAAGTGGAAGCATCGCTGCCGCGCATAACCTCAGACCAACGACTGCCTTGAATGCCCAAGAACAAAAATTTAAAAGAGACTTACCCGGGGGTGGTGTTTGTTGACGATAGAAAACACAAAATTAATTACCACACATTCTTTATTCTACGTTACTTCCAAGCAGACATGAAGACAGGCACTAGGCATGGTGATCACCAGAACATTTCACATAGTAAAAAAACAAATGCGAGGAATCCAGACTTGAGAGTTCAAAAAAAAAGGGCGGAGCTGGCAGGGGTTGCAAAGTTCGTTAACGGTCAAAAAAAACGTAGAGTTCACGCGGAGGGTGGTGAAGTATTTAATTGTAATGTACGGAGGACGGACAGTTCATTATGGTGGGGTGTAATTCAGGGATGACTTATTGTTGACGATTTCCGTTGAAGGCCAATGTACGTTGAGACAAAAAAATGGCGCTGGTTGTAATCTCCATGGTGACAATGTTGAGCTCGTCGCACGCTTAAAAAGGAATCGAGGTACTTTCAAGGTAATTGCGGATCCATGCCGTCACCTCATGCTCATTTGATTATCGAAAAAGTAGTTACATTAAGGAGACGATTCAGGTGCACTCTGCGTGCCGCCATCGGACGCCATCATTCAGACAGGTGATGGATCACCTACGCTCTCATCATCGGCTGCGACGAAGTAACGGTCTTGATTATTATATTGTAAACATATATGAAAAAAATAAAACGTTCACCTCATGTTGAGGTCTTAACAATTTCGCGGCGAGCAACGGCCGTCCCCAGACGCCGTGCACCGATGCATCATTATCGCCATCGTAGAACAAAAACCGGAGCCGCAGAAAATGCGACCGAGCGGACAGAGAGCAGCAAGTAGAGTGAAGTGGGGTGGAAAAATGAATCGGCAAATGAGCGATCAGATCCAGGTACGCGGTGATGCGCGGGAACCAATGAGTGCGTTTGGCGCCCAAACAACGAAGGGAAGGGGACGCTACGCCATTTTAATGGCCGACAAGAAGATGCAAAAAATTGGATCGACGCTTGAAAAATTGACAAAAAGTTAAACGATGGGAAAAGTGAATAAGTCATATTTTGATATCGTAAAGTGTGCAAAATTTAACGGGGGAATGCGGGGAAAACGTGGAATGCACAAGAAAATAAAAAAACAACAAAATGGGGGAAGAAAACGATTAAAATGACCGAAAACATGGGAAAAATGTAAATGGGTAAAAAATGTGATATGCATTATCACACCACCCTAGCTACCTTTTACAGGACAGACATCACCGAACGAGTCTTAAAAAAAGAGAGCAAGTCTCAACTCCGTTCGCTGTTAAATACTCTGTCCTCATCAGTATTCACATCAATGCCCTCACGTCCACGCAACCAATGAGGATGCACCAAGTGGCAGAGACTCCTCCCTGGTAAGCCAATGACAGGAGTCCGTTACGTCACTCGTCCAATCCGATCACTCACTTCCGATTCACTCGGATCGTTGGTTCGAAAGAGCATCGGTTGATTATCGTGAAGTTCAGTTACCTGGGAAAAAGTAAGTGTAGAGATGTTTGTAGAAATTCTATTTCTAACAAACTTCTCCCGCTGAGCCTAATACGCAATTTCGGAAAGTACGCATACATAATAATGGAAAATATGTATACTTTAAGTAGAAATGAAACATTTTTTTAACATATGATAAAATATATCAAAATTTCAGTCATAACAAAAAATTGGATGAAAATAATTGATATTTAACAATAAAAATGCAAAATATATTGTTTTTTACAGTAACTAAAAATACCAAAATTAAACAATCTATTTTCTACAAAACAGGAAAAATATATGGGCTTAATATTATGAAATTCTTGAAGAATATTGTAACAATTAATATTTTAAAGCTGCATGAAAAATTTCAAAGCACAGATAAATGCGCATTGAGCATTTTAACACTCATACGTAGTGTTACGTCTTTTTTTCTGCTTTGAGCAAATGACACATCTCCGTCTAAGTTCTTTGCCTTCTTTTTAAGCGTATGATTTTCGAAAGTAACTACTGAATGAAGAACTCCAACAAAAATAATTTATAGTTGCTTCAATGTGACCCAAAAAATCCATAGATGGTCATAAATTAAGATATTTCCTCCTCGGAAAGATAACGTGTTCACCATGGCTACCAAATGAACATTAAATTAAAACCCCTTGCTAGAATATCTCCCCTCCAATCCCAATATAAATGGAACCGAAACTAGAAAGAGCCACTTCAAAATGAGTACACGTTTCCCTTCTCACTTGCGAGCACATGTTTATATTTTCTTTCACGAAATCCAATAAATCACAGACACTTGACAGACCCCATACTGACAACCAGGGTTGCCAGACGTCTCGGATTTCAAGGGACAGTCCCGTATTTTGAAAAATTGTCCCGCGTCCCATGGAACTTCCACACGGGACAGCTAAAGTCCCGTATTTTAGTTTATTACAATATTTTACAAAACGAGGCATTATTTTAAGGAGAAAAATTAAGTAATGCATAAAATGTGAAAAAAAGAGTAAAAAGAAAATCATGTGGCAGCAAACGCAAAAATTATTTTCGTTTCAATTTGGTTTTGTTTTATCATGGGCGGCAGACCAATGATTACTTCCTCTTTGCTCATTGACTAATGTTCGAAACATATCCCTGCGCATGCGTCGGCAATCGACTTTGATCTGCGATATTTTGTAAAGTTTAATGCTTTGATACAATTGGATTTCTCAGATTTTTCATGAAAAACGTTCTATGTCAAAAAGCACCCCTTAAAAATACACCATATCCAGTAATTGCCTCCAACCTGAAAAAATATCCCCCCCCCCCCCGCATTCGTTCCTAGAAGCCTGTCCCGTATTTACGGTTCTTAAATCTGGCAACCCTGCTGACAACAGACAGAGAAATACTAATGCAGGAGAGCAATCCTTTGAACGGAACATGGATAAGTAACGCCATCTAATAGTACACATTTCGTTCCAAACCAAAATGCAGAATAGCGTCATTAGGCCGACTGCTTACTACTTACCGTAATGCACGGAACGGATGCATTTTTCGTCTCTGAAGAACCACCTAGCGCTGACGCAAAGATGCGTCGATCGTCCCGAACGGGTTAAAGCCCAAATAATGAAATAATTTTTCATGCATCAGGCTGGAGACACTTGCATTGTAATTACTCTCCTGAATTTTCCCAAAATTCTGAAGGTATACATTTTTAGTTGAAAAAATGCATTTATGCTTTATTTGTTTATTTTCAATGTTCCAATACTTTCTCTTACATTGCCTGATGTTGTTTTCTCAGTTAACTCTTGAAGATGATTATTTGCTGCTTTTTATATACTTTTCATTTTTACTTCCCTCAACAGCCCTTCTACCCTGTGAATCTACTGCGGAATGTGGCTTTACAGCAGGTGACTACCCCATTTGTTTTCCTGACAGACATTGACTTCCTGCCCATGTATGGACTCTATGAGTACCTTAAGAAGTCTGTTGCATCTATGGCTCTCGAGTCATCAGCCAAGGTATAAAAACTGATCTTCTGTATTACTCTTCTATTATACATGTACTAGTGGTACCCGAACGTCTTTGCCCGTAATAGAAGAATTAAAAGATCTTTTGATTCGCCTGTATATTTACAAATAATGTATGGTGAATTTTCTCGCCAATTGGCTTGTACCCATGTTACGGTTCCACGTTATGATAATTTCATAATTTACTCGTCCATCTTATGGTAATTTTGTTCTTAAAATTGGAATAGAAAAAAAACCACATCGAATTTTCGGAAAATCGCTACAAGGTGCACATACTAACCTTGCTACAAACTAACTAGGTGCCAAATTTCATTAAAATCGGCCAAACGGTCTAGGCGCTATGCGCGTCACAGAGATCCTGACAGACAAACTTTCAGCTTTATTATTAGTAAAGATAATGTTGAAACATTTGTGTTTTAATGATTAATTTGTTTTGACAGAAGGCATAATACATAACTAGTGGTAATAAAACTCAAATCAGAACAAAGCAAAAAATATGTGTTATTAGCTCATCTGGTGTATAAAGCAAAAGAAATTTCTGTTGCATTTATGCTTTCTGTTTTGTTATATTCTTTCATTGAATGTGTCTTCTGAAAAATACAGTATTTTTCAACAAACTTCTTGCTCAAAGCCATTTACCAATTCAGTTAATTTAATGAGACATGTCTAATGTTAACAACAAGCAGTTTGTTCATAAACTTCAAAAAGATTCTTCTTGGAACGTTGTATGTAATTCCTTAACTCGGCAGAAACGAACTTTTAATGGTTTCATATTTGTAGATTTAAAAAAATTCCTACTGAAGAATTTTTGCAAGTTATGTAGAAACCTTTAATCATACCACATGCTATAAATTCTATACACATTCACTTTTAGGCTCTGTAATGTTGTTAACTCATTATATTCAGTAGATTTAACATACCATCATAGCTTCCAAAAATTATCTTCAACAGACCATCTTGACTCTCTAAAGATCTTTCATAAACTATGCAGAATTTTCTTAAAATGTAAAAGTATCTTCCATAGATGACGAAATGAAAACAAACATTGTCAAATATCAAACATTAAGTATTATTGCTTGTATTCAATGTGACATTGTACGCCTTGACCAGGAAATTTAGAGTGAGGCAGCAATTATTCATTCAAATAAGAAATGGAGTTCGCCAAGAGTCAAGGTGGTCCCTTTGTCAGGTTATTCCCTGATCCCTTCCTTATGAAACTTATACAACTCTGATAACCAAGTCAATACCCCTCAAGGGCCTGGCCCTTAGTTTCCAAAAAGGCTGAGATGGCTTCTTGTCAGCTCTTGGTTGACATAAGTTGAGATTAAATGGTTGAAGGTTTTTAAAAGGTTTCTATATCTAGTTCTACCTATTAAATTGGCACCAATTTGTTAACCCTTTCTAAGACAGGAGTTCTCAACTTTTTCCATCCTATCTACCCCATTTTGTATCGTTAACTATGTGTATACCCCAAAAGAAAACACTTTGGTTTTATTAAAATGTATAATTTTGTTTAACTCATCAACTGTTACTTTATGGGGAGATAACATTTCCGGGCTTATTGGCCGTGGTCTAATTGGAGTAGAAATTCCAGACGTTTGGGCTTGCTTTGCTGCAGCTATCATGAGTGGTTTGAGCTTGGTGAGACTGATTCCTGGCTCCGGTATTTAAGAGAACTGCTGCTGGGCTGCCTGTCCTGATTGGGAGGCATTCTCAAGCCGCTGGTGGAATAAGGTTCCTGATTGGATGAGATTCAAGCCTCTGGGTTGATGACGGCTGCAGCAAAGCAAGCCGAAACGTCTGGAATTTCTACTCCAATTAGACCACGGCCAATAAGCCCGGAAATGTTATCTCCCCATATTGACGCCGGCCGTGAAAGCCTTAAACAGTATTTAACTGTTACTTTAACTAATAAAAATTATTTTAACAAGACAAAAGGTTGAAAGTTTTGGGAAATAATTAGTGGATTTACTATTTACTAATAAATTTCATGTATATCCTTTTTAAGCTATTTCTTATCCTGTGTATGACTGTAGAATATATCCATCATTCATGTATCATTTTTAATGTAAAATGTATCAATGTAATTTTCTGTCCAGGCCCTCATTGTTCCAGCCTTCGAGACGCAGAGATATCGTTTAACATTCCCCAAATCAAAAGCAGAACTCCTTTCCATGCTGGACATGGGAACACTTTTTACATTTAGGTTAGTGCAATTTTTAGCTATTTATTGCTACTCTAATCTCCCCTTTATGATTAATGAATGTAAATTTATTTTATTTAATCAAGTGTTTTTACAAAAAGTTCCAAAATATGATTTTAATACAGGGGTACCCAACTTGTTTTTTATCACCCTAATGCTTTTTTTTTCCCCTTAAGAGTGCCAAAACAAGAGGAAAGACTGCTTTAGTACCTTCCTGCTTTAAAAACTTATAAATTTCTAAAATTTTGCTTCAGTCTAGTCATGTAACTCAACAACTTACTGTAAGATTGCAATGTAACTATAAACAACAATGCAAAATTTCTGTGGCAGCGGGAGGATAAAAAAAACTTCAATAGAAATTCTTCTGGGCCACTTTTGGAAATAAAACCAGAAAACTCCTTAGCGAAAAGTAAAGGGCCCCAAGTTGAGAATAGGGAGATGGTAATGGGGTCATGACTCCCCCCCCCCCTCTATTTAAACCATTGAAACAATATATGAATAAAATGTAAGTAATTGCAGTAATTTTTTTTTATTTATTTTTAAAAATTTAAAGGAAACATTTGTAATATTACATCCTTTCATTGCTTATGATATTTATTAATAACCGTTTTGTCCTATTACTTGCATTATTCGCTGATTCGGTGCTTTTTATTGACACCCAAGCAGTTTCAGAAATTTTTCGCTTCCAAAACTGTATGTTTGTTTGTAGGGGTAGGGAGGGGTCATTTCTCAGCATGATCCCCTTCCCTTAAAATTTCTCTGACAGCAGGAGTATAAAAAAACTTGAATAGGATTTTTACTGGGCCACTGTTAGAAATAAAAGATATCCTCCAAGTTAGAAGTAAAAAGCCCCAAAATAAGAGTGAGCTTTCGCTATCTTCAGAAGTTAATTAGGCCTTGTAAATATGATCTCATTTTCAGTTCAAAATCAAGTGGTTTAACTGCCGGATTATGAGTTGTTCTTTAATTTAAACAAGTTTATTTCTTTTTTTTTTTGAGCAATCACGATTGCTTATTGCTTTCATTTGACTGTTTTTGGCGTCCTTTGATTTTATTTTCCCACCGTCACCCTCCGCACCGTCGACCGGGTCCTCACGATGCTGCTCCTATAGCAAAAGCCATCACTCGGTTGTTCCCATGTCCTACACAAACAAACGCACGCACACACAAATACATACACACACGCATACACACACACACGTACACACAACTACTCACACATTCATGCCTGCACACAGACACAAACACATGCCTACACACATACACATACCCCCCCCCCTTACACACATTCATACACACAACTACCCACACACTTATGACTGCACAGACACAAACACACATGCCTACACACATATACACATATCCCCTACACACAAGCACACATACCTCCTCCCCACACACACAAACACAAGCCTACATACTGTTTGACCACGGATTGCATGTAATTCGGCAATCTGCCAAGTAAAGGCTATTCCATCTGAATGAATCTGGCAGGGATGATGGGAAAATAGCGATGGGATATTGATACACACGTTTTATAATGTCACTAGTGCCTTATTCATTTATTGTATTCTCGAAAATAAAATGAGGGGAAACAAAAATAGTTTCCATGGAAACAGCAAAAAGAATATTAAACATTTTCATTTTGTTCAGGAACGTAAAAGCAAAATGGTAAGCTCAAAACTTCGTTGTGAATAAATAAATCAATTAATTTTTGTCATGAGAATATAGATCGAATATACTGTAGGTTTAAAAAATGCTGCTGTGAGTAAATTTTCATTTTTACTAAACTAAGGCTAAATAATAGAGAGGCAAAAGTGCACATTTGAAACAAACCAACTAACATCCCTATAATAATAGATACGTCCATTTCCGCCTATACACCGGATATTAGCCTTTCCATGTAATCAATGGTCAAACAGTAAACACACTCGTGATTGCAAAAAACATAATTTGAATTCAAGATGCCAAAAATTCAAATTAATATACATTTTTTTTCATCTTTCTCCCTTTCTCGATCTTCAAGCTAGAAAATCTCTGTATTAAAGTAAATCTTTTGCATTGGATGGCAACCGTGAATACATAAGATTAATGTAACCTTTCTTTTTTTAGGTATCATGTATGGACAAGAGGCCATGCACCAACTAACTATGCCAAATGGAGAACTGCCACAACTCCTTATCGTGTTCAGTGGGAGCTGGATTTTGAGCCCTACATTGTTGTACGTAGAGATGTACCTGAATATGATCGTAGATTTGTGGGTTTTGGCTGGAACAAAGTCTCGCACATTATGGAGTTGTATGCACAAGGGTACGATAAAAGGATTATTTTTAAATATTATTGTAGTATCCTGTAACTGTGTTTCTCCCAACGTAACCATCTCTTCTCTGTAAACTCAAAGCCAGACTCTGTTAAGTAACATTATCACTACTTTGCAGGCAAGCAAAAAATTGTTTGTCTAATGCAGTCAAAGTTTGGCACTTGCACGCTTATAACACTGGTAAATGTTTACAAAGGATTTTTTTTATAGAATTACATTGTTAGGACTCGATGCAGAAAAGGATTGTTAATAGTCTTGAAAGCTTGAAATTTTAAATAATCTGTGTCATTATTCTCAGTGTTTTAGCAAGAAATTTTCTGAGATTTTAAGACAAACAATTTCTGTTAAATATATTTTGCAAGAAAAAAATATCTGAATCATACATTAAAGAACAAAACTGAATGGCCAAATACAGCAATTAACACAATGAGAATTAACACTGAGCCATTTCATGTATATTTTCAGCAGTCTTTAATAAAAAGCCCAACACATTATTAAGTGCTTGCATTAATACTATTTAATTTATTGTTGTTGTTACTTGTACCAGCTAGGTTGGTAAGTTTGGGGTGCATTACTTAACTTTTCCAACCTTTAATTTATTGTTTGGCATCATTACATAGGCTACAGGAATTACGGTTTTTTGCACACTTCTATACTAATGCATATGGTATATTTCATTACGTTATATAGCTGTGTTTATGAAAGGTATTGTTCAGACTTTTAATAGACCTATAAATTTATTAAGTTGTGCACTTTAATATGACTTTCTTTCATTTCAATAGTGTAAATAATGCATAAAATTTTTGCTTTTACAGGTACGAGTTTGTTGTGCTTCCAAATGCTTTCATTGTGCACATGCCTCATGCGCCCAGTTTTGACATTGCCAAATTTCGATCAAGCTCTCAGTATCGAAAGTAAGATTTAAGCAAATGTTACAGCTCTTTTTAAAGCACATTTTGTGCATGTATGTCCTCATAGAGACTAGTACCGACTCGGAAACATCCTAAGTGATATTCAGTCAATGACCAATTCCTGAAAACGGTGGTTTCAGCAAGAAACTAGTTTTATTAGATATTTTGATTGTGAGCACCTTCTGTGACATTTGATTCCACTGGGATATATTGCAGATTATAGAAAGCATCAAAAGTTAGATGTTACATACGCATAAATGCCCAAGGATCCCCCCCCCCCCAACACACACATATACATACCAGTCTTTTTTTTTCTTCTTCTTCTTTTTCCTGTTCAACTTATGCACATTAAGTTTTTCTCCTCAAGTTTTCAAGTCATTTAGTTTTCAAATGGTGACTATTAGTTTTACTAAGCTAATTATTTAGTTAACGTTCCATTCTTTTTAAATTTTCTTCTGTTCTCCTACATAATATTTTGTTAAATTAATGCCCATCACACTGTTTAAAAAAATTTTTATTTTTTTATTACTCAACTGTAAGTTTAATTTAACATTTGTACGAAGTTAGTTGAATGGCAATTAGTCTCTCTTGCAAAGTTACACTTGCTGGGATCACCAGCATGCAGCGTATCTGTAAATATCATCATGTAAAACTGTAAATACAACTCATTTCTTCAATTCCAACGTATCAGTGTACTTTTTCCTCCAACATATTTGTTCGTATTGCCCTAACTTAGTATGGTACACAACTGTCTTTTGTATAAAGTAACACGTTATTTCTTATTAACATAGGAAATACTGTCTTTTGTTATAGACACAGCCTCACTGTTTGGTTTTTCTGTATGCTGATCTTGGGGGCATTTTAAGTGCTGATTTTCCATTAAGGCAGATTAAACGGCTGCATAAAGTGGAAAACCTCACTTTTTGCCCTTTTTCATTTTTACCATTCTACTGAAAACATCAAAGAATTTCTATTTTCTAAAACAATGACATTTTCTTATTATTAAATAATATTTAATTTATCCATATCAAGGAATTGGAATATTTTGCAAGCATAAGCAATTAGTTACAGATTTTTTGCAAAAGAAGCAACAAGAAGGGGGAATTCCAGTGATTTTTCTACTGTCATTCTTGTACTTACTGCAGTACAAGAATGACAGTAGAATGGCGGAAATGACGGCTGGAAATGACTGAGCTGGCGGTGTATTTCTTGTATTTCTGCTTTAACCCTGGCTAATTGGCTGTAATTTATTGAATATGTCATTCTTTGGTTGAAAAATAATTGATAAGACCTGTGGATAGAATCCTCACTGCACTTGTCATTGCTTGACGACCTATACAATAATAAACTGCATTTTGGCGGGCTAATAATCAAGCTTGGGTCACTGGAAACATTTTATTAGAGACGTACCGAGTAGCACTTTGGCCGAGTGGCCAAGTACCGAGTACTCGGCCTTTCACTACTCGGCCGAGTTACCAAGTGCCAATTATGGTTTAAGAAAAACCACCGACACACATGTGATGAATTTTGAACTTATTGGAATAGTAGTATAGACCTCCTTGTCCATATAATAGTTTTTAAAACTAAATTCCTGCTGAAATTTAACTATGCATGATTTAAAAAATTCTGGTTGTGTCAAAAATTTTACAAAAAAAATATTTTAAAAATTAAAAATAAATAAATAAAAGGTATGATTAATCAAGTTGTGGAATTAAAACAAATTATATGAAATCTATTATAGTTCTAGTCCGCCAAACATAAATAATTTTTAAAAGCAAATAAAACAAATGTGCAGGAACACTGCCGACATGTGTTTCTGCATTACAAGGACCGTCTTTTTCAGTGCATAAACTGTGAGCTAAAGAATGTAAAGACATTCGACGAAAAAATCCGACTTTTGTCGGATACCTTTAAATCCACGAACTTGCATTTTGTGCATTGAAAAAGGAATTCCTTGTAATGCCAAAACACTTATCTGCACTGTGCTTTTAACATTGTTTTATTTCCTTTTATTTTTTAAGCAAAGGTATTTTTACATTTTTATAACTAATTTTTGTTTGTAGCAAAAATCTATTTTTAATATAAAAATTCCATATTTTCTACTTACCTTTTTTGCATAATTTTTAATAAATAAGTTTTATTAACTTTGGGGACATTAAAATAAAGATTTATTCCATTGAAGCATTACAACCTTCATTATTCTCAAAATTTAAATTTGACTTGTAAATTTGAATTGTAAATGATTGCAGAATATTATATGCTTGCGCTTTTTTATAAATTTTAATATCTGTCTTGGACAATATTCAATTTTTTGCAACTACTCGGTATTGGCCGAGTATCTGATCAAAATTTGGCCGAGTACCGAGTAGTTACCGAGTACTCGGTACATCTCTACATTTTACGATTGGTTCCAGAGCTCTTTCCAGAAGTAAAGTTATTAAACTCACACAGCTCAGAACTAACTGGAAGAGCTTTTAGGAGTGACAAAGGAGGACTAAAATCCACAAGGATACCGACATGGGTAACACACAACCAAAAACATTTACATTGAAAAGTTTGAGCCATTCCTAGACAGTAGAAATGATCTTTCTGATTTGTTAGTGAAGGAAGATTCTATCATGGAAATGACACAAGTGATCATGGATGCGTTAATGCTCTGCGAAGAAAGACGGAGAAAAATTCTTAACGACTGCCAAAAGACTATCATAGCCTTTTGGTCTTTTTATAAACAGAACACGAAATTTATGTTTTCTTTATGCATGTTGTGCATAGAAATACATATAAGTGCACATTAACGTTATTATACAATTAGTTATCAATAGAATGAAGCTTTTTTTTTTATCTACAGAACCTAAGCCCTATTTTAACACTAATAATTAAGTCTTAATTTACTCGGTTTTGTCAAGTTCTAAAATTTTACAACTTGAAAATTTTTGGGAAGACAATGCCTTATCAGCTTCTCATTTTCATTTTTTTTAGAACATCTATTTGTCATGTTAATGTGAATTCTTTTAATTTTCATTTCAACTTGTATTTTTGCACTGAACTGAATCAACCCGTTTTTAGAAAAGCTACAGTGGTACCAAAGACCTTGAAATCTTTGGTGATACTTTGCCTCAGTTTTGATTTACGCGGCACTTCCGTGGAACGTAACCTCTGTGCAAAATGAGGGTCTACTGTACTGCAGTTTCATTCTAGTTTGAACTCGACAGTCTGGAATAGGGAATAACCGAGCTGGAGGAAGATACCATCTGGTTGAAGCTGAAAGTGCCAATAAGCTGGTAGATAAAGTAAATTTATCTCATGAGCGAGAGTCCCTGTACATGGTGCGGTTCAACTTTGTAAGTTGAAGGCAAAACTTGGGTATTAAATTTTTATTAAAGCTTGGGCGTATGGGCAGTAACTTGCTGCTCAATATCCAAGCTTTGCTTTCAATTTAAAAGTTGAACCACACTGTCTGTGGACTCTTGCTGGTGAGATAATCTGGTAGATTATTTCACCAACAAGCTGATAGATTATTTTACCTATCAGTTTATTGGCACTCTCAGTTTCAATGAGATGACATCTGCCTCCAGCTTGGTTATTCCTATTCCAGACTGTTGATTCTGAACAAGGAATATGCAGTCTCTGAATGGGATAACGGGGCTGTCACTATATTGTATGCAGTAAACATTGTCTAAACACATCTAATCATAGCGGCACAGGCCAAGACCATCCTTTGCAGCTTTATTAAGCTTAGTTTTCACAATGTCTAAACTGGTCTTAGACCATCAGAAAATGAAACTATAAGTGATAATGGGACCATCTGAGTTTTATTTTTTTAACTGTAGATAACATAATTATAAATGCACAAGCTGATATAAACATAGAAGTTTTTGCATGCATCTCTCTCAAAGTCTACTCAAAAAAAAAGAAAAAAAAAATGCTAAAAAATTTAAAAAGGGACTTCTGCTGCATGCGTTCTAAAAGATCACCAAATTTCCTAAGATTATTTCGCTTAATCGGTACTCCATCCTCACCATTTTCTGAAAGAGCAAATGGTTCAGTTGCTCAGGAATAAACCTCAAAACATTCAATTATATTCTACATTTTTGTAATTTCATCTGTATTTTAGTTCTGAAAATTTTTGGGAAGACAATGTCTTATTAGCTTTTCTTTTTCATTTTTCTTACAACATCAATTTGTCCTGTTCATGTGAATCCTTTTAATTTTCATTTCAACTTGTACTTTCGCACTAAACTGAATCAACTCATTTTTAGAAAAGCTACACAGTGGTCCCGAAGACCTTAAGATCTTTGGTGATACTTTTGCCAAGTAACAGCAGTAGAAACAATGTCTCAAACCAGATTTCAGTAGGGAAACAATTTATAGTGGGGTAAGGGGAGGGGCAGAGTCAAAAACCCAATGTAAGGATGATAAAGAAATTTTGTAAAAGGGTTACTTTGTACATGGTTAGCTTATAGAAAATTTTGTCAAGGTTCTCAAAAAAAAAAAAAAAAACATTTTGTACCAGTAACTGTTAATTATTCAGGCTATCTGCTGTTCAGAGTGAATGGGGTTGTTTCCTTCAGTCAAAAGTAGTACTTTTTGTCACTGAAATTGATAGAATAAGCAAAAAAAAATATATATATAACATGGACCCAGAAAATACTTTCATTTTCCCAACAGTTTTTTTTTTAAATTAATTTTTTTAAATGTCCGATTTTTCAAACAAGGCGTGGTCTTGATGACGTCACAACTGATGCACTTTGCCGCATCTTTCTACCATGTTTCCACGTTATGATGATCAAGAAGTGAATTAAAATTGTGCTCTACGCTTGCTATCAACCATATCGTTGCCAATACACGTGAGTAAAGATGCAAATTAAATATTTTGCTCTGTGAATTTCAATACCAGAATGGCATTTCATCATTTGTAATGTCATTGGACAAAAGCATAAATACTGAAAATGCACCGATTTAAGTTATTTTTTAAAAATATTAAACTTAAACGAATTATTTAAAGCATGTTCTTTTAGAAAAAATACTTTTAAAATTTTGGAAACTACCTCATTATTTGGAACAACATAAAGGAACTTGGACTCGTAAAAATGTCTGCTATTTAGAAATGTCCATCAAAGGAGGTTTTATTGTACCAATTACTTAATTTCCTTAGTACGTTTCAAGGTCATTGATTTATTTTTAGAAGTGGCAATTGATATATTATCTTTTAATCACCATTTTTACCCTATTTTTGTTACCCTGTGGCCAATGGTGACCATTAATATTGCCCTTTATGTGTATACATGTATTCATAAAAAGATATTGTTTATTTTTTTTTAATCTGTATTTCCCATCTCTAGTTGAAAAATTTAAACCATCTAAACTATTTTCTTTTTATGTTTAGGTGCTTAAAAGTTCTGAAGACTGAGTTTGTGAGAGACATTTCTCGACGTTATGGTAAACAGTTTTCGGCTGAGAAGAAAAAACTTGCTAGATAACACAAAGACTAAATTTTTAAAGTTCATTTCTTATTGAAAGACTTTTTACTGCAGTTGACTGTGTTGCAAATCTTGCACTTGAACTGTGATGCAAACCAAATATAAGTGCAAGTGTGAAGACTAAAACGAAAGACTTATAACAATTGTTAAAATATATTGGAGAAAAGAGAGCAAATCAGAAATATATATATATTTTTTCTTTCCTAATTTTGGTATGATATTTTTATATTTTAAACTGTTACATTTTCAACTTAATCATAATTATTAGAATGAGAAATTGAATGTTCTCCATCTTAAATGTATTCAAATAAATGGATTGGAGACTCTTCAATCTCTTGCAATAGCAGCTGAAAGAGATTAAACCAAGACCAACCTACTTACTCAGGATGTGGCCTGTCCAATGAGACGTCTGCTTTGTCCGCACAAAATTGAAGCATTTTACCTCATTGGCTAATATCTTAAATCATTGCAAGGTGGCATATTCAAGCTTTAGTGCTGTAAATAACTTTTTCGCTCATTGATTTTGTAACGTCATTTTGTTGATTGTTTCACTATGTTCATTTTCTCGAAATGATTTTTTCATTTACTGCTAAGCTGGGTAGAGCTAGAAAAATCTTTATTCATTAGTTATCGGTAGTGATGATTTCATTAATAGCTACTTATTTTTTAAATAACGGCCACTTTTTTGCTCAAAAGAACTAAACTATGTATTTTTAAAATTTGTTTCAGTGTATAATCCTTGAAAATACGTTAATCAATGTAAATAACGTATATTTCATAAATTGGTTCAAAAAGGCTGATTGTTGAACTTTGTGGAAATAATTTAATTTATTCTTTGAGGTGGGGATTTACACATCATTTTTAATCGCTATTTATTTACTTTAATTTTCGTTTAGTTGTCCTGTGGCCGTGGCGATTGCTAATTTTGTCCTTTAATTAAGTGGGATGATTCTTTACAAAAGTTGTAATATATGTCGAAGAATAACTTCATGTACAAGTTGTAAAACCTTGAAATACTTGTTCTTATTATACTTTTAATTGCATTCTGTCACATTGCTTCTCATGCGTTGCTTTGTTTTTTATTTTGCTATGAAATCGTGACCAAAAAATTTTCCCATACGATATTGAAAACTTTTGCAAAGTAATTCTCAAAATATACTTCAACTAAAACAAAATAACTAAGAATATCTTTAAAAATTTAACTTTAATAAAGAATATCTTCAAAAATTATATTAAATATATTGCAATTTGAAACGTTAAATGCATTGGTAGTAATATTCATTAAATTTTATACAAATACAAAAGTGACGACCTGCAACAGGCTCTCAGCCTTGCTAGACTGGTCTTAGTCAGTTTATCAATCCCCAATGAAGATCAAGAGTTCTGTTAAAACTATTTATCTCATTACAAGCAATAGTTACTTTCAGTAAACCATTCCAACTGGCTAAAACTCTACTTAAGTAATAATTTTTCCTGATTTCAAGATTAAAAGCTTAACAAACTCTGGTTCTGTCTCCTATGCGAAAAATGTAGTCATAACTGAATGATTTCCCACCTGATCTTTTTTTCTGAGGATAATGCATATGAAGACTTTCTTGCATAGTCCTATTCTAAATATGAAAATCTCCTTACTTACTTAGTAGCCCTCGGGGCCCTTTCCCATAAGTATCTTATTCAAATAAGGAGATCAAAACAATGCAGAATAACTGAAAAGAGCATTTAACTCAAAAGTTGCTTAAAATTTGCTAAGTATTGCTCAATTTTTTGCCAATAAATTTATAGTATTCATATAGTATTTAGTATATTTGAAATTATTTTATTGCAGGCTTTCATCTTAATTAGTAACTTAATATGTGTTTTGTACCTTTTTATTGTGTAAAATTACAGAAATAAATTATCATTTATTGATTCTAATATATGATGATTTAGAATTGCCTTAAAAATATGTATATATATATATATATATATATGACTTGTATTATTGTAATTCAAAGATATAGCAATAAATTTACGGGTATGGTGCTGAATATGGTACTTATTCTGATTCTTTGTGAAGAAATAATCTCTGGCCAAATTTTTACATGCAAAGGATTTTTTATATGCTGAATCTAAATTACAATTTAAACACTCTTTGTGAAATTGTTCCGTCAATAATAAACAAATATTTTTCAATGAATTTAATATTATACTAGGCAGGTAAATGATGGTATAGGCACACTCTTTTCCTTTGCGTTTCCCTTCTGACATCTAACTTTAGTTTTACTGTATAAGCATTCTTATTTGGTTTCCTTTGAGAATAAAGCATGGAAGGAACTTTAAATTTCAATAATTTATAGGAGTTTGCAAAAATGCATTTCTTCATATACCTTGAAAACTTAGTTCTATAGACATTACCATGATTTGCACACGGCAGTATATGTTTCATAGCAGCTTCATAATGAAATGAATTATGCATACAGATAACATTCAGTGTGATTAAATACTTGAAAAACAAATTTTAGCAACTTTTAATTAAGATTTTGCATCTAAACTATGATGTGTCTAATGATTTAGCCAGGGATTGCAAGTATAGATTTATTTTGATTATTTTACTTGATTAATATTTCTCCTTCTGAGAATGTTCTCAATGAAAAATGTTGTATATTGAATTCATTTAATTTCTTAAGTCGTAAATTCAATCTAAGATATTCGGATTTTGCTAATTGATGGCATTTCTTGCTCTCTTTTTTTCAATTTGCTCTCGCACATTTACCGGAAGTGATGCCACTCAAGTCTATGTCTGCTGTTGGACAAATGTTAAAGACTAATTTTTTAGACGTTTCAGAGTAGCTGTTTTACTATTGTGTTTCAGTTCCATATTTTTCTTATTTATTTTTTAATCACACTATATATTCTCCTCATGTTGAGGAATATGTTTCTAAAAAAACTAATATAAAATAAAGAGGTTGTTTTTACTGCCCCTAATCTGTGTGTGTTGTTCTTTTTCTTACATGTTTTTTTCTCACTGAATACGTTCTCAATATAATTTATGCTTTTTTTATATGCAAAAAAAAAATCTCTTGACATGCAAAAATAATGTACAGTAGTATCTCTTTTCAGGAGTTTTTCTGGTCCCAGTCTTTTTGAATTGGGACCTCCATGTTTTTGCTTCTGATTAAGGAACAGTTCAGCAAGAAATATAAATGAATATAAAATAGTGAATTTCCTAGAATTGAAGATTCATTTTTTGTTTGAAATTCAACTAGTGAATGAAATTAATATGCACATAGCAAGAATTAGTTAACTCTGAAACATGAATATGCTACTTATTTTGTTAAATTTATCTTTCTCAACATTATTGTTTGCTTTTTTATCTACATTAGTAAAATAATTTACGCATAAAATTTAAAGCTGCTTTTTTTTTTTTTTTTTTTTTTTTTTTTTTTGGCACTTTAAGCATTGAATACCTCATAGAATTTGATAACAAAAGTTGTAAATGCAAAGCAAAACTATCCCATTCAGAAAATAGTATTTTTAAACTATGAGTGTCTTTGAGAATATTTTTGGCTCAGTTTATTTCTTTCATGCCAGTGTTGCGTAATAAAACAGATTACTTAAATGGTTAAATCGCCTTTTTTTTATTACATAGCTTCATTAGTAGCCTTTGATACACATTAAAATCTCACAAATGATGCACACATGTATAAAAGGTTTCTAAACCAAACGCATGAATTATTGTTTCGATGTGACATTATGGAAAATACGTATCCAGCAGAAAAGGTTGATGAAAATATCTTATGGCAAAAGTCTGGAGTTTTCATATTCACAAACAGGACTTACAGGACATACTTACAAACTGGAGTTTTCATATTCACATATTCTCCCATATGAAGGAAATCGTCCAATAGAAAACATCGATGGAAAAGCCGAATACTGTCTTCTTCAGGAACAAACGACACTTTCACACTCTCGATTCTGCCGAAAATGGAATCTGAAATCAAGAAAAGCATTTAAAAAAAAAATTCCACTTGTGCTGTCTGGGTTCTCATCAAAAGGCGATAATTCACAGGAACAACATCAACACTGGAAGCTGAATGCACCAGAAGCCGGATCAAATTGTATAGGGTAAACCTACCCAATTTCGTGATACTAAGGATTCAAACAGTATAATCGATAATCTTTTCTGAATTTATTGACGATATTTTTTCCATAGACATAGTAAACTTTATTCTTAATTATTAAACCATCAAACAGAATTAATACATGATAATATAATGTAATTTAATTATTTTCCAAAAAAGTATCACATGTACCTAAATTCGTGATAGTCTACCTTATTCCGTGAGTCAGTGTACCTAACTTCGTGGTAATGACTTAATCACTGTCACTGTCATTTTCTTCATTACGTACACATACACTACACATGAACACTGTTGGTGGATTTTTTGAATCAACTGCCTGGCAAATTTCATGATACCAATTTAAACAAAAACAACATTGGATCCATGGGATCTTGTTATGTCCTTTGTAGTAACTTTCATTACAGTTGGGGCAGAACCATTCATCTTCAGCTTCACCTTTGCTCTTATTGGTGTTCTTTTTGGCTTTAACCAAACTGCTGGCACTGACACAGGATTTGGTAGTGTCACTAGTACTGGAACTGGTACTGGCGGTGGAAGTATTACCACATGATTTCTCCCCTGGAAGATGAACTGCAGCTGATGGATCACGCCTCTTCCTTGCAGGTTTTGGAGCACGTGCTGCAGAATCAGGTAGTTTTAACACATCATCGATGCCTTCCTTTGTAGCAGGTGCATTGCTGACTGACAGGGAATTTTCATCCATACACCTGTTATCCACGTTTGTTGCCAGGGCTTCATCAGGAATTTTCATCTTGTTTAGTGGGAAAACACCAGCCTTGCAGAATGCAGAAATGATATTTTCTCTGCTGAATGCTTCCAGAAAAGCGGGACTGAACATCCCATGGAAATCGAATCTTCCTGGTCTTCTCAGCGGATTACTTTCTTGAAATTGCCTCAGGTGTTTCTGCCAAGCCAATTTCAAAGGCCGGTATACTGCTACATCCAAAGGCTGTAGCAAATGACTTGTGTGGCTTGGAAATGTTACAATTATGATATCATTCTCTGAAGCCATTGCAATGACTTCAGGAGTTATGTGACTCGCATGTGAATTCATTGATAGCACCACAGGCCTTGCTGAGGAAATCCCCTGGACAAATTTTTGAAACCACATCAGAAATAACTCTGAGTTTATCCAGCCACTCTGAGACACTGCAACTGTTACATTTGGAAGCGCCCCAATTTTCAAACCATCAATCATTCTAGCGCCTTTGAAGATCAGTAGAGTAGGTCCAAATTCACCTGCGGCATTGATGCAAGGTAAAACGGTGTGAGTTTCAGCCTTGTCAGCAATTACTCGATTATAGACGAACCTCTTGCCTATTCTTGTAACAACTCGTCCAGACTTCACAACGTAGCACAGCCCCGTTTCGTCGCAGTTCCAAATTTGTTGAGGTTTGATGCCTTCTGGAAACTTTCCATAAACCTCAGAGAGTTTGTCGTAGAAATCATTGAGTAACACCCTATTAGAATTGTTTGCCCGATATTGGGACAAATTTTCGGGTGTTCTTAGGCCTAAATTGTATCTGCGACGAAACTCACGCCACCACTTCCAACTGGCACATTTTTTCTTGTCGCTGAATGGAAACGGTTTGTTGTTTGAAGCACACTCCTTCTCAGCAAGGGAGTATGCTATGTGCCTGATTCGACTGACCGTCAAACCAAACCCAAGCTCCTGCATATTAATGACAAATTTCACTAACGAAGTTTCAGTTGCTGGGCCTAGAGCAAACGGTCTCCCCACTTTTCTCACATCCACACTGTCACTGTCACCTTCACAGCGTGTTATGTAGTCTTTCAAGGTGCTCCATGGGATGAAAAAATTTTTTGCAGACTTGTACACTGACCAATTTTCATCCACTACCTTCCTCACTGCGAGTTGAAGTGTTTCCTTTGAGTATTTCTTCCGTTTGTTCCCACCTTTCTCTTTTTTCCCACCGGCTAGCTTGCTGTAAATAGGCACCATCTGTCTGAAAGTAGCAAAATTTCATAAGAAATAACTGTTTTTGTAAGCCTCCGTTACGATTATTACACACAAAAACAAGAAACTAATATAAATACCACATTCATTATAGTATTAATTTAAATATTAGTGTAAGAAATATTAATTTTCTTAAGAGATTACATATAAAAACTTACATTAATTATTGCAAGGAGTCACACCACGTGCACACTGTTCTCTTCTAACTGACAAAATGGCTACACAATAAACCAGTTGCCGGAGACCTCCAAAGCTTTGCCTGGGTTTGGACAACATCCTGCCATCTATGAGGAACATGTCAAATTAAGTGTACACAACCTACCTAACTCCGTGGTAAAATAAATGTTTCGTATCACAGAGTAAGGTATGTCACGAAATAAGGTAGGTTCACCCTATAACATGCATACAGTATGGAACCCCAAATCCAGAATGCTCAGGACAGCGACCTTTTCTTATTTTCGATTTTGACCCAAATAAATAGTGAAAACTCTCCTTTCTTGTGGTATTTGTCACGTGTTTCATAGTTTTGCTAATGTTCATGCTAAATTTATTTTATTTTTTGATCAACCTAAATGAAAGTAAACTTCATTATGCTAAAACATAAGTTGAGAAATAATTTTCAGCGGTAAAAGTCCGCCGATGTTGCGTTTTATATTATGCAATGTGCCGATTGAAATAAGAAATAAATCAAGCTTCTACAAAATATAAGTTTGTACTTTTGTTCAATATGCTTTGTATTGCATATGCATGAGGGGGGGGGGGGGAGAATTATCGTTAAACGAAAGTGGATGTTGAAAGACTGATGCAAAATGCTCATTTATACATTGAAAAAACATTTTAAAAAAAACTAAACTGAAGTACTGTGTTTTCAATAAAGAATTAGCAAGCATTAACAATTTTAAACTTTTAAAATATATATATATATATATATATATATACAGTCAAACCTTGATATCTCGAACCTCCTTATCTCAAAACCCTTGATATATCGAAATTTTTTCACAGAAGCAAGCTTCAATTGTTGTTTTTCTTTGGCAATTTTTGTAGTAAAACCAGTTCCAAGGACAATTGATCGACGTTTTTCATCCATTTTCTTCGAAATTTTGTGAATAGGGGATTGGGGTAAGATAACAAGGGAGCCTTGGTGTGAGGTGCATTTCTCTCAAACATGTCGTCCACTTTGAGGAAAGGGGGTCAATGTTTCGTCCGTCAGTTTTCAAGCGAAAACAGAAAACATGCTCCTCATTTTCATCATTCTGCTTTTTTAACTCCTACAAAATGGCCACTGAGAACTTTTTGAATGTGGGGTTACTGATTGAAGATAAAATTAGAATTTTTAAATTTTTAGATGAAAAAAACAAGTTGAAATTGTTGTTCATTTCAAAATCTCATCCTATGCACTTTCGACAATTATAAAATTTCAAATCTAGTAAGCATTGAAGACTACTTTATTGATCATAATTCGAAGTGGTAGTGTAGCACATATATAAATGCATATAGTGTAATTGTGAGAGTTACTAGAGTGTAATTTTTTTCAAACCTTGATAACTCGATATATCGAATTTTTTTTTCGTACCAAGCGATTCGAGATATCAAGGGTGTACTGTATATATATTCTTAATTATTATTTTTTAAAAATTATTTAAGGAAGAAAGTTCCGGAATTCCAAGAGTCTCATACCATACAAACAAATCGTCAGTTCTGTGACCACTTTTTTCTTTACCGCAAGGCACTGTCTGGGAATCTTCGAGATTCGCACCGGGACGCGCATACAAAGCTCCGCAGGTCGTCGTCCATAAGACACAGGAGGATGCCGTCCATACATGTCAAGGGAAGGGGATGGACCAGGAGAGAGAAGCACTCCAGAAAGAGATCCACTAGGACCCTCCTCTCTTCGACTTTCCTCAGTTTCCAAGTGAGGAAGTCCCCGTGGTTGGGAAACTCCGTCACCACTTGATTAGAGAGCAGGAGCCGTCGGATCGATCCAAAGGACAAACGTGGGACTATTTGGCACAAGTGCCACCGGGAAAGGTCGTAGAAGGTCACCCTGGATCCGTCTACCTGGGCCTCGCACTCGGAGGACAGTAGGATATAGCGCTCCATCCAGTCGCGCGTACCATTCATCGGTTCCCACTGCATCTCGATGCCTCTCCGAGCACAATCCGCGAGGATGACCCTCACGACTTCGTCTTGCCCGTTATTCAGACCGAACCACACTAGAGCCTCTCGATCTTTCTCGTGTGGACCAGCGCCTTCAAACAGCAACTTTTTCACTATCTGCACACATCCCCACATTACAGCGAGCCACAGAGGTGTACGCCAATCGTCGTCTGGGCCGTAAGGTTCGGGGGCAGCCTCCATCAGCAGCTCCGCTGCAGCCTCCTTTTTGCGCCAAAGAGCAATATGGAGGGGCGTCCTTCCTCTTCCGTCCTTCAGACGTGCATTTGCCCCCCGAGCAAGCAGATTTCGGATTGCGCTCAAGTGTCCGACTCGTGCAGCGACATGCAGAGGCGTAGAGCCGCAGACATCCTGGATGTCCAGTTTCGTAGCAGCCTCCAGCAACATCTTTGCCGCGGCCTTCTTCCCACACGATAGAGCCCTGTGGAGGGGCGTAGCTCCCAAAAGATCTCTGGCCTCTGTGTCCCATCCTCCATCCAGCAGCTCCCTCACCCTCTCAGGATCTCCATCTTCTGCGGCCCTGTGCAAAGGGGTCTGCTTCCGTAAGTAACTTTCCGACATCGTTCCGATGTTTCCTGGAAGGGAAAGGTTCTAAAAAATCATGGGACTCAAAAATTGTGTTCGATGAGCGACTGGTAGCTCACCGGTCGGCTGATCACATGACAAAAAATGACGTCATTAGCTGTCACGTGATCAATCGCTACCGGTTGAGCTTGTCAAACACAAGCAAAGCGCTCACGAGAAAGAAAAACAATCAGGATGACATTCTGGATGGTTCGCCAACCGTTTCAAAGGCGCTGAATGGTTTGCAATTTTTCTGAAAATGCTACCAGCCGCCTCCCATCATAACCCATTTGACTGAAGGCCAAACAACTCCTAAGAATGGTCATTTCGTCCATGGCCCCACTAGATGGAGCTGACGCTTTTGGGACTTGACAATTTATGACTTTTCTGTGTTAAACCGATGCAACTATGATTCATTCATGCATCTACCAATCAATAGCAACATTTCAAAGTTTATGTGAAAAACAACGCCAGATTTCTGCTTTCGCCCTGGCTAATGGGCGGTAATTTACTGAATATTTCAAAGTTTGTTTATTTTTGATTTGACCTGGTCCATTTTGATGCAAAAGGCGCTGAATGGAACCCCTGCATCCACCAATCAATGGCAATATAATGGAAACAGTTGTTCCCTGTAGCACCCTCTTTGTTGCCATGAGTTTCAGCGATTGTCACGGCCTAAGCATGAGCGAAATTTATTTGAGCCATTTTTATGCCACTTCCAGTCGATTCTCAAATCTCATTTTGCAAAATTGGAAAGAATATTTTGAACGTTTGGTTCTGTTAGTGACGCTAGGAAATCACTAATTGCTTTGCCCATTTGAGGGGGGGGGGGGAGTATTCTGGTTTAACATTGCAGAAATCAGGCAAGCCTAACGAACGAAATTTCTAAAAGTTGGAAGCTTTCCCTTATTTTGCAACTTTTAACAAAAATAAAAGTAAATGCTAGTAGAATTTTTATACATTGATTTATGAAAAAAACGTTGTTTAGGAGAATTTAGAACAGGTTCTTCTCAGAGCTTTGCTTGATATTTAGTGAAGTTAATTCTAAAGGAAATTTATTTTGTCTATGAATAAACAGCATTCAATTTCAATGTGATTTTTATGGCATGTTTGAAGATAAAATTTTATAGAATAATAAAACTTTTATTTATAGTTAAAAGCCTTTTTACGTAGAACTTTATGTATAGCTGCCCATCTTGAGGGGGGGCAGGGCCGGCTCTAGTAGTTCTACCGCCCTAGGCGATATTGACAAGTGCCCCCCCCCCCCAATTGTATAATAATAATATAAAATAATAATATAATATTAATTTTATAAAAATAATAGTAAAGTGCTTAAAATTAAAGTGGACTTCTAGTTAAATTCCAAACTGGGTTTTGCATGTATCCAAGCACTGGTTCACACTTTAAATTATCTTTTTTAACATTAAAGAGTTGCATCATATAGCACTGAAACAAACATTAATATTCTCAAAAGACTTTTAGACCACGCAATCAGTCCCCTCTAAAATTAAATTGGATTTCTAGTGAAATTCCGAGCTTATGTTTTGCACATCCAAGCACTCTTCACTCCAAAGTCCCCCGGACCTACCAATATTTGTGGTTGAATGGGACCCTGGAGAGAGCTCTGATTTTTGAACCAGACCAGAATCCGAGCAATCCCTGGTTCAGCACCCCCAGAGGTATTGTTTCACTTGGAGGACTTTGTGACCACGAACATATTTAACATCCCTCCAGTCACCATTAATGAAGACCGTGGATCTTCCACTAGCGAGGATCGAACCCGGGACCCTCTGGTCACAAGTCCGAGGCCTTATTGATCAGGCCACCACGGCCCATATGCAAGCACAGGTACTCTTTTTTGTTTTTGCTTTGAAGCAGTGAATTTTATGGTGCTGACACAGATATTCATTCTTCAAAAAATGTTTCAATTTCGAAATTTGCCGCCCTTGGTAGTGGCCTAGGTCGCCTACCCTAGGAGCAGGGCCTGGGGGAGGGGGGCATATCGCAGAAGACTGCGCCATTGAAATTTGGGGGGGCGGTGTTTGAGGGGTACTTTTTACTTTTTTAGGGGGGCTCTTGTTTTTTGGGGGGGGCGCTCTAGCCCTTAGGGCGGTGGGCACCCCGTTTTACATATGAATAGTTTTTTTAATCTTCCTTTCTTCAAGAATAAATGCAAATTAAAATTTTAACTAGAAGTTTTGAAGGAAGTTTGTTCACAAAATTTAGCTATCATGGAAATATGAAATCTGACTGAAAAATAACAATTTTCAAAATAAAGCAAAATCGCAGGTAAAATCATCACTTAATGATTCTTTCTTTAAAAAAAAAGATTTACTTACTTGTTTTAAAGAAACTTGAAATTATGCTTCAAAACTAACACTACTTAAGTTTATGCTTTGGTTGCATGTTGTTGCATGCTTTGAAGCAATCAAAAATGAACAAATTTTGAAGCGTTGCTATTGGTGGATAAATCAAGCGGAACTCGAGCTTAGCGCCTCTTGCGGCCAAACTGGGCGACATATGAAGTTTTAGACGTTTTCGTGAAGGGACTCCAAATGCTGTCCTCACAATATATTTTAGATTCTAAAGTGTGGGGATACATCACATTGTTGAAATTATGGATTATTCTCATAAAATAGAGATGTTTCGTTGTCTTATTTTCGCGTTGTACAGTTCCTGCATTTTTTTTTTTTTTTTCAGAAACAAGCTAATGCTTCCGAACGCAACTTTTGCGAAACTCATAGCACATTAACTGTGACTTTGACTCACGGGTGTATGTTTGTTTACTGAAATTTTGTTTTCTGAATCAGATTCGGATGTTTTACTATTTATTGTTTAACATTGCGTACCTAATTATCGTTATGTTTTAAAAGATATATTGTAAATTGTTTGTTGCATTTTCGATTTGCTAAGCTGTTTTTTTTTTTTTTTTTGCTTTTGAAATTACATGATAGTTTTTCAAAATAGTAATATCGGGATCCCGTAATATTTCTGCTTAATATTAAATGCGAAACTCTGAATTGACTTGGAAATCTGAAAAATGAAGTGAGTTTTTTCTGTCATGCTTTGAATCGTATTTCATTCATTCTATTGATCATCCATCAAAATCTCCTCAAGCAAAAAATATTTTTTTTACCCGTAACAGATAAACGGGATTGTTTTGTATAAAAGATGTAAAACTCACTTAGTTAAGCCCGGATCTATAAATTTTGGGAAACAAAATCTGTTGAGGCTGTAATGTTGGCTTTCTCAATTTCTTGTACTGTTGGGCCCCTTAAGCCCCCCCAGCCCCTGCACTGCGGATAAAGCAGATCCAGGCCTACATTAAAAGGGATGCACACAGGGCATGCCATGGGTACACTGGTGCTTCCATTAGGCTTTTAAAAAAAGGGTAAGAGAGAGAAAAGACACTGTGTGAGATTAAAGGCACAGAGAAACAAGTACTATTTTGCAGTAATGGGCAGGTTGCCAGAATGAGACTGAAATTGCTGTAGATGACTGGCATGCAGATTCTCGTTATTAGACTCTACACCAGACGGCAAGCTTTTGCCATTTATGATTTTCGCATTGTATTGAAGAAGTCCAGTTATGTTACCATGTTTAAATACTTTGCACTTTCGGAAAACGGTATGGCAGGGACAAGGGCGCCCCAATGGAAGGTCACTGTTGCGTGTGACCTACCAAAAATGTTTTTTTCCCTGCAAATTTTACTGAAGGTTTGGTACATTTGAAGGCAATATTTCAACATTGATGGATCTTTTTTCGTTTCAAAATTTTTTAAATGATGGCCTAATAATCCTTCTTATAAGATGCTATGTATACATATGATATGTCTGCATATTTGTATTTTATCATTCTGTAAAATTTGAATTTCGTTCGGCAAATTAAAAATGGTCCCTCTGCCAAAATTTTTGTTTGGGCTGTCCCTGGGCAAAAATAGCATTTCTATTTTGTAAAACAACTAGTACACTTTTCCTGTCCTGAGATAATTTTCACAGCATTACATGAATCTTGACTGGAGATCAGTGTCAAAAAGAAAAAATTTTATTTTCATAATTTTGTGGAACAGAGAAGTGCTAGCTGGTCAGTTTTATGAAGTCTGAACAAAGTACAGGAAGTAAATCAATCTATTTTGTTTGTTGATTGCTACACCTTGGCTTTAGTTTGTGCTTGCTTCACTCACTAATGTAATTTTTTGATATTGTGAAAGTAATGGACAATTTTATTGAAGGGAATCCTATAGCACATGCAGTTTCTGAAGACTTGGTTAAAAATCTCAATTCATAGTTGAAAAGTCCCTCTTCAATATTAGATATGTTTGCTTGTCAGAAGTTGTTTCTGTTGTCACAGGTGGGATTATTTCAAGCATTTTGTAAACAATATGGATCTGAACAAGACTTTAAAAAAATAAATAGATAAAAAATAATAAAAGAAAAAACGAGACAAATATCTGATTATCCCGTCCTTTACAAAAAATCTATAATTTCTTACTTCTTTCTCTCAGTCAATCCAACATACTTATAGTTTTTAACATAAAGTCCAAATAAAAAATGACAACACCGAAAATTTTGTTGATTTTTGTCTAATTTGAAAAAATGTTAGCACAAAATTTTCTTACCCTAAAAGAGTATTTTGTTCCGTTTAGTTTTTAGTTAAACATTTTTCAATGTATTTGTTCTTTTTAATCATTCATATTTTTTTATCAACAGATTAAAATGTTACTAATTTATTTATTTTTTAGGGTCAATATTGATGGTCTATTGGTATATTTTCCGTATGATTTCATCTATCCAGAGCAATATTCCTATATGCTTGAATTGAAACGAAGTCTTGATGCTAAGGTATATGATTGTAGAATTTTTAAAACTGATAAAAGGTAAAATGATAAAATTAACAGCAATAAAGCATGAAATTTGCAAATTGTTGTGAACACAAGTTTGTAAGTTTCAAGGAGCACCATTTTCAATCAGGGACCGATCCAACTTCTATTTTGAGGTGAATGATGGGGGGGGGAGTTGTAAGTGTCTTTTTTTTGGGGGGGGGTGATAAATAGGAGATTTCAGACCAATTTTAGAAATCCCTAAAAAGTAGCTTTAGGCTATGTTTGATCAGTTACAGAGGTTGGGGGGGGGGGGGGGGGGGGGTGGAGCCTTAACTTACTCTGGATTGATGCATGGTTTCAATGCAGAAAATGTGTTTATGGATAAAAGACAAAAACTCAGCTGTCATTCATTAGGGATGCACCGAGCATTCCGTATAGTACTGTCTAATTGGCAGACAAACCGAATATTCGCTTCAACGGAATAGTAAACAAATTTAAATAATCGACAATTGGTGAACAAAGATGTATTTTTTTACTCAATGAAGATGTCATTGTACACAATTTATTCAAATTGTTATTTTCTAATATTATTATGACATTCAAAGTTATTTTAATGTAAGAGCTTCTAAATTTAAACATTGTTGCTTTTCAATTTTTCTCATATCTTGTGACACATTACATTAAACACACCTCATTTCAATCTGAAACAGTTACTAAGGAAAAAAAAGCTCATAATTGTAAGTTTTTATAAATATGTAAAGTTGATTAACTTATTGTTTTAAAAAATATGCACCGAAAAAATATAGTTTCACAATTTTAAAAAGGCAATAAATAAGATATAAAGGTAACACTTGGATAATAAATTTTGCAATGTTTTATTTTTTTGAGTTTTACACATCATATGAAACATAAATTGTGTTCTTAAAAAACAAACTAACACAAATGTTTTTGAATAAATTGTAATACAAATACAAATACAAATGTGACGACCAGCAACAGGCTCTGGGCCCAGCTAGGCTGGTCCTAGTCAATTAATTAGTCCCCAATGAAGATCAATGGCCCTCTTAAAGCTATCCACTCCCTTGCTCATTACCGCCTCTTCCGGTAAGCTATTCCAAGTGCCCACGACCCGGCTAAAGTAATAGTTTTTCCTGATTTCCAAGTTAGCCTGAGATTTAAATAGCTTAAAACAATGACCCCTTGTCCTGCTTTCCCCGCAAAAATTTAATCCATTTACATCTTTCATTTTGATAAATTTAAATAACTGAATCATGTCCCCTCTGACTCTCCTTTGCTCCAGGCTATACATGTTAAGCCTATTAAGTCTGGTATCATAATCTAAATCTGAGAGTCCCTTTACTAATTTAGTTACCCTTCTTTGAACCCTTTCCAATACAAAAATATCTTTCTTCAGATAAGGCGACCAAAACTGAACAGCATACTCCAAATAAGGTCTTACTAAACTCCTATATAAAGGCAGAAGAACTTTCTTAGATTTGTTTGAAATAGATCTATTGATGAACCCAAGCATTTTGTTGGCTTTGTTACTAGCAATACTGCACTGTTGACTAAACTTGAAGTCCTGATTTATAAAGACACCCAGATCCATAACATTTTCTGCCTGGTTTATGACTGAACCCTGCAAACGATATCTCATACGCTTATTTCCATGACCTAAGTGTAGCACTTGACATTTCCCTACATTAACTGCCATACCCCATTTATCTGCCCACTTAGTAATGTGATCTAAATCCTCTTGCAGCTGTTTTACTTGTTCTTCATTTTCGACAATCCCCATAACTTTTACATCGTCAGCAAAACAATTCATGCTTCCAGAAATATTTTCATTGATGTCATTCATAAATATAATAAACAAAAGAGGCCCTAAAACTGATCCCTGAGGAACCCCACTTAAAACATCACTCCAATTAGAATGATTTCCTCTCACAACTACTCTTTGCTTCCTACCAGTAAGCCAATTTCTAACCCAAAGTAAAGTTTTTCCTCCTATTCCAATGTCAGCTAACTTGCTGAGAAGAGCAACATGCGGTACCTTGTCAAAAGCTTTTTGAAAATCAATATAAACAACATCCACACATTTTTTGTTATCTAAAATGTTTAATGTTTAATGATATGTTGAGTAACTTGGTTTGTTTATTTGTATGTAAGAGAAATGCAAGATTATTAACTTATACTATTATGCCATGATCAGTAGCGTACCTAGGGTTGGCAGGAGTGGCTCTCACCAGGGGCGCAACAGGCAGAGGCGGCAAATTCGATAAAAAGAAAAGAGGGAGGGATGATAAAAAAAAACTATTGAAAAAAATTTATGTATATTTATTTATTTTTTTATTGATTAAATTAGTGAAAAAGAAAAAAATTTAAAAATAAAAACTCTGGATCTAATAGAAAAAAAATCGAAGAGTTTTATCAGGAAGAAGTTTATCCGAACAGATAAATTGCACTTAGAATATATCGAAGTCTACCTGTTACAGTAACTCTTTGTGAACAAAGTTTTAGCCAACTCAAATCGTAGTGTTGCCACTGGCGACTAAAAAGGAGACTTTTGTGACTATTTCTGACCGTAGGCAACTATGGCGACTTTTTTGGTCAAAAATGGCCTAAAAGAGATTTATTTCAAAAAATTGGCGCCTTTTTACAATTTTAGGTGACTTCTAACATAGTTTGTGACATTTTTTGGGAAAAAAAAGAGAAAAAGCTATGGGTATAATGTGCTCTATACATGTGTCGAAAAAATATTTCCTCCGTTTCAGATTTCAATCTTTTTACATCTTGTAAACATTTTGATGTTTTAGACAATTAGATATTTATTTTGATATATGCTAACTTTTATTTTACTTATTTTATGTTTATTTTTAAAAATAATAAATAAATAAACTTTTGGATGCATGCCAACATTTAACTTATTGGCCGTGGATTATTTTTTCCGTATTTGAGATTTTAATCTTTTTGCATCTTGAAATTATTTTTATATTATTGACAATCAGGATTTTGATTGTATGCTACCTTAGATTAACTTATTTTGGTTTTATTTTAAGAACTAGCAATTCCGATGACGAATAGATGCTACTTCGGTTTAAAGAGCAATTAAAATCTCAACTCCTTACTATTAATGCAAAAATAAAACAATACAAAACCCTCATTAGACCAATCATTTTGTATGGTAGTGAGACATGGGCAATTAAAATAAAATAAAATTGGCTGCTCATTTTTAGTCTAAAATTTTGAGCGGATGCTAAATGAAGACTAATTATATAAGACTCTTTGACAAAATACCAATGTGTATGAGATGTAGAAATAATAAAAGAACTATTAAAAAATAGCGTTTAGTCACACAAGTCATATAAAAATTATCTATAGGAACTAAGAAAGTTGATAGAATCAGCATAGACTTAGAAGAAAAACAAAAAATTGTAAAAAGATAATTAAAAAAAAAAAAAAACAGAGAGAGGAATAAATCAAATGTAAAAAAAAAAATTAATTTGAATTTTGACATCTTGAATTTAAATTATGTTTTTCGCAATCACAAGTGTGTGTATGTAGGCGTGTGTGTTTGTGTGTAGGGGTATGTGTATGTGTGTGTAGGCATGTGTGTTTGTCTGTGTGCTGGCATAAGTGTGTGGGTAGTTGTGTATATGAATGTGTGTATGTGTGTGTGGGGGGGGGGTATGTGTATGTAGGCATATGTGTTTGTGTCAGTGTGCAGGCATGAATGTGTGGGTAGTTGTGTGTATGTGTGCGTGCATGTGTGTGTGTAGCTGCGTATGTATGCTTTCGCTATAGGAGCAGCATCGTGATTAGCCGGTCGACGGTGACAGGGTGTGGAGGTTGGCGGTGGGAAAATAAAAAGATAGGACATCAAAACAGTCAAATGAGAACAATAAGCAATCGTGATTGCTCAACAATATCAATTGAACAACTCAAAAGACGAGGCAGAAGTGGTTGCACAGATAAGAAACCCAAAATACCGAAACCTGGAAATAAGTTAGCTTGTTTTCATTTGTTGTACTGTACTGTTTACACTTTGACATGTTGCTTGACTACGAATTTGTTTTAAAGCTGTCAAGTTGTCAAGTCAACTGCTTACACCTTTTATCAAAGACTGACCTAAGTTAAAATGTGTTCCCCTTCATTCTTTAGTTCGATCATTTGCAGATAAGTTCCTGAGACACAGAGTGAGTTTTCTTTACTATTAAAGATGTCTAAGCAAGTACTCTGTCAATGATATTAAAAGAAAAAGAGAAATTTCTAAAGCGGTAAAATCTGTGAATCCGAATTTGAAATGTATTAAGATTTGCATTTTTCCTGAAGTAGAATCAGCTCTATTCAAGTAGTTTCAGCAGTATTGAAATCAAAACTATGCTTTTGATTTTTTTTTCTCTCAATATTTTTGATTAAACTGCATATTGTGCTTAAAAACTTTTAAGTTTTGTAATTTTGTCTGTTATACGTACATATTACTTAAAATATTTAATGATTTTCAATATTAAAATGTCAAAAATCGAAACTAGCAGTGGGTCAAACTTTCGATTAGTCAAAGTTTTTCTTCAGTCCCTTTAGATTCGAGTTATCGCGAATTGACTATATATATAAGCATAATGTAGTTGGTTATTACATATTGGAGGGGGAAAAAAGCATCGAAAATACTGGGGAAATAGGATTTGTTGCATATTTTCACTCAAACATTGTTGATGCTTTTATATAAATTACCTTTATTTCCGCGTAATTTATTTTTGCATAAACATAATAAATATGTTGTTAAAATCCTTTTATAGTTCATTAAAGAAATTGCATTTTCCCCCTAAACATAATTGATTCTACAGCAATTAATCTACAAATGTGGTAAAATCTTAATGTTTATCCTCTTTTTGTCATTAATATTGAAACATGCTAGAGTGATTGGCTATTCATAGCAGCTAATTGCTGAGGCAGTACAAAAAAAGAGAAAATGAAAATATTAGCAACTACATAAATTATATAGCAATAAATTGTTTTTCGAAATAGTAGTTCTGTAGTTTCCTTGCAAAAAAGATGACTACAACTGAATTACGAACTCTATGAAAGGTTTTTTTACCAGTGTTGCTTAAGTGACATGTTTTAATTCATCCATCTTTACAGGGCCATGGACTTTTAGAGATGCCTTCTGGCACTGGAAAAACACTCTCCCTGCTATCTCTGATTGTTGCTTATCATAAGGTTGGTTTGATTTTGCATATTTTGTTTTTTAAAATTTAATTTGTCAAAAAGTTTTTGGTGGTTTTCTGTTAAACGTGCATTGCTTGCCGCATTTTTATCTTGGTGTCAATAATGGATTATTGGTTGGTATATTTATTTCATTATTTTATGTTTTGATACAGTTTTTTTTTTAATGTTTATATTTTTGGCAGATTATTTTATATTTTGATGGAAATTTTCATGTATTGTTAATGAGTCAATGCATTTTTATATTTCCTAAAAAAAATATGTTGAATTATACTTCTCTTATTCACACACGTATTCTTTCTCTAGGCCCATCCTGCCGAAGTGACCAAATTAGTTTATTGCTCTCGAACAATTCCGGAAATCGAAAAGGTATTTTGTTGCATTCATTGTATGGATGTGTTCATTGTAATCCTTTGTTTAGAGGATGTCATATGGCTGATGAAAGCTCAATTCATGTGCTATGTGAATGTGTGTGACTTCTACTTTGCGCAAAGATTTAAGCACTTGAGATACCACTATGTACAGGGTCCATTATGAAAGTAATGAGCATTTACTGGCAAAATATATTTATTGATCGTAATTTGTACAAATGTTCAATATTCTTCAAAATACATTCCTCCTGCATCAATACACTTGTGGAGACATGTTTGCTACGCCTGAAAGACACCCTGAAATTCTTCCAAGGGAAATGCCTCTCAGGAACGTTGTAACATGGTGTTGGATGTTTCCCAAGGTTCCCCAATGTTTTTCTTTCTTCTCTCTCTCTCTCTCTTGAGTCGCGAAAACAAAAAGAAGTCACATGAAGTAGGGACTGTAAGGTGGTGAGGAATCACCGGGGGGGGGGGGGGACATCCATAACAAGGTTCGCCGGCAACCTCCTCCTGGCTCTCTTTGAATGCCTTGTGCCACTTCCCAGACTGTGATCATGAGATGCAATCGTCCTTGAAGGCTTCTTGCAGCATCTGGAATGTTTCGGTTGCATTTTTTCCAAACCTTACGCAAAACTTTATGGCGCATCATTGTTCAAGCGAACGCTCCTTTGCGTTATGTTACAAAAGTTGAAAACATACTTCAAGCAGAGGCACTTATCTCCGCTCACATTGCTCGAAAGCAACTGACGACTGGATGCGTTGAAAGGGCATATCCCGCACCACATTTCCCAGCCGGTTTTACCGTGCTGCCATCTATCGTCGCGTCACAATAACATTATGCTCATTACTTTCATAATGGACCCTGTAGATCCCTGGGAACTGCCTAGAATTTCGGTTAGGCAACAGCTGAAATTTATTTCTGTTACTGGGCTCCTTTAGTAGTCCAAGCAGGGATAGTACAATAGACCTGAGGTCTCAGTGCTCGCACTCGTTTCAAGCTCCCCCCTTTTCACTTCATTCTTCTTGATCATTTTTTAAAGGAAAAACAAGAGACTATTGAATCAATTTACTATAAGTAAAATTATAAACAATGCATTGTGGTTTACCTGTTAATTTAGTCCCTTTTGTTTTTCGATTTTTTCTTAGTGAGTTCTTCAACAATTATATAGATCATATCATTTTTTACTATATCTCCTCAAATGGAAGTGATAAAGGATCACTTTTGTTGTGCATATTCCTGCTCTAAATAGGTGTTTAATAAACTGTGCAAGAATATTCTACAGTATAACTTAGATTTAGCTATTGTAAAGAGACTGGAAAAAGTTATTGTTAAATAAAGGAAAATAGACATTAAATGCAGTCCAATACGGCCCAGTGGAATGTATCATTAAACTGAGGAAACCGTTAAATTGGGTATCGTTTAATCGATATTGTTAAATAGAGGAGCATAGACATTCAATGCAGTCAAATTCGGACCAGTGGAATGTATCATTAAATTGAGGAAACCGTTAAATCGTTAAATGAAAAATTTTTTTCAGACTTTAAAATTCTTTTATTTTAAAACCAAGTTATACACTATAAATTTTGAAATTAATTATTGCTTTTTACATTTTAATGTTTGTTACAAAAGATTTTTTTTTCGACTAATAATAAAATCAATTGAAGTTGAGTTGTGTATATAACAAAATATTTTTACTATTTTTTAATAGTTAAAATGCTGTATTCCGTCATTAAAACCTAAGTTCTTGATTAGAGAATAGCTCAATATGACTGGTTGTTTAAAAGGTTCCAATTTGTTTTACATAAATATGTCCATTATTTACATAAGTAAAACTGCATTACTTCTATACAGTGAAACTTCGATAACTCGAAGTTGCAGGGAACGCGAAAAAAATTCGAGTTATCGAAAATTCGACTTATCGAAAACAAAACCAAAACTATAGAAGAAAAAGAAAATGATACCACTAAAACTCAAAAAATTTATAACATGCTCAAAAAAGTGATAAAATAATGTACCAGTGATATTATATACATACATGACATAATTAACATATAATTGTAAGAATTAAAGAATTTATGTAGGTTGAAAAACAAATTTAAATTTGTATGCATAATGAACAACTTTTTAACTTACCAAAAAAGACATAGGTATCATTTTTTAAAAAAATCTGTAATCAAACATTGCTTTTGCGCGGATATTTGTTCTTTCACTAAATAATCTTTGGATACTTTTAATGCGTCAAAGAGAGAGTCTGGAACATTCGGACGCGATTCTACAAAAACGCGCAATATATCTGCTGCTCGTTTTGCATCTTGAATCGAAGGTAATTTTATCACTGGCTCAAATACTTCTACCTCTTCATCACCAGAATCTTTTTCGCTTTTTTCCGTTATGCTTGATAAAATTTCTTCATCTGTCGGGTATTCAGTCACTAAAACTCCGTCATCAACTGACACAAAATCCATAAAATCTCTGTCGGTAGGAATGTTCATTTTATTTTGTAAAACGCTCCACTCACTTTGAAAATTTATATCGTCCATATTTTCGTCTTCTTCGTATTCATTATCTAGCTCCAAACAAGATGTATCTTTTACAAAACCAGCCTTTTTAAAACAGTTAACAATTGTCTGTTGTGTAACATCACTCCATGCTTTCCGCAGTTCCCGGAGACTGTCGAGCAGAGTAATGCAAGGAACCGAATTCTCTTCCAGACACTGTAGAATTTTTAATACAACACGTTTTCTGTAGTGAACCTTTAAATTTTTTATGATGCCCTGATCCATAGGCTGCATGATAGAAGTTGTGTTCGGAGGAAGAAATTCCAATTTAATTGCAGTTAAGTTATTTGCCGCTGCCTTGGGATGTGCAGGGCAATTATCAATAAACATTACAATTTTTCTTCCAGCTGAGATAAATTTATTATCTATTTTTTTAAGCCAAGAATTGAACACCTCTGAAGACATCCAGGCTTTACTATTGCTTGTGTAATCGACTGGCAAAGACTTGACGCTGTTAAAGCATCTCGGCTTCTTAGCCTTACCGATAACAAGCAAAGGCAGCTTCTCCGTGCCTGACATATTGCTTGCTACCATAACAGTTATGCGTTCTTTGCTCCGCTTTCCACCCGAACATGTGTCACCTTTTATAGTAAAAGTTTTGTCAGGGAGACATTTGAAAAAAAGTCCCGTCTCATCTGCATTAAAAATATCATTTTCATTGTACTCCATTAGAATAGTTTTTAATACTTTTTCTTTCCATTCTTCGCAAATTTTTTCATCCACTATTGCGCTTTCGCCACAAATGGTTCGGTACACAATGTTGTGTCGAGTTTTAAATTTGTCTAGCCAACCTGCGCTAGCTTCAAAATTTGAAATGCCGATATTTTTTGCGAAAGTTTCTGCTTTTTCACGTATGATTGGTCCAGATAACGGAACATTTTTCTCTCTCGCTACTAGCATCCACTTTACTAAGGCCTCTTCAAGCTCTGGATACCTTCCATCCTTAAGGCGTTTTCTTTTTGCATTAAATTTTTCGTCAGCAACCGCTTGGAGGTAGACATTTCGGTTTTTTAAAATTGTTGAAAGCGTACTTGGAGGCACACCAAACTTCAATGCAATGTCCTTCTTTTTTGCTATGCCTAAATCGACTTCTTTGATCAGCTCAACTTTTTCTTGCAAATTTAAAATTTTAAGTTTTCTCTTAGCCATTTTTTTAAGGTCTAAACTTTGAGGGATAAGCGAGACAGCCCCTCAATCACATGCTTTCTTTAACACATAAAGAAAAACAGCAAATTTAGAACGACCTTACAGCTTTGTAGAACAAAACGCTAATTCGAGAAAGAATCCCTTCTGTCGAGACAACAGTCCCCGCCCGACCTTTTTTCCCCAAAAGTGGATATTTCAGTCCTAAATGTACCGCCCCCCTCCCTTTCTCTATTTTTTTCTGTCTCGGGCTCCGCAAAGTCAGAGCTTTGGTTTCCCCCTGTGCAGATTTTTCTTTTTAAGAAAAAAAAAATGAAGCAAACAATACCTTTATTAAAAAAAAGATAAAACATTTACAAGGTTACCTACAAAATATCGAATTCTTATTTATTAGATCTACTTGGTCTAGACGCCTTTTGATGCAATGCAGTGGCGCCAGCTTTTTTCTTTTTGTTCATACTAGAAGAAAAAAAAACGATTTCGACTTATAGAGTTACATTAGCATGGAAAATTTGACAAGGTCAGGGGGGAAAATTCGGCTCATCGAATATTTCGACTCAACGAAATTCGGTTTATCGAAAATAATTAACATGCATTCTCCGTTCAGTTGGACGGGAATTAATAACCACTTCGGCTTGTCGAAGTTTTTGACTCATCGAAGTTCGACTTATCGAAGTTTCACTGTACTTTCACAATTACTTGTTATTCTTGCAGCAACAATTATGCTGCTTGAAAATTCAGTTCAAAATTATTTCCAAATAAAGTTTTTTAGTTTTATCATGATTAGATATGTCTTTAAGAGTGGTTTCAATAATTTCTTAGAATTCTTATGTTAACAGGTTACTGGAAGTAAAGTATTTGTTTTAGATTTCCTGTAATATTTCTCCGTAGATATTTTAATATACTATTTTACTAAAAAAAAAAAGCTTATTTTCAAAATATTTTTTAATTAACAGCTTAAAACATTTTAAACACTGCACATATTTTTATTTAATATGCAATGGTTTTCAGTTAGGGTAAAGGAAGAAAACCATTATCCATGGTAACATAAATCAGGGAAATTCTGTGAACGTAATTAGGAACTGTTTCCTCAATTTAATGATATAGTGGAATATATCATTAAATTGAGGAAACAGTTAAATTGGGTATCGTTTAATCGATATTGTTAAATAGAAGAGCATAGACATTCAATGCAGTCAAATTCGAACCAGTGAAATGTATCATTAAATTGCGGAACCATTAAATTGGGTATCACTTAATCGAAGTTATACTGCAGATGAAGTTCCGCAAGTAGTTGCCTACTGCTTGCTCAGTATTGCCTTATTTTGTTTAAGAAATAATTTTTTGGCAGAAACTTGTGTGCTTCAAATACAGTCGAACCTGTCTATCTTAAATTTTACGGGAGAGAAGAAAGATTGGAGATATGGAGGTTTTGAGATACAGAGGTTTTGAAATAAGTTCTAAAAATAAGTAATTGAAGCAATGACTCGAAAGTGAAACTTTGGAAGCAATTTTACTAATCAACAATGTCCCTTTCCTCTCAGTTTCCGAATGGATATAATTGCTGGAAAACTTGCTTCTTGTACAAAAAGCTTTAATTCTGGATGATTATGTGACAGCTAATATTTAGAAAAATGCTTTTTGTCTCCAAATTCCAGTTAATAAAGATCATTGGTGATCGAATTCAAGAAAGACACTTTAGTCAAAATTCGAGATATACAGGTTTTCAGAAAATTTCATTCGAGACAAACATGGGGGAAAACATTGAATTAATATTTTATGTGCAGGGAAAATGAAAAACTTCGACATAGAGAGGTTTTCGAGATAGGCAGGTTCGAGATAAACAGGTTCGACTGTATTCACTTACGTATAAAGAGCATAAATTTTCTTTAAACTGGAATCTGCAATGACTTTTTATTACAGGTTCTTCAAGAACTGCGCCGTTTACTTACTTATATTGAGAAAGAAACAGGCCAAGTCAATAAAATTGTTGGCTTATGTTTGAGTTCTCGAAAAAATCTCTGCTGCCATCCACAGGTAATTTTTGTTTTATAATTTTAAGGAATTTTTGTAAATGTTGCTGTTTTTTTTTTAAACACCCATCTTTTTTTAACCACTTGCTGTATGATTCATTCATTTTATTAGTGTAATGAAAGTAGAATGAATTGTTGAATGTCAGGGCAGGGTTCGTACGCTCCTTCAAAACTCCTCCAATACTCCTTCAGTTAGGAAATTTTTTTGAAGGGCCCTTCAAAACTCCTTCTTTTTTAGTTCAAAGCTGCATAATCTTCCTTTATGACAGTAACTTAAAATACTTCGCTCGATAACTTAACTTCGCCACAAGAGCAAAGGCATGAAGGCAATTTCAATGCAGTAATTTCGTATATTTATTTTTTTCATAAAGATGTGATTTACAAATTGATCATAGAAGTCATAAAAGTTGAAAGTGAAACATTATTAGATGACTAAGACATTTTATAGGTGAAGTAAATCATGCTTAAATGTATTCAGTAAATTACCGCCCATTAGCCAGGGCTAAAGCAGAAATATGCGAAATACACCGCCACCGAACCATTGCTTCGGTCACTCATCTGGTCTGCTAAGTCTATATTAGCTACCAGTTTGTTTCGCACTCTTGGCTTCCTTAAGAGGTTTTCCCTCTCCAGCTCAGTCACTTTCCTATGCCAGGCTGAAGAGTGCTAATAAGCACGAAACTGCCGTCCTCGGCTGGAAATGACTGAGCTGGCGGTGTATTTCGCACATGCTTAAATGGTTCTTGGCTATTTTTTCAAGTTTTATGATAATTGTTTTTTCCTCCACCAAACTCCCAGCAGCAAAAGTCAGTTTGTCTAATTATATTTTAACTATTTAAAAATACTTGAGTAGGTGTACTATATAACGAATAAATACCTTTGTGCTGAAAATTCAAAAAATCAGTAATCCAACGTCAGAAAGCACAAATATTTGCAAAATATTGCAGACACGTGTTTCGGTGTTGACACCGGTCTGCAATATTTTGCAAATATTTGTGCTTTCTGACGTTGAATTACTGATTTTTTAGGTGTACTATGTTAAGTGATTGTGCTAAAAAAAATAATTGTTTAGTAAATCATAGTTATGATATTGTAAAAAGGGTCATCCACAAGTGATGTCATGCCTTGTGGGGAGGCCATGTTCATGAAATTGTGACAAGGGGAAGAGAGAGCATAGGCGGATTTACGGGGGTGCCAAGGGGTGCGCCGCACCCCCAAAATTTTTGCTTGGGTATTGAAAAAAATTAGTTTAGTATATTTCACTCAGAAACGCAGTTGAGGGGGAAAAATTCATAGCTGCTATACTAGTAAATTTACTTGAATCGAATCCAGTGTATCACCACACGTTGCTAGTGCAAAAAAAAAAAAAAAACATAATTGTGCTCATATTAAGAATTAATGTAATTTTATCCATTTGGAAAAGAAAAACCTAATAAATAATTTCATGCAAATAAAGGACCTTCTTAAACAATTTATTGTTCAGTGCTATGTTATTGTATAGAATAATTGCAAGTTCTGTAATTGGGTATTTATTCGTATATCAATACCAATTCTTCTATTTTAAAACAACAATCGCTAATAAAGTCAAAAAAAAAAAAAAAAACATGGCTATTCCAAGAAACTTTATCAATAAAATCTACACCGAAATCAACCGAAAACCAACACTTTTAAGGTAAATTTTCAAAAAATTTTCAAGGAGGACTCCCGGACAATTTGCTGCAGTGGTGCATCCAGGTGGAGGGGGCACAAGACTAGTGACCATCCCCACAAAATGCTGTGTAGATGTTTTTTTTTTTTTTTAATTCTTTATTATTGAAGAGAAGAAAAGATCTCATTTTGAGAAAACGCAGTTATTTTACGAAAAAAAAAAAGAATGTTGGGAAAAAATCTTAATTTCTTTCAAAAAGAAATATTGACATATAAATTTTTCAACAGCTTCAGATTATTGGCGGCGAATTGTGTGCCTCCTCCCACCTCCTCGCACGATCCTCTTTCTAAAAATAGCTGTGGACCCACACGTACCTTTCTTGCCCCTAAAACATCACCAAGAACGGGAATACCCCCCCCCCCCCTTTTCCTTCCCAGATCCCTGTTATTGTTGCACCCCCAAATATTTCGGCCTAAATTCGCCTATGAGAGAGAGGGTGGCAAAAATTGACATCACACCGTTATTATAACAATATGTTTATAAAAAATGACATGTGACAAGGGTGAAGGAGTCAAATATGTTGAAAAAAAGTGTGACATCGTTTAAGGACAGCCCGTTAGTACTCCTTCAAAATCTCACTTTACTCCTTCAAAACTCCTCCAAAACTCCTTCATTTTATTTATGAAATTGAGTACGAACCCTGCAGGGGAATCTTAATTTGACCATAAAGAATCTCTAAAAAGTTTCAAATCACATTGCCTTTCCCTTGCAAAATCTAATTGCTGATAATATCCTTTTAAAATACAATACCCCTTTTCTGTTAACTACCCAAGAAAATAATTAATTCATTATGAATTGCTGACAAAACTGCCAGACACAACTTAGCCCATGTGATAATACTCAACATCAAGAAAAGGATGGAAAACTGCTTGGATCATTCGGTATTTGTATTGTTAAGAGTTCGTGATACAACTTCAAACTTTCTTGAAATGATGACACAGTTCTTGAGAAAAGCACAGGAGATTTATTTGCAGCTATGTACAGGAAATGTAGTTATAACTGCTAAATCAATCATCAGCAATTAAGCAAATATCAAATAACACCATAAACTCAATGGTTACACATATTTACATCCGAATACTCAACAACACAACGCAAAATGCCTCACAATAAACAGCCAATACACACTCTCAGCGCAACCGCGCCCAGTCGAGACTGACTTTTTATCAGGCGGCACGGCTATTTATAGACATCGAAAGAGAAGTTTCCACAAAATTCGAAATGCTTCTCGATTTTCTTTTTTTTATTCATTCATGAATCTTATCAGTGAAAAATAGGGGACCGTATACTTCAGTCGAATGTTAGAGGGCTGTATGTACATTACACTAAACTATTTACAGGTTACGTTACTAAAATAATTTTAGATGAAAGATAATGGAATAAATGCCCAATTTAGCCAGATTACAACAAATTAATCACAAAAATAATTACTATTTACAGAATTTGTAACAATATTAATTTCATACAGATTACAAGTTTTTGATTGGAAGTGAATTATGAGTGTCATGATTGGCAGATTAACCTGTGAAATGTGTTATGAGAACTCAAAAAGTGTAGCTATTAAAAATGCATGTTCTGCAGTAGCTTGAAGTTTCAGGTGTCTAATTGTTTTAATCAGGTTTAAGTTCATGCTTACTTTCCTTATAATCAACTGATACAAACTTCTTTGTTTGTTTACCAGGTCAGTAGAGAAAAGGATGGAAGAATAGTCGATGGCAAATGCTTTGCTTTAACAGCTTCTCATAAGCGCGGTATGGCTGCTGTTGATCCAAATGTAGATATTTGTGCCTACTTTGAGGTGAGTTGTTGATTGTTGTTATGTATTCATAAAATAAATAAATAAACAACTTAAAATAATTTACTTTTATGAAAAAAAAACTAATAAACACATGTTATAATCTTAAAATTTTGTTTTGATACTAGAAAGTAAAGGTACAAGTTCTAAAACAACTCTTGTTATTAAAAAAAAAAAAAGCCACAAAAGGTTCAGTTAATTACAAACAACTAACAATAATAGAAAAATACACCTGCTGATCCTCAAACTTGACTTTATTGTATGAATTACATTGGTTTAAGTTTTCCAAATCCTATATCAGGGGTGCCCCCTCCCCTAAGAGCAAGGATGCAACCCCTCTAAATATCACGAAGATCCCCCCCCCCCATAAAAGCAAGAGCCATAAAAGTTATAACGTAGAAGCGGTAAACAATCAGAGCTCCAGAACTAACACAAATATGATAATTTTAGCGTCTTTATACTATTGCTGAACGACCAGCTGATAGAAGAGCCAGTAGTATCCAGTTGATGCTGTTTCCTAGAGGAAAACGAAAAGATTAAGACATTCGTCATCTTGCCCGGCTTGCCATCTTGCCCCGGTCTCCCCTACATTTATTCTTATAATGAATAACATTGGATCAGGGGCGCCGACTTGCAAAAATTATTGAGGGGGCTAGATATCACCGGGGGCTTAGGGGGTTATGTACTTCCACGGAGGTTCCCCCCCCCCCCGCCACTAAAGGTTAGATTTTTGTTCCTTGAAAATGCCAATTTACATATTTTCTGGTGTGTATAATTTAAACAAACAAATGTGATATGGCGTTTTCAAAGTAAAACAATCTAAAAATTGGTATACAAATTTTCTGTTTCAACTAGATCATGTCACTTGTCTTAGTAAGAGACTATTTTTTTGTTCATTTTTACGGGGAGTCGTGCAGTGCCGTAGCTAGGCATTGAAAAAGGTAGGGCACTTGACTTGCATAGAAGGGCACTCCCAGAGACGCGGACTAAAAAAAAATATTGTGTGTGCGGGAGGGGGGGGGGGCATACCGGAGGGTCTTACAGCGGGAAATTTTCTAAAATTGAGATGAAAAATAGTGAGTTTTAAAGCACTTCAAAGTTATATAATGAACATTAGAACCCCGAAAACTCGACAAGCCTGAAACATTTTTTGGCTTTGAAAAAAGGAAAAAAATAAATACAAACATGCACAGTATTTTTTGTAAAAAGGTAATTTAATTTACACATGTTTTTTAAGACCAGTTTTTTTTTTCATTAGTGATATCGGCTAACATACTCATATGTAAACGCAAGTCTCTCAATGTCTAGGTCATTTTTGAAAAGCAGTTGATTTTTCAAAATTTGTTTCACCTCTGTTTAACAAAAGCAAGCACTCTTGTTCAACTGCAATAACCTGTGGGAGTTCAGTTGATGTAAACCGCCCAATAATGCAAGATTGCGCCATTTCGCAAACCTCATCAATGTATTGCCTTGTAGTGCTTTGGGATTTCCTATTCCTATTCCGAGTCACAACTGACTACAACTGTATTTATGTCGAGGACTGCATACTAAGTGCCTTGCCTCCATTATTTTATATACCGATAGATGGCAGCACCATCACCGGATTGAACAGTTAATGAGAATTTAGAACTAGTCCAGGAGCTAATAGCTACCTGGTGCACCCCCAGAGGTATTGTTTCACTTGGAGGACATTGAGACCACGAGCATATTTAACGTCGCCCAGTCCCCTTTAATGACGACGGTGGATCTTCGACCATCGAGGTTCGAGCTCAGGACCCTCTGGCCCCGAATCCGACACTTTACCGATCGGGCTACCACGGCCCCTTTGGGATTTTGAAAGTGTGCGGTGAGCTGGCTTCGTTGTTTTCATACTTCTTTGGTATACGTCGATTCTGAGGAAACGAAGGATGTTGAATTTGTTCATTTTGTGAAGGTTTTTCTTTTAAACACAATAATCAAAAGTATTCAAAACTATCACGCCTCTCATTTAATATACAAATCAAACCCTCGTATATTTTTTCCAGATCAGCAACACTTAGATGAGCGCGTTGCATCGCTGCCCACCAGCAACTGACTTGACCCATAAGTTCACGCACTGGGACAAATTCTAAGTGTGCTTGCAGCACCGTAACACTATCATTATTCACACCACTCATTTTCAGTTAACCTGCTTACTACCGCAATAATTATTTGTTTTAACTTGTTACTGAATGTATTTTACAAGAAAAGCTATCTTCAAAGAAAGAAAATAAAAGTTAAATTTATGAGTTTAGAAAGCATAATATAACTAATAATTTTCTTGATTTATTGGGGGGGGCTCTGCCCCCTCAAAAATATTTTTGAGGGGGCTTGGGCCCCCTCAGGCCCCATGGAGTCGGCGCCACTGCATTGGACTGATTATAGCTAAAAGCGTATTACTGCATTAATGCAGAAAATGCATTGTTGTCATCAAAGCCATCGACATTCTAGGCACAGAAGATACACATATTTTTAAAAACATGCTAAATCAAAATTTTTTTTAAATCAAATTTTTATGTAAGTGAAAACTTTAAGCAAGCTTTTCCTATTTAGTCACCTAACTTAAAATGATGTTTACGTAGGTATTCAGTGCAATTTCAGTTTTTAAATATATTTTGTTCCTTGCTTTCAGGCTTTTGATAGAAATGGAAAAGAATTTCCTCTGCCGGCTGGCGTATATGATTTGGTATGATTTTGTACTGATAAAACAATCTCTTCTAAATTTTTCTTATTTCTATAGGAAAACCAATTTTTATCATTTTGCTTGCTTATTTTCATAGGATGATTTGAAGGATTATGGGAAGAAGAACGGATGGTGCCCATATTTTTTGGCTCGACATGCTGTAAGCTGTATTATGATTCAATGTTTGAATTAATTTTTAAAATTAGAATTATTTCAATGCAATCAGCATTAATTTTTACAATGAAAAGAATGTAGTTTTTTATGCGCTGGTGATTTTCTAGGAACTGATACCCTTTATTAAAAGAAAATCGGAAAAAAAGATAGAAATATCTGCATAAAATATATATATTAAACATCTGTCTGCTTATTTTACATAACTGTTTTGCACTGTGCCTGTAGTATTAATCAGATTTAAATTATTCAATTGATAAATGTTAAACTATCCTTTGTTATGTTTCATCAAACCCCAGAACTGTATGCAGTACTGTTCTGATTACATTGCAATCTGGGCTTGCTGTATACTCTCACCAGATTACGTTGAATTGCAGCCTAATGGTTGAGGTTTTAACCCGTTTGGATGGCAGCCCGCGCTAGATAGTGCTCCCTCAGGACGGCAGCTGTTACACGGGGACTGTGCGTACATTCCGGGGCACTTTTTCCCGCTAAGCCCAATACGCATTGGGGTCGTTTCCAAAATTTTAAAAGTTTTTTTTTCTGAAAGAGCATGCTTAAAAACATAGGATCTGACCATTTTTTAAATGATTTGTTTAAGTTTAATATTTTTAAAAAATTACTTAATTCGGTGCGCTTTTATTCTTTATGCTTCTGCCGATGACATCACAATTGATGAAATGCCATTCAGTGTTGCCATTCACAGAACAAAATATTTAATTCGCATCTTTACTCACGTGTATTGGCAACGATATGGTCGATAGAAAACGTAGAGCACAATTTTAATTTGCTTCTTGATTATTATAATGTGAAACATGATAGAAAGATTCGCCAAAGAGCATCATTTGTGAAGTCATCAAGACCACGCATTTTTTGAAAAATCGGACCTTTTAAAAATTAATTAAAAAATAACTGTTGGGAAAATGAAAGTATTTTCTGGGTCCATGTTATTTGCTTATTCTATCAATTTCCGTGACAAAAAGTACTACTTTTGACTGAAGGAAACATCCCCATTTCAGAAAGTATGCATTACATAATAATGGATAAAATGTACACTTAACACAGAAGTGAAACCATTGTTTAATATGTGATGAAACGTATCATTATTTCAATCATAACGAAAAAATTTGATGAAAATTATTGATATTTAGCTATAAAAATATAAAAATATATTGTTTTTTACTATAACTAAAAGTACAAAATTAAACGATATTTTATACAAAACAGGAAAAGTATTTAAGCTTAATATTATGAAATAATTGAAGAATATTGTAACAATTAATATTTTAAAGCCTTATGAAAAATTTCAAAGCACGGATCAACGAGCATTGCTCATTTTACTCTCATAAATAGTGCGCATTTCACGCTCATAGGTAGTGTGTCTTTTATTGTGCTTTGAGCAAACGACACATCTCCGTCTAAGTTCTTTGCCTTTTTTTTCAGCGTATGATTTTAGAAAGTAACTACTGTATGAGGAACTCCAACAAAAATAATTTGTAGATTTAATGTAACCCAAAAGATACATAGATGGATCAGTCATAAATTTAGATATTTCCTCCTCAGAAAGATGACGTGTTCACCATGGATACAAATGAGTCTAAAAGTAAAACCCCTTTCTAGAATATCTTCCATGAAATTCCATTATAAATGAAATCAAAACTAGAAATGGCCACTTCAAATTGAGTATACATTTCCCTTTTTACTTGCTAGCACATGTTTATTTTCATTCACGAAATCCAATAAATCACAGACACTTGACGGACCCAATTCTGAGGTCAGAGAGAGAAATACTAATGTCGGAGACCAATCATTTGAACGGAACATGAATAAGTAACGCCATCTGATAGTAAACATTTCGTTCGGAAACTAACCCGCAATTTTGTGTTGTTCGGATTTTTGAGTAGGATGCATTCGGATGGGTGGAGCAGCTGTCACTGATGCAGATTTGTGTCGTCTTTCTTCCTGAATGGGTTAACTGTCATAATATGAGCATTGAGCATATTGTAATGAACTGTTATGGTTTTTTTTTTTTTTTTTTTGTGTTTTTATTTTATTTTTGGCATTTTAAGTATCACTGTTGATTGAACAATGACTTTGCCATTTTTCTTCAGAGAAACTAAGAGATGTTTCAGAAATTGTCAAAACCAACATGGTTTGTATTCATTTAGTTTTAAAAAGAAATCACATGATCAAACTTCCAGGTGTTGCCAAACCTTACGGTTAAACAAGCCAGTTATTTGATGCTTGTAAGATAAGTGTTAAGTTGATTTAGATTTTTATTAACTTGAAGGAGTTCCATGAAAAAAAAAGCATAAAACGTTTTTATTTCCTCAAATTTAATGAGTTATAATCTGATCATGTTTCACTTAAGTTTATGCTTTTCGTCATTAACTTGATCCTTTGTTTACTAATTCAATTTCTAATCGCCATTTATTCTTTAGCCAGACCTTTTGTTGCTTTATAAGTTCATCTGTTGTCATTTCTTTGTTAAACCAAATGTAATCTCAAGCATTTAATTCCTTTCAGCACATCTTTTGTTTATTTTTCTATCCGTATTTTCTCTTTTGAATGGTCTTGTGTTTTCCTTTGGACTTAAAATACTATAGAAATATATTACTAGACATATTAATGTATTCATATTTTTCTATCGCTTTATGCAATTTAGGTTTATAAACTCTTTTAATTATTTTAGAAAATGAATATTAATTGTTTTATCATAATTTCTTGTTCTAAATGGTATTTTATGTTCACACTTTCAGATCACCCAAGCTACCATTGTTGTGTACAGTTACCACTACTTATTAGACCCAAAAATTGCTGATTTAGTTTCAAAAGAAATTTCTAAGTCATCGGTTGTAGTTTTTGACGAGGCACATAACATAGGTATTCAGTTGTTTCATAATAATTTGCTAACACATAATCTCTGAACTCTTTGAAGTTAAATTGTTATTTTCATCATGTGTCTTCTACTGTGTAGGAAATTGATATTGTATCACAGTTTGAGGTATGAAACACGATACAATATCATAAACCATGTCAAAAGTTTTGCAATGCAAACAATTAATTAATTTTATTTAATAAATAAATAAGTAAATTTAATATTTTTAAATTTTAGTTTTATTAATAAACAGAGTGCAAATGGTTAAAATTGTTTTAAAGGTACAAATTTATTTTTTTGAAATTTTCATACCCTAAGTAGTCCTGTATTTTTAGAACCACCCATTTGCACCAGTACTTCTATTTTGTAAAAGATAAGTGATAAAAGTTTGTAACTGAAGTCATTGTTCAAAACTTTTTAAATACACACATTCACTATTACATTTCTTTAAAAATGTATGTTTTCTTGTTGAAAATACAATTTGGCAATTTCCTAAAACTGCTCCTCAATTTTACAGAACTGCTCCTCAATATCAGAATTTGAGGAACAGTACCACGCCACAAAATGAAGTACTTATTTCCCATGCTGGTCTTCTAATTATTATTATTATTATTATTATTAGTGTTTCAATTTTTTATTCATATGCTAGTACGGGTTTTTTTTTTTTTTTTTCAAGGTCCGATCGATCTCAAAATAAAGATCAGAAAGACAATGAAAACTCTTTTTTTGGAATATATACGTACACCTTCCAACTACTTCTCAACATAGTGCCCGCAACGATTAAGACACTTGTCGTAGTGTGGTACCATTTTTTAGATACCCTCGTCATAGAAGGCAGCCGCATGTGATTTTAGTCTGTAATTCTGTACGCTGGTCTGCGGCTCGGTGTCACAGACAAAGGTCTGTCTTCCTAGCCAAAGTTTCATGTGACCAAAGAAATGGTAATTGGATAGCGTCAAGTCTGGACTGTATGGAGGATAGTCAAACGCTGTCCAGCGAAACTGCTGCAGGAGGTTTTCGGTTAAAGCAGCAGTGTGTGAGCGCATATTGTTGTGCAGAAGGACAATGCCTGATGACATCATTCCTCTAAGTTTGTTCTGAATTGCCCTTCCTTCAGCATTCAGAAATTGAATTACAGCACGCACTTCACACTTAGTTGTTTGAGGCATGTTTCCTCGTTCACTGCGTGCTCCGGAATAACCACAGGGACCTGATGCTCTGCACAATCTTACTGGAGAGGCTGCGCAACAAATCTACACACATAGTCATCGGTTTGACTTTCTGGTTTTCACTTCGCGATCGATCGGACCTTGAAAAAAAAAAAAAAAACCCCGTGTATTACTAGAAATATACTACTCATATGTAAGTATATTACTAGAATGATAAAATCTATAAACAAAACAGCTGTCATAATTTAATGTGAAGTGTTATATCACTCCTAAGGTGCCTGTAAGAACGACTCTTGTGATTCAACCAGATTAGAGCCTTGTGGTGCAAACTTTATAATAAACACCTCTTAATATTATTAGATTAGTAATAATGTGCTACACAGAGGGTGGATTTGTAAATAGGCATTGGAGAAGCTTAAAAACTCTTTTTCTCACTCATTAGTTGAGTACTAGTTTAATGTCTGTACTAGCTAAAATGCATTACCATTTTCTGGGGTGCCATGAGCAATGACCCCACCCTCTCCATCCAAGAGCACAGGGGTACCTATCCCCCCACCAGCAATGATGCCCTCCCCCTAAATACCAAAATCCTTCTTGAGTGGACGCCCCTCCCCTACACAAAAAAAAGAGAAAAATAACCCTGCAAACCACCCTCTCCCCCTAAAAATTTCAATGGTGCAGCCTGCTCCATGCCCCCCCCCCCTAGACGGGTACCTCCAAAGAACAAGGTTTCCTCAAATAATTCCAAAATCCCTCTGAAGCACCCTCCGAAAAATTTTAAACATTCAGGTTGCACCATGACCCCCCATGAACATGCTTGTAATGTGTTTAAAAGGTATCCAATTTTTTCTAAGAATTTTAACTGCACCTGTGTGTAACTACATTGTATTGATATTTTTCAAACAACTTTTAAACTGGACATTAAAATATTATAACATTATTTAATTAGTTCCTTAAATAATCGAGAATAATCTTTTATTTAGGAATTTAAAAAAATCTTTTTTTCAGACAGTGTTTGTATTGATTCTATGAGTGTAGATATAACAAAAAGAACTATTGAGAGGAGTCATCATGGTATTCAAATACTGGAAAAAAACTGTAAATAAGTGAGTTAATGATTGAAATCCATTTCAGATTTAAGAATAATAATATTATGTGGAAAACAGTTTTCTTTTCACACTTTTTTTTTCTTTTAGAATTAAAGAAACTGATGCTAAAAAATTAAAAGAAGAATATCAAAGAATGGTTCAAGGGCTAAAAGATGTAGGCATCGCCAGAGAAACCGATATTGTTTTATCCAATCCAGGTAATTTTAAATCACACAATTTTTATCCATTCAGTCTATTTTTATGATGATAATTATGTATAGTGCTCTAAACAAAGCAATTAATTAATTGAAACTTGCAAACTAGTATTGTTGTTCCGTTACAATAAAATTAATTTTAACCCCCAACACACAAAGGAAGGGGGTTATAAGTTTGTTGTGTCTGTGTATCTGTCTGTGGCACTCTAGTGCCTAAACGGATGGACCAATTTTTAAAAAAATAGAATTGGTTGAAAGGAGAGTTGATCGAGAGTTTTCTTAGCTAGGTTGCGTCTTAGGATGACATTAATTAATGAAGATATTAATTAAAAACCTCTAAAAGGTTTTTCATGATTTTTGCAGGGAAAATAGATTGAAAAATTTTAAAATTTAGTACCAAAATAAAGAGTAGTTTTTTCTGTGTCTGATAGAATGTGTTTAGAATGTCCATGTTATGTAGGATTTGAATTATAACACTTTTTAAAGCAGATTTTAAATACGGCTAGCCTTTATTCAGCAATTAGTTAAAGAATTCATTGTTGACCGACAAGGAAATTAAAAGCAATCATTCAGTATAGCGTGGCCAATGAAATTCATGAAAGCTGAATTATATATTTTTGTTTATCTATTTATTTTTGAGACAATAAATCTTTTTGCATCTTGTTGATTCTTTTCATTTTTGTGTACTTAATTAATTATTTTTTTATTTTCTTGCGTTCCCTTTTTTTTTTTTTTTTTTTGCAGACAAAAAATCTTTTTGCTTCTTATTGGGGTTTTTTCTTGCATATGTTATTTATGGGCATTTTGTTCTCTTGTACAATTTAGAAAGTTTGAGTTAAATCATTGTGCATATTTTAAGTAAATAAATCTCTTGTAAACATTGCATTCTGATTGGAGGTTTTCAGAATTGTTGTCCTTGTTCTAATGTTATTTTATTTAATTGTAAAAGTGCTATTGATATTCTTTTGCTTTTTTACCAAGTACTATGTGGTTAGAGCAGAGGTAAAATCATTTGTATGTTTTTTATTATTCATTGAAAGGCTCTTTGTGTGAGGAAATGTTTCTTTCTCAATCAATCTTGATTGCAAAAAATGTGATTTCAATTTTTTCCCCAGAGTTTTGTTTTATTATAATAAGCATTCTATCACTAGTAATTATTAAAATATCAAACAATATTTTTCTCCATCAGGATCAAGATTTTAAGAAACACATCAATATTTAATGGTATTCGGAGTCATATATAAAAAGTGTTTTCAATGCTGCAGCTTTAATTTTATCTCATTGCAACATCTGTGTAATGTAGATTTTAGATTGGAAATGTGATTAGTATTTTTAAATAGTAAGCTATCAAGATTATTAATGAGTGTTTTTTGTTTTTTAATTTCTAGTTCTTCCAGATGAAATCCTCAATGGTAAGTTTGTTTCCATTTTAATTTGAAATATACAGGGTGTTCCGTTTTAACCTTCAAGACCTCTATTTTCGCAACTATTAGTCCTAGATGCATACTTCCAACTACAAAAATGTTCAAAATCAGATGCAGGGTTAAGATATTGAAAATTTGAAGTGAAAATAAAAATGAGTAAAAAAATACAAAATTTAACTTTTGTAATCCCAATTCCCAAAATCCCCGCCCCAAATCCCCTAACTTATGTTTAGAGAAATAATGTCCATTGAAAAACAATTTCAACACAAAAAGTTTAAAATTAATACGACCAATATTCACTGAGGTATGAAACGCAGGGTTTTGTGACTTACACCACTTTACACTCGCGGTCAATAACAACTTTCGGGGGGAAATATAGTTAACAGATGTTGAAAATTATATGTGTGCATAGAGTGTGGTTTTTCAAAACGTTCAAGGTTTTATTGTGTGTTTTTACGTATCACGGCATAACATTGCATTTATTTTTGAATAGCAATAAAAAATATAAATACCTTGGTTTTTTTTTTTTGTTTTTTTGTTTTTTTTACTTTGACAACCTGTCATTCTTCTGAAAGGGTGATAAGTTCTAATCTCATTTTCTGTATGGCCCCTTAAAACTTTAAACTCAAATATCTCCTTGAGTTTTGGTCACACAGCTGTTAAGTTTTTTGTGTCAGTAATAATTTTCAATAGAGATTGTTTTTCTAAACATAAGTTAGGGGACTTAGGGTCTGTATAAAAAGTTAATTTTTTTTTATGCATTTTAATTTTTTCTTCAAACTTTCATTGCTACAAATTGTGGGGAAATTCTAACCGTACCCAGGGCTGGATTTAGGGGAGAGCAGGCGGGGCTACTGCTTTGGAGCCTCCACAACAAAGCCCCCCCCCCCCCCCCACTATAAAATTTTTACAAAATATCCTAACTTTCATGGGTCAGCAAATTTTACGTTTTTTCTCCCAGACATTTTTTTTTTTTTTTTGTATTTCTACAAAGAATACTTGCACAAAAAAATTTTTTTTTTCGATTTTTCAGAAAACCTTGATTGCAAGTATCCATTTATTATCAATTTTTTATTTGATTGAGCATTTCAGTGGCAATATATTTTTTTATTCATTTAATTTGTAATTTGTACCTATAAGTTAAAGAGAAATTAAGTAAGTTAAAAAAAAATCCAAAAAATGGTTAACTTTCAAGGTTATCCTTACAACTTCTCGCTTCTTGAGTTCAAAAATTTTAAAAATATTTGACGAAATGACTTGAATGGAAATTTTTTAACGAAAATATCTATTGAACACGTCAATTTTCTCCCGCCCCCCCCCCTTACCCCTTTTTTTCAACATTTTTTAATAATAACGAAGAATTCTGAATTATTCATTAAAAATCTGTTATAATTTTCTATTAGCAGTAGATTGCATGGGGCGCTCTTTTTTTTTATTATTACCAAAGAAAAGATTTAACCCTTTAAGTTGGTGAAACCCCTATAATATATCAAAGTATCGGATATTTTCGAAAATATGATCATTTTTTCGAACCTTGATTGGGGGCTTCCACTCCTTCATTGCCCCGGGGCACACTTCCAAATCGGGCCCTGACCCTACCCGATACATAAACGAAGTTTTACAGCCCCAAGCTATTCCTTTCCTGTAAGGATTGCCAGGGGCTGTATTTCAGCAGGATAATGCCCGTCCATATGTCGCCAGGAATGTCAAATCCCACCTTGATTCGCAGCAGGTACAGCTTCTTCCTTGGCCTGCATATTCCCAGGATATGTCACCGATGGAACATGTGTGGGATTTCGTTGGGCGGCGTCTCGCTCGAGATCCTCGTCCTGTTGCTTCGATAGACGAACTTTGGTTGCACATACAAACAATATGGAATACTCTTCCGCAGGCAGATATTCAAACTTTGTTTCACTGCATGCCGAGTCGTGTAGCAGCTCTTATTGCGGCGCGTGGTGGCCACATAAAATACTAATTTCTGTCTCTTTTTATTGTTTGTTTGATTTGAAAATGTAATCATTTTTTTTTGTACCATTACGACTCAACTGTGTATTAAATTTCATTCAACTATGATGCTTCCTTCATGGTCTCCAAACAGGAGTGTACTTTAAAAGGATTTCATTCTTCCATATTAAGACTGTTTGGTCTCTTCTTTGCTAAAAATAGTTTCAACTGTCTTTTACAGAAGCAATACCTGGAAACATTAGAAGTGCTGAGCATTTCATTGCATTTTTGAAGAGGTTTTTGGAGTATGTTAAAATGAGAATGCGAGTGCAGCACGTTGTACAAGAAAGTCCTGCTGCCTTTTTGAAGGATATTTTGCAGAAGGTATGCATTGAAAGGAAACCTTTGAGGTATGTTTAGTTTAGATTTGACTTATGTTTTATTATTACTACAATACTTTACAAAGTATAATTATCAATGTTCAAGGTTTTACTATGTTGAAGGAAACTTGGTTGTAGATAATTCTGTGATTTTTGGTGCCGTGATTTCCAAGTTAGATTAATTAATAACTATTCAGCAGTATAACGTGGTTCTGCTTGATGTTTGAGTTGATAATAAATATAATTTTAAATATTGGGGAAATTTTTAGAATTGAACTATTTGTATTTTTTGTAAACTTCCAAATAAATTTTGGGTGTCATCCCCCTCTCCATACGGTTGTTACCTGGGGCAGACTGCCTCCCTGCCCCTCGTAGTGATATTATTGTATATATATATATATATATATATATATATATATATATATATATATATATATGGATATATGAGCGTGTGTGGGTGTGATTTATTGGAATTACTTAAAATATTTATAAAATGTTTTGTTGAAAAATACATTTGAAAAGTAAAGAAATAAATCCTGCTTAATATTATGACTATGCTATGTATTATGACTTTTGCATATTATAATGCATGTGCATTTAATGCTAAAACGTTGCATTTAAGTAAAGTCCCAAGTTTTTGAAATTCCCTCAAGTTCCTCATTTGGTTTTTTATGTTGTGATCTAATGGTCATTTCTCTTTAATTATGTTCCGTTTATTTATTTATTTATTGTGAAATTAAAGTATAGCTAATTTCTAAATTTTTAAAATTTGACTCTTCAGTGTGTGAAATATTTGTTGTACATTGTTTTATGTATCTATTAATAAATTAATACTGAAATATTATTTTAAGAATTGCATTATAAGATTTTCAATCTTAATGTTTTTTTTTTTAATTCTAACAGCTTGGTCTTTAAAACATTTTAGAAAAATAAAATGCATACAGGACTTAATTTCTAACCAAAAAAAATGAAGGAGTTCTCTGTCGTGCTAAGCACAAAAGTGGTATCTGCACTTTTTATCAAAATTGAGTTATGGCAACCAAGCGGTTCTTTATCACATACTTCCCCAAGTGGCAGACACAAGAGAAGGGTCATGGGGGTCATGACCCCGCTTCCCTAAATCGTCAACAATATTATTGGTCCACATTGTGTTCAAACACTATGAGTAAAATGAAAACGATTTCAATTGTCTTTTCAATTCATTAATTATTTTTGAAAGTAAATTTATGAAATTTCTCCTTTCATTGTTTATGAAATCAATTTACAACGTTTATATCTATTAGGAACCCTATTTTTGACCAATTTTGTCCTTTTTGTTGACACCCAAGTATTTTAAGTAACTTTTTGTGCCCAAAACCATAGGTTCGTTCTGGAGAGGAGGGAGGGGGGTCTTTATTTAGCATGACCCTCCCCTCCAAATGGTAATCTGTATCCGCCCCTAACTTCACCTAAGTACAATGTTTTATGGTATTTAAAAATTCAGGGTTGCCAACTGCTCCACAAAAATAGCGAACTCCGCAGCTCCCCAAAAAAGTTATCTTGCTTCTCATTTCCCAGCCGAGAGTTTTCAAGCATGACATAGTGTTTAAAGCTGTTTTTTTTTAATCCCAGTCAGGGGGTGGATTCAGGGGAGGGTCAAAGGGTCAGCTGACCCCCCTGTGACAAGAATTTTTTAATGATTATTATTCAAACTTCAAATTTTTAGATCCGAAAAAATGGTATCTGGAATAAATGTTTTCCCTTTTTTGATTCGTTCTGTAAGGTTTCTCGTCCCAATACGTCCAAAGGATATGACTGAGTTTGTTTACTGAAGCTATTATGAGCTTCTTGTTCATTTTCAAAAGAACAATCACCTCTAATTAGCTTAAAGTTTTTTCTGAGCCTCTTCAAACCAGAACGTTTTGTGTGCTATAAAATATTTAGGTAAATGTATCCAACTATTTAATACGGTAACGTGACCAGCCTGTCTGCCAAAGAAATATGACTTTTAGCGAAAATTTGGGGGAACATGATCCATGGCACAGGTTACGCCATCGAAAAATTTAGGAGCAGGGGGTAATTTGAAAGGGTTTTGATCTAAATTTTTGGTGGGGCGGGGGTGTAACCTATGAGGGGTATACCATTACCTTTGTGGGGATTGGCACCCCTGTTTAACTGATTTTTTATAAGGTATAACATGCTAACCATTGAAACTTGACCCCCCTTTCAAAAAATTCTGGATCCGCCCCTGATCCCAGTGCTTAAAATGATTATCAAAGCTCAAAAACAATTTTAAATATGTGACTTTAGGCTTTTTTTTATTGAATTTCATGCAAAATACCTAGCTGCTCCACAAAATTTCAAAGTACTCCTCAAAATCATTGCAGATGCTCCTCAAATTGTTTCCCCAAGGTTGGCAACCTTGAAAATTCTAAAAAAGTTGCATCCAAATCAAATGCATGGAGGCGCAAAACTTTAAAGGCAGCTTCTCATTTTGAACTCGGCTGCAGATATGACTTTTGCGCTTAGCACGGCAGCTCTATTGTCTTCACTACTTATTTTCTCATAAGTAGCCTACATTTAGACTAATGTTTAAAAATTCAAATTTTTAAAAAGTACATGAGCTTAACTCTCAGTTAGGTTACAGTGCTGGCCAAACTATTAGACTAAGACTGTTTTAAAAGCAAATTCTTAATTGATTACATAACTATAGACACATTAACAAGCACTGAAATAATTATCTAATATTTAGTATGCATTCCCTTGTTCTTGATGAGTATTTTAAGTCTTTTTATCATACTTGTCACAAGGTTCACACCATTTCTCAGCTTTTTAAAAAAGGAGGTGAAAAATTGTTTATACTCACTATTATATATACTCACATACACATGCTCACTAATTACCTAAACCTAACTTTAAATATAACAGAACACACTAATAAAAAGAACTAGTGAACTGGTTTAAGCTGATTGAGGTTATGTTCCTGGTAGGTAGATAAACAAAGCAGACAGTGCTGCCACCTGCCGACATTAAATTATGCTAAAATAACGTAATAATCAGTGTACAGTATGTACTGTACTTTAACAGTAAAATAAATAGTATTTTAGTACACATAGTGTACAAAAAAAAACTCTTTAGTCTAATAATTTGGCCAGCACTGTAAGCCCTAATTCAGGTAAGCAGAGATTATTTCTTTTATTCTTTTTACTCATCATTTTGTTGTTCTTGAGTAAGTCAAAATTTGTCATAAGAAACATATTACTTTTGATAAATTATGTGGAATACTGCCATGGGAAGGTTAAGGGCAGTATCTGCAAGTTTTTTATTTATTTGCATTTTTGTCATATTTTGTTCTTAGGGGCCATTCATTAATTACGTAAGGGTCCTGAGGGGGAAGGGGTTTCAAAAATCTCTACATACCCTTACTTTGGGGGGAGGGAGGGGTCAGACCCATTTTTAGGTAATATTTTCCAAGTCGATATTTTATATTAGAAATCGTACGGTCAAGTGGTTCGGAATAGATCATATTTCATTTGCTTCTGGAATGTAAAAAAGTTTTAGGATGAGCTGTTTTTTACTTGTTTTACAAGGAATGAATAGCGTGAAATATAATTAAAGAATCATACTATTTATAACATGTTTTATTTTTAGTTAGTATTGCATTAATAAAATGTATTTGAAAAATAAAAGTCTTTGATTTACATCAAACTGGAAGTCTTAGTGTAACTGATCCTTTTCTAACAACATTTTATTATTTTGAAAAACAAAATTGAATCTTACATAAGAATAGGGAATTTGAAAAATTCTTACATACTCTTACATGGGGGGGGGGGGGGGTCAAAAATTGCAAAGTTATCGTTAAGTAATTAATGAATGACCCCTTAGCTTTATTGTACATGCTTGCTTATATAATTTCTGCTGAAAATCAAGCACGATAAAACGCAGAATTCAACATTTTCCGTTACGGAATACAAAACACGTCTCCAAATTTCTCGAAAATTCATTTCTTCAGATACTGTGCTTAACCTTTCCGCGGTTGAATAGTCACGTAATCATGGTAACATACCTAATAAGTAAATAACTTCAAAAATAAATATCTGTCAAGAGTTATTATGATAATATATCTGTATGTGTTTGTTGGTTAATGAAGTAAAAAGTTATTCTATGATTGTTAATAATTTTCAGGTTTTGTGCTGAAAGACTTCGATCGTTAGTGAGAACACTGGAAATTACCGAGTTAAATGACATGTCTTCTCTCACATCGCTCTGCAATTTTGCTACTCTTGCAAGCACTTACATGAAAGGTAACAAAGTTGATGAAAAACTCCTTTTAAATTGAAATTAGCTTTTTTTGTTATAAAATATCTGTATTATTTAATGAAATGTGTTGATTACTGATCTTCCTAATTCCCAACTAAAAGTGAAACTGCAACTACTGGATGCCATAACTAGATTTTTGATATTTGTTTGTAGTTCTATCTTTCTAGGCTAAAGAGGCAGTAACTCTCAGCTTTATACCCAACCATTTATCATCACTTTACGAAGTGAACTGTACCAGGTTTGCAAACTTTTGTTGGTGTGCAAAATTATATTTAGCTATCAGTGTAAAGATGATATATGCTTTAATTAGAGAGAAACTCCTGCTGCGGTGTTGCTATTCTAGACGAATTCTGATTGACTAATCAGAATTGATTTTTATCTCCAAGACCAAACCATTTCCCACATATTGCGTACTCTCAAAAGACAGCCAGTCACTTACAGAATCCCCTCTACTCGCATGGCCTTGAATAACATCTGGTTATTCTAGTCCGTGTGGCGTCGTTCACATACCCAGGGGTGCCCAACCCACTAAGGGCATGGGCGCACCCCTCAATATCGCGGAGATACCCCTCAAAAGCAAGAGCCCCCTCCAAAAACTGAGAAAAATACCCCTCAAAACAATCTCCCTAAAAATTCCCATTTTAGTTGGAAAGAAGCATGTACATCAGCCCCCTTTTAGCTGGGCTGACGTACATGCTTCTTTTAGAGTTAAACGTGCAATTCGAGTGAATAAATGTACTTATTACAAGCACACTACTTTTGTTTGTGCTGATCAATATTTAAGAAAAATGTCACAATTTACTTTTGACTGAAGGTGAAACTGTTGTGCTGGGCAGTCATGAAATGCCAACTTTAATCGATGCAAGTGTCGGGAGAAGTTATAAGAATGCTGATTATTTAAGAAGTCAAAAGTCCGTTACAATTCGCGTGGATTACAGAAAATCATCATACACCCGGAAAAGTTCAGTCTCTGCAGCAACGTGAGGATTTAATTCCAAGGCCAAATACTTCAAAAGTAAGTCCTCCTCATACTGTAGCGCGATTAAATGAATTTGAATCCAGCTTTTGTTTTCAAAAACACTGCTTATTTTGTGGCTGTGAAGCGGATGAGGAGGCTGAGAAAAAAAAAAGCGCAGAATTATCGCAGAAATATTCATAAATCAGCGACTAAATCATACTCAACATTAAAACGTGTAAGGGCAGCTTTTGACACTCCTCCGAACGATCTTTAGCTAATTTTAAAAGGGATTCTTTGAATGCAAGTGTAGAAAATTTAAGAATTTTTCTGCGATAATTCTGTGTTTTGTTCTTCTCAGCCTCTTCTTCCGTTTCCTCGCCACAAAATAAGCAGTGTTTTTTACAACAAAAGCTGGATTCATATTCACTTAATACCGCTCTAGTGCGAGGTGGACTTACTTTTGAAGTACTGGATATGTTCATTAGGATGGATTGAAAAAAATCAAAATCTGATAAACGCTAAGTAATAACCCGAAAAAGTTGCCTTTTGTAGTGATATTTGGTTATGCAAAAGGATTTCGACCGCAAAAAATATCTTGAGGTGTCGCTCCGCCTTGAAAATGATCATAAATGCATAAAAACTGGAAAAAGTTACAATAATTTCATCAAGTATCAAAATTTGATAAATTTGATGTTATCGCTCTTAAGAGTAGGCTTTTTGTGTAGATTACACATTGCATAATATCATTTTAATAATAAACTGTATTTTAAAGTTCTACACATGCGTTGAATCTTGAATTTGACCAATATAGTGTCAGAATTGATTAACACAGTGTTGCTCCGTGCCTAGAGAAAAAACATTAGAAGTTATGATTTGTAAAAGTTTGCTTTCATAATAATTAATTCTTACATAGATACGGAAAAAAAGAGCAATAAAAGCATTTCTTATCTAGTAAAAAAAATGTAAATTCTCCACTTAGCCCATAACTTTGGCTCAAAATGTCAAATTTACCTATGATAGAGAACAAAGGTTAAATATAAAAATTTTAAAATATAAATGTGGCTTGCAACAGCCCACATAAGTTACCCTTTAAAACAAAAGACGTTGCTAAAGAAACTTTTATGGGTTTTGAGCCCTCAAACTGTAACCACATTGATTACAATAAAACATAAATTTGGCGTGCGAGTTGAACTATTTTGCTTCTCATAATTTTCAGTCTTGATTGAAATTGTGGCTTGATGGTATTGTGGCTTAATATTTCTAGATTCTAATCTGAATCGAATAAATCCATCCCTTTCGATTAGACAACAAACTGTACCTGACACTTCTTTCTCTTATTTTACCTATCGCCTCACTGCTTTAGTATGACAAGTGAGGTTTTGAAAGCCATACTACTCAGTAGGTACGCCATCAAGCAAATTTTTTTCGAAGTTTTATCGAAAGTCCCCTTTTTGAAAGAGGGAGCTGCCGAGTTTAACCAGTTCTGCTTATCAATGAGCTCATAGTATTCTCTCAGCTTCAAAATTGAAATCTGGAATTATAAATGTTCTTTGTCCATCTTCGAACTGGTCGTCGTAATCGGTCTCGAAACAAGTTCTCTGATGGTCATCCGCAATACCTAGTGTTATATTTTTTAGATTCTCAAAGTAACCAGTTTGCAGAACAAGAGCTGATGATCCAAACATAATACGATGACAAGTTTGAAGAATTCGATTGTACAGCGAAAATTTACAATTCCAGATTTCAACTTGAGTTCTTTGATAAGCAGAAGTGGGAAAACTCGGATCATCTTCTCAAAAAAGGAATATCAGATAAAACTTTAAAAGAAATGGTACTTGATTGCGTAACTATTGAATTATATGATTTCCAATACCTCACGTTATACTAAAGCAGTGAGACGACGCGCAAAATTAGATGAAGAAGCGTCAACCACAGTTTGTTGTCTAACCAAGAGAGATGGATTTTAGAATCTAGAAAACTTAATAATGTCTAGAAATCTTAACTAAGGCCAAACATTGTCAGGAGTCAAGATAAAAATGCGACTCGCCAGCCAAACTATGTTTTATTGTATGAAATGTGGTTACAGTTTGAGAACTCAAAAAACATTTAAAGGGGGGGTGTTTAGAGGGGTATTTTTCTCAGTTTTTGGAGAAGGCTCTTGTTTTTGAGGGGGGGGGGCTCCACGATATTGAGGGGTGCGCCCATGCCCTTAGTGGGTTGGGCACCTCCGGGTACGTGAACGGATTAGAACACACGGATTAGAATAGCCAGTTGTTATTCAAGGCCATGCGAGTAGAATAGATTCTGTAAGTGACTGGCTGTCTTTTGAGAGTACGCAATATCTGGGAAATGGTTTGGTCTCGGAGATAAAAATCATAAGGACCATTTTTATAGAGAATTTTGAGATCTACAACTTTGGTCTGAGGTACTTTTGGATAAAACTTATCGTTTTTGAGAAAAATCCAAAAAACCTAAAATTTTGACCTTTGACCCCGAATAACTTTTTTAGCGCACATGGGATCGATGGGGACTTTTGGCACTTTATTTGTAATGCTAAACCCAAGGTCTCTACAAAAATTTAGCTTTCCCAGAATTTTTGTTATTTCCATTGTCTAAATTGACCGGACTATGGATCTCTGTTTAACGACGCTCTTTTTAACAACTTTCTCTATTTAACGATGGCTTTTCACGGTCCCAGATGGTCCACTTTAGTGTTAAAAGCATTCTATTTAAGGACGATTTTTTGTGGTCCCTTGAAAGTCCTTAAACAGAGAGCCAACTGTATGTTTTTTACCTTCCAGACGCAAATGAAATATGATCACTGCCAAACCACTTGACCGCCCAATTTCTAATATAAAATATTGACTTGGAAAATATTACGTATGAATAGGTCCCCCAGGTATACCCCCCGCTCTACAAAGTAAGGGTATGTAGAGGTTTTTTCAAACCCCTTCTCCCCTTGGAATCCTTATGAATGGCCCCTAACAACATGTTTGTTGTTTGCTACTTTCATTTGTTTCAATTCATCTTGAGCTTTTTTTATTAACATTTAGTTTGAATGTAGATTCCCCTCCCCCCCCCCCAGAAATAAATATGAATTTCATGAATCAGTTCAAGTTTTATACTAATAAATGTATGAAAAAGTAAAATAATGAAAAGAGTACTTTTCAGAGAAAATCCAAAACGATGCTAAAAATGATTTGTAATATATATATATACTAGCTGTACCCGACGCGCGTTGCTACGCCAACAAAAAAATACATCATTATACTGATTTTCATGACAATCGGTTGAACGGGGCAGAAGTTGCTACTCTGCAGTGCCACCTGGTGGCGAGTGGCTTCAATGAGCATATTATGCACCTTCTCCGTGGAAAAATACATATATATAGCAATTTTCATAATAATCGGTCCAGGTATCAAGTGAAGCCGTGACTATACTCAAATTTTGTACTCACGCAGTTTGCAAGATCAATCAATCGCTAAAAATATCAAATAGAAAAAGTTTTAAATCCCCCCGTTGCATGAAAAGCCATAAAACAATAAAGAAAGAATTTATTTGTTCAAAATCAAGAAAAATGGCAACAGCTAACTTCTTATCAATGAGATCTTTCACGCGAATTCATTTCTGCAGCCGATAATTTTATTCGTATTTATCCAATGGATTGTGACTTAAATTGGAATAAAAAAGGAATTATCGATTGGATTTTTTTCAAACTGGTCTATAAACATTCCCAGTACCAAAAATAACAAACGGTGAAAGTTTCAGCCAAATCTGCCGGGTAGTTTTTGAGTTCATGGATGACATACAGACAAACATTCATTTATATATATATATATATATATATATATATATATATATATATATATATATATATATATATATATATTCATTTGCTTCAATCGTATCAATTGGCTACATTTTATGACACAAAATACAATGCCAATGAATATAACACACAATTAATATAATTTTTGTGATTGAGGAAAGTCATATTTTAACATACTTTTTTATTTCCCTTTAGGTTTCACAATTATTATTGAGCCTTTTGATGATCGTACGCCATCTGTGCCAAATCCAATTCTGCATTTTAGCTGTATGGATGCATCAGTGGCTATTAGACCTGTGTTTCAAAGATTTCAATCTGTTATCATTACTTCAGGGGTAAATTAACTGTTGATGTTTTAACTTTTGATCTTTCTTATTTATCATAATCCAAAGAAAATTATTGGTTTCTTAGTACTTTTTTTTTGGGAGGGGGGGGGTCTTGTTGTGCAAACTTCTTAGATTTGAAATGAAGTGTACTAGTGTGTAGCTTTTATATTTGCAGAAATACTACATTCAAGTTGGTTTGTTTAATCCATTTCAGTGTTACAAGTAGATGTATTATTTGCTACTGAGGAGTATTATATAGTAAAAGTATTTTTGTTGACTGCCAAAGAAATTTGAAACGTTAACCAAATTATGGTACTTAACATGTTTCTAATACGGAAAATACTTCATGTAAATGTTATTTTTAAAAAACCATATATTTTGTACAAGACTTGCTTTTCAAATGTAGGCTTATTTCTTGTGCAAACGAGAATTAATCAAACTTTTTTAAAAAATAAACTTTTTACTTTTTTAAAAAAGTTTTTACTTCATCTCAAAATATTTTCTTGCACTGAATAAATTAATTTTAGTACTTTTAGTTTTGTTCAACATTTAGTATGTGTGTGTGTTGTAAAATTTAATTTTTCACAAAATATATGATAAGCTGTTAGCATATTCATCTCAACATGACTTCCAGATTTAAGCAAGATTCGTCTTAAAACTGTTTTGTTAGTTAAATTAGGTTTTGTTATTTAAAATTAGGTTAATGTTAAATATGTCATCACCTCAGAGCAACAGCAAGATATATAATTCCAGAAATAACACTAAGGTATCTTACGGTTGCTCTGAGGCAACAATATGTACTTAAAGATTATAGCAGAGTCTCAAAAATCTGACGTAATTGGGGCTCATGCCACCTCGGATTACTGAAAACTCGGATTATCCAGAAAATTCTTCCAGCTTAATTTTGTACACTTTTCGGACATAAGGAGTATCCCCTTTTACTTCCTTATACAAAGAAAAGTAGTATTGTTGTCACGAAAAAATTATCACTGAAATTTTAACATAAATTTTGTTTTTAACTACCTCTAAACAAATTCGGACTTTTTTTGACGAAGTCTGTATGTACATATTCACCCGAGCAAATTTGCAGGCAACCAAACATATATTTTGTCAAAATCGTTGCCTGAATCCATATTTCAATGAGTTTCGTCATAACATTTGTACCTGTGTGCTTGCGAGCATATGTATCTCGCATACCACAAAAACGGTTAGTTGTAGAAGGTTTCTGTTTTGTCTTTCGTATACATTACTTGTGAGGCGTCAAGTTTTGAACCTTCCTTTTTTACTATCATCAGGTATTCTAATATTCCAAAAGGCATGTTTACACATTCTTTGCGGCAAATCAATGTTACTTTCTGGCATCAAGTTATCATCTTCAAGGCACTTCGTAATTCATATTGTGCAGTCGATGACTACACGTATATCATGCCACTGAAGGAATGTTGTTGACAACAACCTCTCAATGCTGTTTTTATTAATTACTGTATCTAGTTAAATAAGTGTAACGGCAGGAAAAAAAATATTTTAAGATCTTTATGAAAGTAATATTTTTGGAACTAAAAAATGTAAATGAAAATATAAAGTAAGCACCTTGAATTATGCGGAACCTCAAACTTTCAAGACTTAGATTATCAAGTCTCTACTGTAGTTTGTCAAGATTTTAAATATTTAGTAGCTTTCAATGTGTGACATGTTTGTAGTAGAGCATACATCCAAATGGTAATCAACCCCTTCTCACAGCTAGGCCAACATGTCTAAAATATTGTTTGCCACACAAGTGATTATACTTTTGCTTGAGATGGTTTACGTACTGCCATTGTTAACAGGATTCTTTACATGTACCCAATAAAAAAGGCTCATGAAGTCGAGTATTCATGGAAGCTACGAAATTTCCCCTGAGCTTCCAATCCACTTGTTGCTGAATCAAGTATCCAATGCTTCTTCTCTAACTAGTGTTATAAACACTAACTGAAACTGGTGTGCATAGAAACTGATGAGCTACTTAAATTGACCAAACTCATACCGTTAAGTTAATATGATTTTCAAAACCCTGTTGTTCTTTTGTGGGCACACTACATTGACTTCAGCAATTTCATAACTGGTTGCTGTTACTTTAACACTTATTCTATATTTTATCAAATTGTTTCTTTTCTGTTTCAGACTCTTTCTCCTTTGGATATGTACCCAAAAATTTTGGATTTTAGACCTGTTATAATGGCTTCTTTTACTATGACACTAGCTAGACCATGTCTTTGCCCAATGGTAATAAATGATTTTGAATTCTTTTCTCCTGTTAATTTGTTTGCATGAAAGTTTTCAAACATACCTGATTTTAAAATTTTTTATAGATCGTTAGTAAAGGAAATGATCAAGTTTCTATGTCATCGAAATTTGAAACCAGAGATGATATAGGTAAGTCATTTGTAGTTTTAGATTTGTAGTAATTTTACGTGGAAACACGGTTCATGAATTTTGCAATTAACCTAAAGTACACTTTCAAATAAAAAACATAAGTAAAGAAGTAAGCTAAACAAAGATTATATTTTTTAGTTAAGTGTGGCCTTTGAGTCAAAGCTAATGGAAATTGTATTAGTTTTTTTTTTTTTTTCCAATGGGTGAAAATATTTCTTGACTTTTTTAGAGGAGTAAATTTCATTTTTGAGGAGTGAAATACATGAAAACGGTGAAGAATACTCATCAATTCCATAAAAAACTAACTTTCTAAGGCTAAAACAAGATGACAGGGAAAAAAGATATGTGTACTATTTTGATTTTTAACATTTATAAAAGTTCTCATTTTGCATTTAAAAGAATGATAAAACATCCAAATGTAATACTTTTGAAATACCAATCTTTTTTCCCCACGTTATCAACACTGTTAAATTTTTATTCAAAATACAAAGTGAAATTACTTTTGATCAAACTTTTAAGATGAATTTCTGATTTTCAATGAGTGAAATACACTTGTAGATGCGTTAAAAATGTTATTTTTAAAAAAAATTTAACTTTCAAAGAAAATTTCTTTTTCATGGTGATCAAGCATGGATTGGAATAAATATTGTTACTCAATAAAAATTCCATAAGATCCTTCTAAAGCAGTAAACGCTCATAACTGGTTGGTAAGGACATATTTGGCATCTTTATTAATTTAAAAATTTAAAAAAAAAAAAATTGTGCCAGCGATTTTCAACCGGTGGTTGGGCTGACTATCACCAGTTCGCAGAAAAATTTGACCAGTCAACAGTCTTCACTCCAAAAGGCGAAAATGGAATCAAAGTAAAAAGTTTCTGCTTGTCAACATTAAATACTTTTCCTTACTCAAAAATAAAGAAGCACCATGACAATAATAATAATATTCTATACAACTTCTTTTGTGTGAATTTTGCGATTAATGTTTGTACGTTTCTATGATTTTTCAGCAATATTTATTATTTTTGTATAATTACTTATCTGATGTTTTGCATCTAAATATTTTGTGACAATTATTCAACACTAAGTTAAGTTTTATTAATGTACCATTTATAAATTCATTCATTATTACTGTTTTGTAAAAAAAGGAAAAGAATCCCCAGCCATTCGCAGCCTCAGAGTCCAAAGGTTTTTTTTTTTTTTTTTGGAAAAAAAACGAAAGAAAGAAAATAAGAGGGGGGGACACCACGGTATCCACAATTTTTTTTTTTTTTTTTTCGAAAGCACCTGATGGTCTATGGATCAAAAAAAGTTGAGAAACACTGATATGTACAATATTAGTAGTGAATGGGATTTTTGTCATTTCTACCAAAGCAAAGATAGAATCTGTTCTGTTTATGACGAAGTACTTCCTTTCTAGAAAATCATGTGCATGAATTTTTTGAGAAGTTCCTTTTTTCCTAAAAAGAACATGCATCCTTATCGTTTTCTATGATTTTCTTTTCAATGCTATCCATTGTTGCTATAGTCTGACTGCAGAAATGTGGTACCTGCCAATCATTTCAAAAACAAGTCCATTCCTTAAAATGCATAGAGAAGGAAGAAAGGACATGTGCCTCATATACAAGTTTAAAGACATTTTGACGATTTGAATGTTTTTTTTTTTTGTGCAAGTTTTTGAAAAGGAGCAATAATTCTACTTCTGTTATATTAAATCATAAAAAAATATTTGTTACATTCTGAAAAAAAAAAAAAAAAAACACTTGCAATGTTTTAAACTATTTTTAAAACAGAAGAGAAAAACTATTAGTGCAATCAAAGATGGTTGAAAAAAGTAACATGCTGTCAGCAAATTGACTATCCGAAAAAAGATGACAGTGTTGGAATCATTCTAATTTTACCCTCTGCAAAATTCATTTTTTAATATTATAATTTATTTAAATTGGGTTTGCAGTAAATACATCTGAAATGAGGGTGTTTAATTTTGAATGTATTGTTTGCTGGTTAAAGTTTATTGGTGTTCATTATTATTATAAAGAATAAGGTATATAATTTTTATGTTTAATTAAATTAAGAAGAATTTTATTACGTGGGTATTTTTATTGAAATGTTTAAATTGCAGTAATAACTGCATTTTGTTGACAAAGTAAAATTGAAAAGCTTTGCATTCTTTATTGCAACCCTACTTTTTCTAACCCATTCTTCAAGTTTCCTCTGCATATCGCGGCATTATGCAAAAGGCTAAAAGTCTCATCACATGACAACCAGGCAGGGGCGGATCCAGAAATATTTGTAAGGGGGGGGGGTCAAGTTTCAATAACCGGCGTTATATACCTCCAACCTAAAAAAAGTATCAGTTAAGCAGGCGCTACCCCCCCTCTCCCCTTGAATTTTTCTATTGTTTGGCATTTAGATATATATAATTATTCTTTTGAAAATGAACAAAAGTCTAAAATAGCAATAGCCTAGTAAACGAAAGCAGTCAATCCTTTGAATTAGGACTCACTGAGATGAAAGATAACAGAACGAAGCAAAAAAAAGGTCAGCATCGATTCTGTGTACTATTTTTTTAGATCTAAAAATTTTGAAGTTTGATAACAATCACAATAAAAATCTTGCCACAGGGGGGTTAACTTACCCTTTGACCCTCCTCTATCTGCCCCTGCAACCAGGCTTAATACCTCAGTGTATGTGAAATCCTTTTAGCCCAACAGAATCAACTGTTCTAAAATCTTAAAGTATATCTTGCCTTCATTTCAAGAGCTTCTGAAAAAAAAAAAAGCTAAGTTTGCAATTATCATTATTTTGCATATAGAGCAATTCCATTTCAGATCAGGCAGGGTCTGTCACATGACCATCACCGATTTTTTTGAAAAAAATACAGTAGTTACAACTAAGGCACATATGAAATATCCCAAAAGGATTTTGCAAGAAAAAAATTTTTTCTTCAGTTACATACAGCCTATTAAAATTCTGCACAAAATCCGCCATTTTGGAAAAACCAGCAAAACACTCCATTTCAAATGGACATTATTTCAAAAGTATTTAACCTATTTGAATAATTCTTTTTTCTAAAAATAAATAAGGACCCATATATCCTCTAGACATCGTTTTTGAAAGTTTAGTTAGATTTTTTGATAAAGAAAAAAAATCATTTTTGTCGCGAAAAAACTGCATTTTTACCGATTTTATTATTTTTTTTCTCCATGAAAAAAAGTTTTTTTTACTAAACGGAGATGGCAGTCTAAAGCCCTTATATGATAGTTTCATAACATATTTTATTATAATCCTTGAATGCATACAGCCTCGGAAATAAAATTTGAAATTTTGAAAATTTTCAAAAATTAGCGATTTTTGAAGTGATTTTACTCAAAAAACCCATTTTTTAAAAATCTAAAAATTGGCTCGTTTGAACCCCATATAATGCTTAACAAGTGGGTAGACACCGCATCCCGTATTTTTTCCCATAAAATGTTTTATGATTTTTTGAAAGTGACCTTATCGCCCATGGCATGCATGTAAAATAAAAATTTCTAATAATTTCAGTAACTGAAATTCCGGTTATATTAATGCCTAATAACTACAATAAAGGTGCCCTTTATCAGGAACAACTAAAATCTTACTAACTTTTAATAATGTAGCAGTATCAAACCGCTTCTGATGACCCAGTCAATTCGTCTTTTTGTACTTTGTTAAATGAATATATTTTTCTGCTGATCAGTGCCTAATTGTTATGGGAGCTGAGATTCCATACTTCCTTATTTGTTTCACTCAAATTTTTGTATTTTTGACCGAATTCAGGCCACTTAAGCATTAAAATAAGTTCTGAAGACTATAGGGATCTGACCTTCTTTTGTTAGAAATTGGATCCCTGGCTATAATAGCTACCTTTAGTGAGATCTGTTTGGTTACCTCAACTTACAACCATGTTCAATTAATTATTTCCATAGATCTTAAAATAGAATAGATGTGCCTTCTCCCCACTTTTCTCCTCAGAGCGCGCGTCAACATCCCCCGTTGGACATCACGTGATCAAGGGACACCTCTCACAAGAAACTGTTTCCCCTATCGAAGAGAATAACTTTGCGCCGCGATCATTTGCACAATTAAGGGAAATTAAAGCATTTAACCCATGGGTTAAATGCTTTAAGCATGGGTTAAATCCCATGGGTTAAGCATGAGTTAAACTCCCCTTTAAGCATGGGTTAAATTAAAGCATTTAACCCATTATTGAAGAAAAAGGGAACACTCTGTCTCTCACGTAACACCTCATATTTTTCACTAAAAGTAATAATTAAAAAAGGTAACAATTTTTTTTCATTAAGAAATCGCAAATGTATTTGTTGTACTTTTGCAAAAAATGTCCTTTGTTACTTTTTAAGTTATTACTTTTTAATGAAATGCGGGACAAAATGACAGCTTTTTCATGGAATGGTCCATTAGATATTTTCCCAATCATAACTTTTGAAGCAGACGCACAAGCTATTTAAACTTTTTTTCAAGTGCTTTAAATACTGAGTAGAAATAGACGTCTTCAAAAATCTTAAACAAAAATTGACCTTATAAATTTTCTTTTATTTCAATCAAATTTTTCAAATACAGATAAATGGTTTCAATGCATGCTTTTTCCCACAACTTTTGAAGCCAGTGCAACAATTTAACATAAAACCCGATCTAAAACCATAAACCAATTAGAAATACAAATGTAAATAGTATCGAATATCAATTAACTCAATTAAATAATATTCTAAGATTCGCATGCGTTTCGCACCAACACTCTATTAGCCAAACAAATTACTTTGATTTGTTCCTGATTTTTAAGCAACTTCAGTGTTTTTTTTTTTTAAGTACTCAGAAAATAAATTCATTTGCAATTATAAACTACATGAATGGTCATTTGACTTCCGCCCCTCCCCAATTTTTTTCTTTTTTTTTTTTTTCGTCCTACAGGGTATGATAATTTTGACAATTTAAACTCGAGGGTGAAGAAAACTAGTGATTATTGTCCCCCAACAATATTAATTTTGTCACTTTCCTACTTATTGGTCTTTGTGAATTATTTTCATTGTTTGAATTGACTGCGCGATACATTCTAACGCTTCAATATTTAGTAACGATTAATTTTATAAACTTGTTAATGAGAAAATCTGCTGCTTCTGTTTCCAACATATGCTTATTTAAACTTAGAAAAACGGAATTAGAAATTTTTCTCATAACTCTTGTGGTTTCATGAGTAACATATTTTTGTGTTTTATTCCCAAAACTTTTTCACATTCTCGCTCAGTTGTTCTTCACAAATGTACATATTTCAATGGTTGCAATCTTGCAATAAGTTATCATACTTGAATGTGTCTCAAAATTCTTAAATTTTATTATGCCTATTTTTTGGTTTATTGTAGTTAAGACTGCGTTGCAGTCGTCGCAGTTCACAACAGAGTGCACTAGCCGGACAAAAAATCCAGCGTAGTCAGAAACATCATTAATATACTGCGTCATGTTAATTGAGATGATTTCTGAATTTTCCAAATCGTCGTCAAAGGAATCGGAAGAAAAGGCTTTCTTTCAAAGCATTTTTGTTACGCTTCAAATTTAATCTTAGCATTTGAGGGTTGTCAAAATCAGCGCAATTTAAAGAACTGAACTCCTTAATTTCCTTATGACTGAATAATCTTTTTTTCGCACTTCGAAATTGTCCGACGATTATTGTTGAATCCCCCCTCACAACCTGATCGCACTGAAAAAAGTTTCAAGGTGATCCTGAGTAAGCTTATAAGTCATTACGCAGTTTAGAACTGGAAATTCGGGCACCTACATACTTTTCATATGCTCCCAGCACACTTTTCATAGAAATTAGGAAACTTAAAAATCCAGTTTTTCGAGGACATACTATAACTAATTTTCCATCGCTTGTTTTTAGTGATTTAATATAATGCTCGGCATCTACAATAAATTGCTTAAAATATTCTTAATTTCGACTCTGCAGGGGACTTTTTTTGCCTTTAGCAGAAAGAAAGATTTCTGTTACTCAGAAAGTTCACTATGTCTTTATTTTTTAATAAAATTGGCACCAGCATTGCATTTATCAAACCCTCTTTCGCTAGAAAATCTCAGATTCACACATATAGAGATTTCTCCCATAAGTATAATGAAAATCTTCAGACAATCCTAGACTTTTAACGATGCTTCGCACTGTTTTTCTCTGCCTCCCGAGAAGAGGGAGACGCGATGTCCCTTGATCACGTGATTCTCGGCAGAATCATGATGACCCCACTTTCTCCGGGCGAAATACGCTGCGCTGTTGGAGGAAAGGCCTATCTATCCCTTTTAAAGATCTATGATTATTTCTCTCATAAAACAGTGGGCTTTTTAAATTCTTAAACTACAAGTGAGTTTTGCGGAATGAATTTAGTATACATATTCTTACGTATAAAAGTAATCATACTAGGTAGGATCCAAAAATTATGTGACAACATTCGCCAATGTCAACCAAAGCACGAAATTAAAAATCGTTTTAAATGCATTGTATTGTTCTTCCCTTTGATGGTTTCCCCTGTCGCGTAATTGAGTTGAAGAAAAAGAGAATTGAAAGAGAAAAAATATGATTCGTTGCTGCATATGAGAGTAACGGTGAATGCATAGCTTTGGAGACAAAATAAACTAATATTTATAAAAAAAATATAGATTTTTACTGTTTCTGATAAAGTACATCATTATCGTAGCTATTAGTCATTAATATAATCACCAAAGGCTCTTCTATCTAAAGGCTACACACAGAGTCTTATAAAAAGACGAATCGACTAGGTCATCAACAGAGGTTTGTTACTGATATATTATTAAAAGTTAGTAAGATTTTAGTTGTTCCTGATAAAAGGCACCTTTATTGTAGTTATTAGGCATTAATATAACCAGAATTTCAGTTACTGAAATTATTAGAAATTTTTATTTTACATGCATGGCATGGGCGATAAGGTCACTTTCAAAAAATCATAAAACATTTTATGGGAAAAAATACGGGATGCGGTGTCTACCCACTTGTTAAGCATTCTATGGGGTTCAAATTAGCCAATTTTTAGATTTTTAAAAAATGGGTTTTTTGAGTAAAATCACTTCAAAAATCGCTAATTTTTGAAAATTTTCAAAATTACAAATTTTATTTCCGAGGCTGTATGCATCCTTGGATTATAATAAAATATGTTATGAAACTATCATATAAGGGCTTTAGACTGACATCTTCGTTTAGTAAAAAAAACTTTTTTTTCATGGAGAAAAAAAATCATAAAATCGGTGAAAATGCAGTTTTTTCGCGACAAAAATGATTTTTTTTCTTTATCAAAAAACCTAACTAAACTTTCAAAAACGATGTCTAGAGGATATATGGGTCCTTATTTATTTTAAAAAAAAGAATTATTCAAATAGGTTAAATACTTTTGAAATAATGTCCATTTGAAATGGAGTGTTTTGCCGGTTTTTTCCAAAATGGCGGATTTTGTGCAGAATTTTAATAGGCTGTAACTGAAGAAAAATTTTTCTTGCAAAATCCTTTTGGGATATTTCATATGTCCCTTAGTTGTAACTACTGTATTTTTTTCAAAAAAATCGGTGATGGTCATATGACACTTTTCATACCTGCCTGCCTGATTTGAAATGGAATGACTCTATATATGACTTTTGATCATACCCCTAATATCATTTATTTGTATTAATGCTTCTCTGCAAAATAAACTAAAAGCTTTCTATTAATAGCTGTAATCCGTAACTATGGCAATCTACTTGTTGACATGTGTGGTATTGTACCAGATGGCATTGTTGGATTTTTCACAAGTTATACTTACATGGAAGCAGTTGTAGCAGCTTGGTATGAACAGGTATGGCATTCTTTTCAATTTCAAATCACTTTTTAAAATGTTTTTAGTTTTATCGTGCAGTATTTTAAGTACTTGTAAGTTCTCATTTATAAATTTTGAACATTTTAAAACGAGAGAGAAAAGAACAAAATTCCTTCTTGAATATAAAAGCTGAGAAATTCTTTAAAACTTTCAGAAATAGAGGCTAAGGTTTTTCTTTATTCAAAAATTTGAATCTCAACGTAAATAATTCAGTAGAGTCACGCTAATCCAAATCCTTGTAATCCAAGCTCTGCTTACTCTGAGATAGTTTAAACACTGTACTTCCCCCCTCCTCCTGGACAGAAAGGGTTTTAAAAATGTCAAAGGAATTCAATGTTGGAGACTTAAGCAGGAATTACTAAATGGAAGGAGCAAGTTTAACAATGTACTTAGGAAAAGCTGAGGCAAAGATCCAAATTCACACAGTTTGACTAGAACCAATAGGAGTCACATTGCTAGTGGAAGAAACCTAATTTCTTCCAATAATTTACTTTAAAATATATCACATTACTTGGAATCCTTGCCTCAAGATTTGAAGGTTTCATTCTCTCCACCTTTCATCTCTTCTCAATGGATGGAGAAGTGTCACCGGGCGACTGTAGAAGAAAACTTGTCAAAATTAAAGAGTGGAGTGCCGGACATCTAACACCCAATGGCGGATTTACAAGTTTGGGGGCTCAAACCTGTAAACCAACACCTGTAAAAAAATATCTACATAGGAGAAATGAATTTTTTGTAGAAAATGGCCTTGTGTGGCACACCTAAATATTTTTTACTTCCTTTTACAAAAAAGGAAGTATTGTATTCACGAAAAAATTTCACCCAAAAATCGGCTTTTATTTCCATTTTGCTCACTCCCAAATGAATGTTGAGTTTTTTTTTTCAACCCGACCACATGTGGATATGTGCCTAGGAATGTACAGACACCCGAAATATCCATTTTGACGATCCCCAAGCTAATTACAACGAGTTTTCTTGTGACGTCTGTATGTATGTATGTTGCATAACTCAAGAACAGAATGTCCCAGAAAGTTAATTTGGTAAGTAGACTCCTAGTGGGGTCTAGTTGTGCACCTTTCTTTTTGGTTGCATTCGTATGCTCCAAAGGGGGTCTTTTGCTCTTTTTTGGGGAGAAATCATTGTTAATTTCGATGTAAACTCACTTGGTGTTATAATTTGGCGGACATTTGGCGATACATCGCCAGACTTTTGGTCGCGAAGATTTTTCGCCAACTTGGCGACAAATTTGGCGATTTATTTTTTTTTTCCTTTTTTTTTTTTTTTTTTTTTAAATCTGGTTTCAATGTGGCCACTGTTCGTGATATTTAGAGTAAACTATTGAATCATATTAAAACTGTCAATAATGAGAAAATGACATTAAATTAGAGCAAAAGGAAGTCATGTGATGCACACATCAGCTTGTTTGGTTTTAATAAAATGCTTTGTTGTATGCATGGATCTGTAGGGGCAACATTTAATCAACATATTGCATTGAGTTTCTTAAAAAATGCTTTTTTCTGACATGCCCTACTATACATGGAACTCAAGTCTGAAGAAGGAATATTTAAGTTCACATTTGCATAAATATTTCTTCAGTTTTGAAGCTTTGTGGTTTTCTTATTTCTTACTATTTAACTTTTATGTGTTTTCCGAAAAGTTCCAAACTTACCTGTTCAATAAACGGATTTTAAAACGATGTTATTTTGAATTTTAGGGTATCATAGATAACATTTTGAAAAAGAAATTGCTATTTTTGGAAACTCAAGATTCCGGAGAAACGAGTCTGGCTCTCCTAAATTATGTGAAGGTAAGCTTAATTTTGAAATTTCCTATTTTTGTTATGCCTTTGATGATTTCTTTTAAAATACATTTCCGTTATTAGTTAATAACTGTTTAAAATTTTGGGCCCAATTCACAGTTATTAGAGAATATTGTGAATAACTGCATGCAGTTGCCTTCAACAGAATTTTATGTTTCTAATCTGCACTCTCTTCTTATGTTTGATCAGCAGATGTTGGATCTTTTTATACATTTTTAGTTTCTAGTACTTGAATAAATATTTATATTTCAAGCAATATATCCATTTTTCTTTGTTTACATGAACCAGTGCATCTAAGGTGTAAAATTTCTTTGATTGCTTAATGACCTACATTTGTCATTCTCTCCCCCCCCCCCCGCCCCACCCTTCTAATATTAACCTTAAAAACGAATTCTTATTTGAATTTAAATAAATACTCAAGCAAGTTCATCATTTAGGGAGGTAAGGGGGATTAATTACTCCCTCCCCTAGCTTTTGAAATGTAATGCACATTTGTATATGTGTTTGATCTATTGTTTTTTCATGTAATATATATTGAGTACATACCCCCCCCCCCCCCCCCCCGCCTACTAGAAATCTTAGAATGACAGACCTCCAAGCTTCAAAAAAGGTATGCAAAAGTGAGGACTAGCAGCAGGCTTTGAGCCCAGGTAGGCTGTTCCTAGTCAAAATTATCAATTCCCGTTAAATAGGCCCTCTTAAAGCTAGCTATCTCCTTGCAAGTTAGAGCTTCTTCCAGCAAGCTGTTCAAAGTTCCTACAACCCTACTGAAGTAGTAATTTTTCCTCATTTCCTGATCAGCCTGAGGTTTGAATATTTTTTGTTTTAAGGCTATTCGAAACAGACCTTGAGTTTTGGTCATAGAAGATCTTCAGTCTTCTTTCACAGAAATTCAACGTTTCTCTTATTTCTTACATCTGTTTTATTTTATTTCACTTTGGAAAGACAGAGCAGTGTTGATTTTATTTTGAAAACAAGAAAATCTTTTTTTAGACTTGTAAATTTGTTTTATAAGTATTTATAAGTTTTTATTTGTACTATTGCGCTTTTAGGCTTGTGAAAATGGGAGAGGTGCGGTTTTACTTTCTGTTGCCAGAGGGAAAGTATCTGAAGGAGTTGATTTTGGTAAGATGCTATGGAGTTATTTTTTACAAAAATTAAGTTTTTTTTATATTTCAGAAATTAAAAAATTATATTCACTGATTTTTCGCTCTGTTATGTGTGAACACTTATTGAGTGTAAGATATTTTAGCTTTTTACTTTTTTTCGTACTATCAAATACTGTTTGATTGCGGATTGTATGTAATTTGGCTATCTGCCAAGTAAAGACTATTCCATCTGAATGAATATAGCTGGTTGGGGTTTTTTTTAAGTTGGTTTTTTTTTTTTCCCTTTTTTAGGAAGTTGGGGTTTGTGGTTAAAACGGTGAATTTAATATCAGGGAACTTTTTACCTGTTGTCATGTATACTTTAAAAAATAATTCGTATTGAAAATGCTTGATTATTTATGGAATGCATTCTGCTAATTACTGTTTGACCGCGGATTGTATGTAATTTGGCAATTTGCCAAATAAAGACTATTCCATCTGAATTAATCTAGCAGGGAAAAAGGGAAAATAACGATGGGATTTTGAGGCACGCGCTTTATAATGTCACTAGTGCCTTATTCATTTATTGCATTCTCTCAAATAAAATAAGGGAAAACAAAAATAGTTACCATGGAAACAAAAAAAGAAAAGATAACATTTTCATTTCGTTCAGAAACGTAAAAGCAAAATGGTAAGCACAAAACTTTGTTGGAAATTAATAAATCAATTAATTTTTGCGGTGAGAATGTAGATCGAATATTCTTTAGATTAAAAAAATGTTGCTGAGAGCAAATTTTCATTTTACAAAACTAAGGCTAAATAATAGAGAGGCAAAAGTGCACATCTGTAACAAACCAACTAACACCCCTATAAACTAATAGATACTTCCATTTCCGCCTATAAACCGGATATTAACCTTTCCATGTAATCGATGGTTAGACAGTACTGTCTTTGGTTTGAAAAATTATTCATTGGAACAAAGCTGAATATAAATATTTTAGAGTCACGAGTTACTAAAATCAACAATTATTGTACTTGAATATCAAATTAAAAGAGAAAAAGTAAAACTGGTATGTGGTTGGTAAAATAAATTGATCATACTAGATAAAGCTACTGATTATTTGATTCAGACAGGATCATTTAGGTTCACGCACACAGCTCTGCATATTTTTAAGCCCTTCAATCTTTCCCCCCTACCTTTCCAGTATTTTTAAGTACTTTTCAACCATTCGCCTAAAAAGTGTACAAACTACATTTTTAAAAAAAATGTTTCTAAAAACCAAATTCGCATTTTTAGCATTAAATTAAAACCAAATGCACAAGAGGATTTTTTAAATACTTTTTCTTGCACATGCAAAATGATGCAAGAAACAAGCTTTTTTTTCCAGCGGGTTGGCATACTGGTTAGGCATTCGCCTCTTCCGACCAAGATTCGCATGTTCAAATCCACCTCTGGTTAGTGGATTTTCAAGGATCAGCATCCATGTTGCATGATTGTGCAGCATGTAAAAGATCCTTTGAGTGCCTGTTTGGCTTAGGCACTCTTGGCTAAATTAAATTCTAGCTCTTATTTCACTTTATGAGTGCCTAGTTGCCTCCAATTAGTGGAGTAATGAGTGAGCAAGTTCTCAAATAGTAATGGGGATCCGCCAATAATGGTGCCACATGAAAAAATGGACACTAGCTCTTGGGGAATTCAAATGGTGAGATGTCATACAACGACTGTGAGTTTTAAAAAAGCAGTCGAAAACTTTGTACTATGGAATGAGTAAAATAACAACAACGTGCATAAAGTACAAATAAAGTAATAAAATAAAGTGAAAACTCAGCAAACAGCTGTTTTAGGGCTGTCAAATGCAAGCCCCTTCATCAGTGCATAAAAGAAGAACATAAAGTCCACACAATGTAGACCAGTGCATAAAAGAAGAACGAAAAGTTCACACAATGTAGACCAGTGCATAAAAGAAGAACGAAAAGTTCACACAATGTAGACAGAACGACACACAATGTCCACACAATGTATGACTACATTTTGTGGACTTTTCATTCTTCTTTTATGCACTGATGAAGGGGCTTGCATTTGACAGCCCCGAAACAGCTGTTTGCTGAGTTTTTAACTTTATTTTATTACTTTATTTCTACTTTATATATGCAGGTTGTTGTTGTTTTACCCAACTACTATGATATCAATAATTTTTTTACCTACTTAATGTTCATGATGTAGTAAATTTGTTAAGGAAGGTATGTAGTAAATTTGGAAGTTGAGAAATATCTGTTTGAAATAAAGGAGAGCACATTTCTTCTACATTTTCCTTTATACTTTAAATACAGTTGAAATGCATGTAACCAGCTGCTACTTTAAATTAAACTAGACTTTTGTTAAGTTTCTTTCATATTTACAGGAAATATTTTTCAGTTTCCCCCTAAGAAAAATACCAAATAATAGTTCTAAAAAAATATTGTCTTTCTAGAATTTGAATCTGAATCTTCATTAAGTACTAGTGTTGTAAAATTTTTGAATATTTTTCTATCTTGTGTTACTTTTACTGGAAAGAAGAATGTTTGCTAGATTTTGCTAGTAAATATTCTTAACCCTGCCCCCCCCCCCCCCAAAAAAAAAAAAATCTTCCATTATTTTCTATAACGAAATATTTAAAAAAATAACTGCTAATTTATTCTGAAAACAAATTTAATTTAACCTTAGTATATAAAACTTCTAACTTTTATGAAACCAATAAAATTGTCCTACCTTGTATGCTGTCTAATTTGAAGTTGATAGCAGTATTATATTAGCTTAATTATTAATTTATCATGTTTATAGGCCTAACATGAGTACTTAATATTTTCTTCAAAAATGTATTTATTTTATCATACAAAATGGAAACTTAGGTGGTAGATTCTTAAATCAAGTTTCTTCCAGCCGGTTTTTAATATCCCCCCCCCCCCCCTCTTTGGAAGAAACATGCCAGCTCTGTGCTAAACCCTATTTGTAAACAAACAGTCTGCAGAGGATGAGTTTAAGTAATTCTAAATTATTGATGTTTTTCTTTCCAATTTCAGATCATCATCTTGGAAGATGTGTCATCATGTTTGGAATACCTTTTGTTTACACTCAAAGTCGAATATTGAAGGTTGGTTTTTGGGAGAGCTTAATTATATTGTGTTACTGATAGAGAAATTCACGCGTCACCTAAAATATTGTTATTATTGTTGATTTAAACATTTTAAGATAATATTAACAAGTGTTTTAAAATCAAGTATTTTGCACTGAAAATGTTGAAATACATGCAACGTCTATAGGAGTAACTAAAAAATTTAAACCGACTGGTTTTGAATGGCAGTCGCTATCTTCATCAGTTCACAGCTGAGAAATGAAAAACATTGCAAGAGTACTGTTTAAATACTTGAAAGAGGACTCATTAACCAATCAGGTTTCATCATTTCCTGATAACCATTTTACTACAGAAATTGTTTGTGAAAGAACAAATTTCTAAGTTGTCAATAACAAAATATTGTTGTTACACAGGTCACGAAATTAAATTTTCCATAGCTAAGATTATTTGCAAATCTTCCACTGTTGGGGAACTGGATTTTTTGGAAGCTTTTTATGAACACAAAATTTTTTATAATATTTGTAACGAGTCTTTTGCAGTTTCTCACATTTCTCCGATACTACTAAATGAATTCGTATTAGCATTTTTGGAATATCTTTATGGCTAATCAGTGCTCAGGGAATGCTGAAACCTGATTGGTTTTAGAGCTGTCTCTCAAGCTTTTAAACAGCCCTTTTGCAATATTTTCCATTTTTCCGCTAGGCACTGATGAAAGGGGCGATTGCCTTCAAAACTGGTCTGCAGATTTTAAAGTTTTTATTCGCGCCTACTGACATTGCACTAATTTTAACATTAACAAATGTGTCCAACTCACTCAAATTTGTCATTAATTACTTTAAGTGCACTGAAATTTAGGATATTTTGCACCAAATAAAGTGCATCATCCATCTGGGAATCACAATTTTGTTGTAGTTTATTTCATGCACAATATTTTAACTCACTTTTCTTTTTAATGCTTTTTTTGCTAAAATATTTTTAATGAAAACTTATGGGTCACTCTCCAGAATATGTAATTTTTGAATGAAAATATTTCTTAATTTCAAAACCTTTTATTTATTTTTTATTTTTTTTATTTATTTATTTTTTTTATTTATTTATTTATTTATTTTTTTTTTTTTTTTTTTTCATTTTTACATGAAGGTGTTACCTACTAAAAGTAACCATAAACAATGGCCCAGCTAAGTTCCAATTATTTTACTCATAAATGAAAAAAGTTAAAAAATATCTTATTCACAGAAATAAACAGAAAAAGAAAAAAGAAAAAACCTTTAGTGTTTGGAAATGAAAGCCAATTTAATATCAAAGAAGTAATTTTGTTAATTGTGCAAGCAATGAGCTATTTTAATGATTAGTGTGAATTTAATATTAGGCTTTCTTAATTAAAGTGCTGCTTAAACTTTAGTTATCCTTTTAGTTCAAATTTGTGTTAAAAATTAGTATAATATTTAATGTATTTCCAAATTAGTTAATTTGAGGATACATTATAGTAATTTATAATTTTAGTAGACCAACTAAAATTGATGTATTTCCAATCCATTATTTATTCTCACCTCAGTAATAATAACATTGATAAGGTCTGTCACGGAGGTGAGGAATTTTCTTTTTTTGATGAAATTTAAAAACAATATTAAATGAATTGTTCTTAAACGTTTTTACTGTAAAAGCCATGTGACAGAAAAATTAACTTTTTGAAGAATGACCCTTACCTGAAAATCAAGTTTGTTTTAATTAGATGCACTCAAATCTATTTTTGGGAGGTCTTTTTTTGTGCGATCTATGAAAAATTCAATTATATTAGAACTAAATTGACAGAATTATTTATAAAACGAGTTTGGTATCTTCAAGTGATGATAGGTGCACTCTGATGGGAAATTACTGTAACCTCCCAAAGATTTCCTTATTTGAGAAATTTTGTCCCACTATTCGGCAAAATTATCATCACTTGGTTTATTTTGATTTTATTTAAAGAAGCAATTCCTAGTTATTTCGTAAGTTTTTGGGTTATTTTCTATGTGAGACTTTTTTTATGCAGTCCCTATCCATGGCATAGAAAAAATATTTTTTAACTGTGCTGTAAAAACAACTTTTTATAGCTACTCGTAAAGTTTTGAACAATTTTTTTGTGCGGTCCCTATCTACTGCATAAAAACAGGTTTGGGTGTATTTTGTAAAAAAAAAATTTTGTAGTTGTCTTTTCTAATTGAAAGCAATACTGCCGTGCTAAGCACAGATGTGGTATCTGCACATTTTATCAAAATTGAGTTATTGTCACCAGGTGGTCGTTAGTAATTTAATTTACCTAAATGTCAAGTTTTTTGGCGATTTGTGAACGCGAAATATTAAAAAAAGCTTTAAGAAAAAAAGTCGTAACTACACATTTTGCGGAGTTTGCTAAGGCAATTTGAACGTAAGTGACAAATACTAAGCCTTTAAAGTGATATCTGCGCAGTTACCACTTTTTTCCTTAGTAATTTGTAGATAAGACTTTTATACCTTAGTAAAGCAGCATATTTAATAATTTAGCAGTTTATTGTAATACAGAATATTAAAATTAGTTTACTGTTGAATAGTTGATACAGGTTGATAATAAAAACTATTACAACTTTGCATAATTGTTAAAGTAAATATTCAGCTTTTTCTATTTAAATGATTATTTAAAATGCAAATTCTAAAAATGAAATGCATGTAAAATAGCCATATCTAATTCTTTCATGCAAAAAAAAACACATTTCATTCTACGGCCCGTAATATTTTTTATTTAAGTATCGTCTGCTGCCAAAATCATCTTCATGCTCGGTAAAAATGAATCTAGAAAATAAAATATTATAAAAAAAAACACATTCTTTGAATATAAAAAACAGAAAATTGTTATGGGTTACAGTTTTAACTGTCCGGAGTTTTGAAAATGGTATCTTTCAGAAGGTAGATTCTGTTAGATTTGTATTAACAAAATAAAGCGAAACAGCTAAGTCCAAAGAAAACAGATGTTTTCAGTATTATTTAATGATACATTGAGCACATTTTACTAAGCTACTTTTGTCGTATCTGTGCAGATACCCCTAAAAATGCCTAGTAATTGTCACTTACGGTGAAAATAGCTTAGTATATAAAAAGGTTTTGAAAATAGAATTTGTCGTAACTACATTTATTAATTTTAAAATAAGATTTTTACAAATATACTCTCTAACGGTTTTTAGATAAGCTATTTATGAAACAATTACCGCAAGTTGAGCATTTAATTAAATCATAAATGAAAGAAACAAGTTGTAAAACTTTAATCATCAATTTCTCATTTTGAGCTCTACTGCAGATACCACATCTGTGCTTAGCACGGCAGAATAGCACTTGTGCATTATTTGTTCTAAAAGTAAATTTAACAATTAATCTATTGATGACATTTGCAACTATTTTGCTAGTTGGCAACTGCCTCATGTATTGTTTAAAAGTTTCAAGAAAGAGTGAAATGTTTTATAGCTTAAAACAAATGTATAAACAATGTTTAAAATGTGCTCATAGCAATGAAGTTGCAGACATGTGTTTCAGGGTTACAAAGAATCCTTTTCTTCAATGCACAGAAATTAGTTGATGCATGGGAAAACATCTTTTGCTTTTGTCAGATGATTCGCTTTTGTCAGGTGTTTTATTTCTTAACATTGAAAAAGAGATTCCTTGTAATCCTGAAACAGGTGTCTGCATTATTACTGCTATTTCACACTTTAGAAATTTGTTTTAATATTTTATATGTTTCACACAAGGATAAACATTTTAATTTTACAGTAGCTTGCTTTCAAAATTTTTAAAAAATAATTTCAATTTTCTTGTGTACTTTTAAAATGTTTTGTAAATATTTTTTCTGTTGACAGTCTCGTCTTGAGTACCTGAGAGATCAATTTCAAATTAGAGAAAGTGATTTTCTTACTTTTGACGCCTTGAGGCATGCTTCTCAATGTGTTGGCCGGGCCATCAGAGGGAAAACGGACTATGGTATCATGATTTTTGCAGACAAAGTAAGTTAACAAATGTGTCTGGCATTTTCTTAAAGAGGGCATAGATGACTACATCTTTTACTGTTCTATTCTATAACAAGGTTTTTTTTATTTTTATTTATTTATTTATTTATTTATTTAAAGTATTTATGTTTTCATCTGTCACCCTGCTTAAAAATCTGAATCACAGACACACACACACACACAAGATTATTCAGTAAGTTACCGCCCTACAGCCAGGGCTAAGGCAGAAATACATGAAATACACCGCCAGCTCAGTCAATTCCAGCCAAGGACTGCTACAAAGCAGAAGTTTAAACTAAAAGCAATTGCAAAATTTTGTACTATCATGCAGGGCCTGCTGTAGTAGTTCTGCCACCCTATGCGGTACTGACAAGTGCCCCCCCCCCCCCCTTGATAAAATAATAATATATTAATAAAATAAAAATATATAGTAAAGTGCTTATATAAAACAGGGTTTCTACTCAAAAAACATTTTCAACTTCTCTGACTTTTCTAGACTTTCCATACCCTAAACAAAATTTTTCCAGGTGCTTTTTTAAAGATTAGTGTAGCTACTTTCGCTATTATTTTAATGGTTTGATGTGCTTATGTGACATTTTATGTGGGTTAGGTTTCTATCAGTTTACTGTAAATTTCAAACTATTACATCCATCCCTAAAACAGACTTTGTTCTTTGGGAAACTTAGAGAACTTTTAAGAAATTGCCTCATTAATTTTTTAAGCTTCAAATATACATCTCTTCACACAGAAAAGGGGTCATTGGTTTACCAGCCTGGAATCTTATTAAAAATCCTTGCAATTCGGATGCCACTGAAATAAAGATACTCAACTTTGCTTCCAAAAGTTCACTGCACTTCAATATCAATTCCCTGACTTTTCCTTGACATTTCCAGTACAAAAAATTTCATCTTTTTCCAAAAGGTTGTTTAAAATTATTCAAAATACCAAAAAAAAAATAATAATAAATAAATAAATAAATAATAAAATAAAATAAAATAAGAAAAACCTTAGAAGACAGACGATTTTTTTTTTTTTTTTTGAGACCTACCACTTTCAAAAAAGGCCAAATTACTTGAATTTGGCTCAAAACAAGCCAATCTGGAAATCCTACTTCCCCATGCGGAGAACTGCTTACTTGGTTTCGAATCTGAAGAAGCACCAACATCGGTCTTGTAACATTGAACAGGAGCGAGGGCCCTTCATTTCTTGCCATGCATGGGCTGCAGCATGGATTTCGCTTTCCTTGCCTGGGGATACGTTTTGCCGGGAAATTTCAATTAGAGCTACTACTACAGTCGAACCTGTCTATCTCGAATTTCACGGGAAGGGAAAAAAATTCGACATAAAGAGGTTTCGAGATACAAAGGTTTTGAGAAACTTATTGAAATTTGGAATCTGATGATGAAAGTTTGAATTTTATACTACAGACAATACATGTGAAAGATTAAAATTCTTCCGTATTAGTTTTGTTAAGTATTTATTCTACTATTTTATACCAAGTACTTTATTGCAAGTTAAAAAATCATTTTGACAGTAATGAAATTTTAAGCTTTCCTTTTTCAAGCAAAATAGTTTTTTTATTATTTGTTGGTGACTAATTTTTTTGGATTCAACTATGCTCTTGAGGTTGGCAATGGCTGAAAAATCTATCATTGGAAAAATCTTCCACTTTTCTTTGTAGCATTTATCCACTCACTGGAACACGTTGGTCCTAGCATTGGAGGAACCATTTTATTTTTTTCATTAATGGATTGCCGTTCAAAAATTCTAGAATTTAATTTTTTCATCTATTTTTCACGCCTATAATCGGCTTTTAATTTGAATGACCTTTAACCACGAACTTGAAAAACTCACCCCACATTTCAAATGTGTCAAGTTTTACCTCACAAGTACTGCCTCACCTCATTGTCCCATTCTCTGCCCTCTGCCCTGTTTCCGAAAAAGTGCTCGAAACGACTGTCCTTTCGTTGGTCTTCCTAGAAAACCAACGTATTCCTGGACGCATTTTTGTCTTTTTTACACTGCCCTCTCTGCCCTTGAGGACATACTACTGTTTCTGTGTTTAAAGGAAGTTGTTGTTAGTTGTTTTGAAGACTACTGGGCTTCGAATCCGAAAATGACCGCATTGCTGGAATTCGAGGTATAGAGTTTTCCGTATTTTTTTTGTCGAGATAAACATGGAAAATACATTCAATTTTGGCTGCAAATGCAGGGAAATTAAAAATATTCGAGATATACAGGTTTTCGAGGTAAGCAGGTTCGAGATAAACAGGTTCGACTGTAGATGATGTTTTTTAACTCATTTTCAGTGAAAGAAAAAAGAAAAAAACTAATATTTCATACTTCCTGTCATTAGTGAGCATACAAATGAGAAATGAAAATTTATTTTGGATTGCCCAAACTTTGCTTAGTTTGCTTGGGCAGACCGCTTGTCACTGGTAAGTAGGGGGAGTCGGAATACTTGCTATCATCTAGATATGATGCAGCATAATCAGGAAGACACTTTGCTAAAAGGTTTTTCAATTATGTATAGAATGTCTTAAAAACCATGCTTGATTCAGCAAGTAAAACTTCATCATACACACATAAGACTTCTACATAAATAAGTTTTATTTATAAAACTACATTTTTTTTTGTGTGTGTTCTAAAATTCCAACTGTCAAAAGATGAATTTCATCTGAGAAAATCATAATTCTTTGATGTTCTCAACCAATATTTTTCCATCAATATTCAAACCCTCTTAACTGACACTATTGAATCTTTAATGCTTTAAAAATTACATTTTTCAATATTAATCATGTAGCATTTTTTCTCATTCAATATTGTTTGCTTAAAAGCATGGTAATGTTGAAGGGAAATATATGAAATATTTATCACTCTTGCCTTTTCAAAATTTTTCTTTCTTCATAACTTGCTTACTTTTTCACTGTCTAAACTGTTTCAAAAGTAAACTGTAAAGAAAACTTTTTTTTTTTTTTTCAACTTTTCAGCAATTTTTCCGAACTATTTAACTTTCTTTAAAATTACTTTTCAGAGATTTTCTCGAGCAGATAAATATGGGAAATTGCCGAAATGGATTCAAGAATATCTGGAGGAATCTTTGCATAATTTGTCTATTGAAGAAGCAGTTCAAATTGCCAAAAGGTTTCTGCGACAAATGGCCCAACCATTTACAAGGGTTAGTTTATTGTTATAATTTTGGTTCATCATTTCAGGGCTCCCAACACATTTTAGCCATAGAAAAGGGTAAAAGAGGACCACTTTGAATCAAAAAGGGGACCAAAGAGGACCAGTTAGGATTAAAAAGAGGACCTAGGGAGGACCATTCATAGTTAAACCCAGGGAAGCACCAAAAGGCAAATTAGCTGCCTGGCACTAAATACGTGAAGATAATTCGTTAATTAACCACAGTAATGATTTTTAATCATAAATCCTTATCACCTTCTGCACAACTGAATTTTCTGTGCATTGAATTATATTATTTACACAAACATTTGGATGAGGGGGGGGGGGGGTGACAAGCAAGCATGTAACTAACCATCTTACAGAGTAACTTTAATTGTAAAAATAAATTTTCTACTAATTAACAGGTAAAAACTGGCTAATTAAAAATAATCACCTAAGTGACCGATGAATTAGTGCATACCTAATAAAGACTTTTTAGATACAGTTATTACAGTAAACACTATAGCACATAGTAGTTTACAAAATTTTTCACATAACCAGTTTAAAGAGAATTCATTTTGATGTAAGATACCACAAGACAAGAAGACATAGTTTAGAGGCCAGGAGGTCCCCTCCCCCTCCCTTGGTTTTTACACATATTTCCAGCCTAAATATGGTAAGTTTATATACATATGAGAGTTTATGACCAAACACCAAAGCAGGAAGCAATTTCTGGCTCCGCTACTGACTAACTAAGTTCAAAAATATTAGAAGATTGCCAAATCATTTATTAGTATGCTAAGTATCCAAATCATTTCCTCATATGTATGTATTAGTCATTCGGGCACCAAAAAATATTGTAATGTCTTCATGTATATATAAAAATTAGTGAGAAAGAAATTTTTTTATTAAAGTCACCACACCCAAAAATATACAAATGCTGCTTAAGCAATAAATACACTGAATGTAAACTCGAGTCTGCTTTTACTGGATAACTTAATGTAATAAATAAATGTGTAATTTCAGATTCATAGAGCTATATTTTCAAATTGAAAATACTCATTATGAGTATTTTAAAAAAAATAAGGATACAAAGTTTTAGTTTTTAAAATAAAATAAAATAATATAATTTGAGATAGCACATGTCAAAACAGCTTCCAATTTTCAAAAATATTAAAATAATTACAAGATACAAAAGGATTAAAATATTGAACACGAGAATCAAATTTTCGCGAAGTATGTTCACTGTCGGCATAATTTCAAAAAAAAAAAAAAATATTCTCTAAAACTAAACATGACTAAAATTGAACATAAAATATGCTAGTCTAGGATAGCATATGTGAAAATAACATTCGATTGCGCAAAATATCAAAATATGTACAAGATGCAAAAAGATTGAAATCTTAAACACAAGAAGCAATTCTTTGCGAAGTTCAGGAAAGTACAATGCTGCTATGGTTCCAAAAATAAGAAAGTTTATTATCTATTAAAATTAAACAAAAAATAAGCTAACCTATGGTGGAGTGTGTCAAAACAACTTCCGATTGACAAAAATATCAAATTATTTACAAGATGCAAAAAGATTGAAATCTCAAACACGACAAGCACTTTCCGCGAAGTGCGAGAAAGTTCAATGTTACTATGGTTCCAAAAATAAAAAAGTTAATTGTCTATTAAAATTAACCAAAAAATAAGCTAATCTAAGGAGGTATAATGTCAAAATAACTTCCGATTGCCAAAAATATCAAAATATTTACAAGATGCAAAGAGATTGAAATCTCAAAACCCAACAAGCAATTTTCGGCGAAGTCCAAGAAAGTTTGATGTTACCATGGTTCCGAAAAAAAAAAGTAGTTTAATATCTATCGGAATTAAACATAAAATAAGCTAATATACGTTAATGAATGTTAAAATAACTTTTGATTGTTAAAAACATCAAAATATTAACAAGATGCAAAAAGATTGAACTCGCAAACGCAGGAAGTAATTTTTCGCGATGCTACATATCGAACACATGTTCAGAAAATTGCACTGATGAAAGTCAAGGGCGTACGAACTTGTGAGAAATTTCAGTAGCAAAATGCTTTGATTTGACGTCATAACTCCTCCTCCAAACCTCTCCATCTGCTAGGTTTCCACGTTACAGCGGTTGAAGGAGGAGTAATGACGCCAATCTGAAGCGAAATAATACCAGAAAGTCAG